>NC_045542.1:123669258-124033425 GCF_009769535.1 Thamnophis elegans | reverse complement strand
TATTTTACTTCCTGGACAGTGGTGAAATTCCTTTTTTTTTTACTACTGGTTCTGTAGGCGTGGCTTGGTGGGCGTGTCAGGGGAAGGATACTGCAAAATCTCCATTCTCACCATAATCCAAGGGAAGGATATTGCAAAAACTCCATTCCCATCCCACTCTGGGGCCAGTCAGAGGTGGTATTTGCCAGTTCTCCGAACTACTCAAAATGTCCGCTACTGGTTCTCCAAAATCTTCAGAACCTGCTGGATTTCACTCCTGATCCTGGAGCAGGCTGTGATCTCAAGTGCATTATTCCATATTAGTAATAGTATAATTGTGTGTTAGATACTGGTTTGGTTTGGATAATCCTTCTTGCTACATAAGCCTTTTTAAAAAATTCCCTCTATTTTTATGTATAGCTGTTCTTCCTCCTAAAAGTTCGGATGCTATACATAACTCACTTGTCTTTCTCCACTATTTAATTTTAACAGCTACCTTGTAAAAAAGAGTAAAAATAAGCCAAAATTCCTCAATTATTTGTATGTGTGTGTATATATGTATATGTATATGTATATGTATATGTATATGTATATGTATATGTATATGTATATGTATATGTATATGTATATGTATATGTATGTATGTATGTAACAAAGGCAACAGTAAAAATAATGGCTTTCTGTCATGATGGTCTCTTGTGATGAGCCGATAGACAGAGAAAGGAAGCAGTATGCTTCCTCCCATATTTGGGCATACCAGGGGTTGTGACACTACATAACCAGTCATAATAATTAACAACTAACAATGGCCTCAACATTGGCAATTATTAAATGTTATGCCATATTCTTTCTTCTTTTAAAATAAGTTTGAAAAGTTATGATTTTTGATTGGAAAAAAACCATAAGCTTCAAAAAAGTAATAATAACTTTGCTATTAGATACAATTGCTGCTGATACAATTACTAGTAATCTGTATAGGATTTTTATATTTTTGTCTGCTCCTTAAATTTTACACATTGATTACTTTAGTGTTTCTAACCTTTATCAAAAATTTGAGGCAATTATATTAGCTAGTGGCGTCTGTACAAAATTAAACGAAACTTAGTATTTAAACAATGTAATGAGATTCCTTTCTCTCAGTATTCCAAGCGGGGAAACAGTATGTTGCATGTTTTCTTCTTAAACTACACTTTATTAGAAAATGATTAGAATATGAAAATAGGGACTCAAATTGAAATTTAGTAAAGTTAATCATCTCATTTTATTGCCTTTCAAGAGGACTGTTATCAATCTATTGTCCTTCTTAAGGCTGGTTAACAACAGGGGTTTTGGCAAGGATTTATGCATCAACCATCATCATTACTTTTATTATCCGAGTAAGCAAAAGGACACAGGATAAGGAGTTACAATCTCTAATTCAGTATAGCTGTTTTTTCTTGAAGCAATCTTAAGTTCACCAATGACAACATAATGCATATGGATGCATTCTCTTATACTACAGAATCCTTGCTTCAGTTTCAAAAGAGGCTCCTTTTGATATCAGGTGCTTTTAGAATACTGAAGTTGCACTTTAGACTTGACCCTTTTTCAGAAAGTTTCCTCCAAGAAGTGTGTAAAGAGGTTCTGTACTGAAATGCTTAAGTCTCATTATATACAAATGTACATTGGCACGACCATGTACACAACTTACAGACTCTTTGACATCTATCTAAAACCGAAAATTGTTTTTTTCTAAGCATGATTCTTAGAGTTCCTTTAGCACAGGACTTGGCAACCTTAAACACTCAAAGAGCCACAAAGGTAGTAACTGGAAGCCCCCTATTCAATTCTGGAGCTGACCAGAAGTCTCATTTCCCACCATAGCATCTCCTCCTAGCATGGCATCCTTTTTTTTATACCTATCCTAACCGAAAGTCTTATCAATTGTGAATCTGACTGGAAAACCAACCCCTTGCCATAGAGTCTCCTCCTGGTGTGCCCTACTCCCCCCCCGCAAACCGGAAGCTCCTCTCAAAATTTTGGTGCCAACTGTTGATAGGGAGTCGCGAAAGTGGGATGAAAGAGCCATGAGTTGCTGATCCCTGCTTTAGCAAGATGTATTGAGAAGAAAGGAATGCAGATACAAGAATCCCAGCAATTGAATTATTTCTCTTATAAAATGAATATAATCTCCAAAGTATCTGAGGATGAAGCCTCATTTATTTATTTCTAACTACCTTTCTGTGAATCAACAAACTGGCAGGTCTCTTCTTTGATAAATGAGGTGCTTGCAGATGGTTATTTACACAATGGTCTCTTGAATCTTTATTAAGTCTGGAAATTACAACAGCTGTCCACACATCAAACCAATGTGTGCAGGCTCCTGTCAACAAAGAACCATCTAAAACCATTCTTATGTTATTGGAATTGGTGAAATCTTCCTTAAGTAAATTGAAGTAACTTACCAAAAATGTTTCTTGGTTCAAGAAGTGAATATGAATGCAATTCATGAATGGTTGCATAGCATGAATATATTGGGAAAACCTGCCTATAAAACATGTAAGTAAAAGGAGGCCTATAGATTTTACTCCTCTAGCCATAGCTGACTTTATAGGGGGCAGTACTCATCTCTGTTTCAAAGTTTTGAGCCAGAATTCTCCGAAGACATTTTCAATCATCAGGGCAGCATGATATCATAGAGAGCTGTCATCTTCCCACCAAAGTGATACATATTAATCTATACACATTTGGTACTTTTTAACTGCTAGGTGGGCAGAAGCAGAGAGAAGGACTGGAGCTCATCCCATCACATGGCACTCAGGTTTCAAACCTGGGCTACCAACTTTCCATCCAACAAGCCCAGTATCTTAACCGCTGAGCCACTGAGTTGTAAATACATGTCTTCTGTCTTTTTATGTGATGTTGAATAATTCCTAAAGTTTGTAAAATCAGCTGTGTGACAATCAACTGTGCCTGATTGTCTGTGAAGTTCCTACTTGTTGCAGGGGCCATTTTGTGTGAAGTCCAACTGCTTTTACATTGCGTGTGAGTCAGTTTTGCAGCTTTTGTGTTATTTTTGTGTAAAGTGTGATAGTTGGTTTTTGAGCTCTCTGTGACTCTGTGAGGTTCTTGCTTGTTGCAGGGGACATTTTGTCCAGGTGCTTTACATTGTGTGTGAGTCAGTTGTGCAGCCACGCCTGTCGGTCACATGACCACCAAGCCATGCCCATCCGGTCATGTGACCATGAAGCCATGCCCATGACCACCATGCCCACCAAGCCACGCCCACCAAGCCATGCCCACAGAATCAGTAGGGAAAAGTTTTGAATTTCACCACTGAATAAAATAAATAAACTTGTGGGGGGGGAATTGTCTATTTACTGCACCTATGTATGTTTGCAAGCCCTATTTAGTAAAGAAAAAAATACATCACTTTTCAATATTTGTATGTGTGCTTGACTTGGGACAGGAGGGTTTATCTCAAAGTATTGCTCTATGTAAAAATGTTCAACAAATCTAATTATTACACATTTAACTTAAATAACTTTTCTACAGGGCTTGATTTTATATCCCTTAAACTTGTAGATCAAGAGTATTCCTGAATACCAATCATGCCTATTTCTTGACCTTACAGTATCTCAAAGGGCTGACAGGAGCCTTACTGCCTACCATACTGTTAATATATAGGAGAAGTATTCTGGCATTTGTTCTGCTTTACTGATCCAATTAGGATATACTTAAAGAAAGCAGTTTCAAGTTAAAGAACACCGTTGTCCAGTACATTCACATTTGTTAATCTGCTAAGCTGTATTTTATCTTTGTGTGCCATGCAAATTGCCTTCTGCCAGCAATTTGCTTCAAGATCACTAAGGAGAGTGTTTGACATGTAGAATTTGGTTCAGCTGCTGACATCTCTCTTTTTGTACATTTGCGGTCATAGATTGAGGTGTCTCGTAACGTAACTAATTGGCTTGGCATGTAGGTGTCAAAAGGCAAGTAAAGCCAAGGACCCTTGTTAGAAATAAAAGGTTTACTTTTAGAATAATAGCTACATGAAGTGTGCATAAGTTTGCTGTACTTTATTTATTTTCCTTTTTTTTTACTAGACTTTCATTTTGGGTATTTAAGTGATGAATTTAAGCATGGCAGCCTAGAGATGTGCATACTGATGAGAAGACACCAATGTTGTTAATTAAAGCTTTGCTATGTATCCAGACATGAATAGAAGAAAATGAATTAACAAGGATATTCTTTATATTGTACTTTAAACCTCAACGATTGCCAGAGAATGCTTCACGATACATGAAGAGCAAGCATAACATTCTGAAGAATATCTTATTAGCATCCTTAACATGCCAGACCTCACAGAGTTATACAAACTTTAGATCCCATCAATTATACACACAGTGTGTCACACTCTTCCTCTAAAAGCTCAATGACTGTATCCCATTGTTTTATTCTTAAAACAACAATATTTGGTAGAATAGGTAAAGAGTGATTGGCTCATTCAAAGCTATCCAAAGGTATACACCTTCTAGAAAAATACCCAGAGATTGCAATGTGGAAATAGGCTGCTAAGAACTGTAGGGTAGAGAGATCATATTATTTCTTTATTGAAAGAACTGTACGTATCTCCTATGTACAATGGAAGAAGTTGATTTTTATATCTAAAAACCTTAACAGCTTATGATCTAAGAGACTGATCCCTGATCAGCAAGAGAAGCTTTTCTGAAGATTTTCTTACTTGTCAGAAGCCTGACCATCTAGTAAATAGGGCAGGTCCTTGTCTTATAAGGTTCCACAACAATGAATTGCTTAGGTTAATTGCAATGCACAGTTCCTACTTTTCCAGAATTTCAAAAATCAGCAAAACAAGAAGGAGCTTTAATTTTCATTGATTTGAATGATACTGGTTTTAATTTTACATGGGATTTTTTTCTCTTTGTGTTCTACATTTTCAATTTTGTTTCAACTATTGATAGCTCCTTTGAGAGCTTTTTGAAGCATAAAGGTGAAATATATCCCTTAGCTAAAAAGACTAGGGAATTTCTGGAAGTTTGACCTTGAGTCAAATTATACATCAACAGACACATACTATATCGCTAACCCATAATTACATACCATTCAAAAGAGACAATAAAAAGCTAATGAAACAAAAAGACCACAACGTATCATCTCCAGCAACTCACACTGAGAAAACGAGGGTTTACACTAGACAAAGAATCAAGGAGAAAACAATACTCCAAGCAAGAAACTACTAAAGAGAAAAACCCCACCAGCACTAGTAGGACAAACCTTGGAGTCTTCTTTCATTGGGGGTATCACTTGGAACCGTGACATTAGTTACTGTATATAAACAGGGTGTGAAGTTCCCAGAAGATGACCTAATTAATTTACGAGCCTCAAGACAAAGTTCAAAAGAAATCCATTCATTTATTAGGATCAACATTCTGGCATGTACTCCTGCGGAGCCAAAACTGGCTTCAGCTTAATTGCATTTGAACTTTACCCTTCTATCTCCTCCCTTCTGTCATGCGCCATAGATCATATTCATGAACTAGGTTGTAGAAATATGAGATCCAACTCTGGCCGAAGGTATGCATGGAATCCTCCTTTGAATGCCAATCTGATAATAATCATGGCAACGCTTTGCAAGTTGATACAGGGAACAAACCTTACATTCACTAGTACTGATATTACCTAGTTGGGTAATGAAATTTTTACAAGCAAATAGCTAAACTCAGAGATTATAAAGGCCTTCCACAGCTTAACCCCAAGTTACATATGTTCTTTTCTACTGAAATATACATTTCATAAAAACAAATATTAAGAACTGTGAGTCCCATCAGAGCATTCAATACAGGTCATACTCATCAGAGGGAGATCCAGGTTCAACTACACAGCCAGTTATGGAACTGATTGGGCAACATTTTCTTCTTCTTTCTGTCCCTCTTTCTGATCCACATTGGTTGCTATAGTTTGTCTGAGAAAATATCTGGAGAAGCAAGTCCTATTCACTCACCTTCAGTTCTTGACAGAAATATAAAACTAACAAAGTAGAAAATAAAATTAGCCCTTATATCTCATAGAATGAATCCAGCTGTATTGATGCATTTTTGAAAGTGATTGTCAGGCTTGGAAGCCATCTTTTACAATCAGCCTCAAGCCTGCCACATATACTATTGTGGGAAACTGGGAGGGGGGATTGTATGGAGCATGGGAGGTATGTAGTCAAAATAACATTCTTTCTAAGTGAGTCAAGGTCAACTTGCCCCTGTACCTTGAGTGGAGTGACTGGGAGGAATCTTTCTTTGGACAGTGACTGATTGAACCATGTGATGGATGTATGGGTGATGGAGCAGGATCTTGAACTTTCAACTGGGTGGGGAAAACCTGGAAGCTTTCAGATTCGGGTTTCCCCAGATGTGCCAACATGGCTCTTCTAATAAATTGGAACTAGCCTCAGATTCTTATTTCATGGAGGATGGTATTTAGAACCCTAACAGTGTTGACTTCAACATGCAAGAGGGAGTCCAATTCAGTAGTGTTTCTTTGGAATCTTTTAATCCTTCTTCTGGTAGCTATAGTCAATGGCTTCCATTCAAGTTTACAAATCTGTTCTGACCCCCACCTTGCCCGTTCAGAAACCACAGCCACACAAAGCTTGCAAAGGAATGTTTTAATCAGTCCCAGTCCCAGCTCTTGCTGGCTGCAAGCCCAAAATAAACAGAGATAAATTCTCTGGCAAAAGTAAACTACAGCAAAACAGGTTTATATAAAGCAAATCATTTATCCAAGTGCTTCTTCTCAATGATTGCAAACAAACAGAGACTTGACTAGGACAGGCATGGAACGGAATGGAACGAACGTTGACTTCTGCAACTAGGGCGTGGCACCATCAGTCTTTTATCTGCAGGAAGAGATCCTAATGAGCCACAGCTGCTCATTATCCTTTCCTGTGAGTCGGTCAGCCCTGCCTCCCGAAACAACTCACAGGAGGTTTGTGCTGAGTCACAACACAAATCCATACATTAAAATGCATGCATATGTTTCTCCCCCTGGAGATCTTTGAGAAATTTTATGTATTTAATGAGTGACATAACAGTTTTAGAATTGTGAATCGGGTAATTTCATATCAAAATTTTTTTCATTTCTTATGTACCCCTGTTGAAAAACAGAAGCTAGAGTCTATTATCAAGTCAAAGATACCCTTCCTTGCTTTAAATTGTGTTTATTAATTTGCTTTGCATTCCACCTTTTTCTAGGAAAAAGCAATTTCCACAAGGATCTATCTTCAGTTTAACTCTATAACAACATCCCTGAGAAATGCATTAGACTGAAAAAAAGATTCATGGTCCCAAATTACTCAATAGATCCATGGTTGAGAATAGATTCTCCCCAGTTCTCAAACCACAAAACTGTACTGCCTTTAAGATCCATGCATATTTCAAAAGTAATGTAACTAAACTAATCACTACAAATATCCCCAAAGTATGTCAAGCAATAGTAAACACCCATTAAAATCCTATGGCAATTTCAGATTTCAAGTCATAGAAACCAAAAAAAGCAGCAAGTGAACAAATAAAATGCTTTTCATTCCAATAGTTTTACTGACCTTTAAAAAGCAAATTTAAAAAATCATGGCTCTGTAAATTAAGGGAAAGAACAGTATGTGGCCACAAACCAAAAGTACAATGAACTTCAATCCTCCAATCAACATTTCCTGATGGTAAATGCTGATGCACAGTTATCTGCTGAAGCTGTCAGTATTTGGTGCCTCTGTTTTTGTTCAACAAGACTTCTGTTATGATGATTAATAAAGTAGAAAGTCCAAAACATCTGCTTTTAATCTACATCATTCACTTTTCCTTATTATTCATAGAGCTTTCTAAACATCATTGAGGGTTTTCTTTTTGTTGTAATTAAAAGTAATATTACTAAGCCTGTTTTAGCACCTATTTTATTTTCTGAAAACAAAAAATCGTAGGCATAATTCCAGATATTGAACATGATCCATAGACCATCCTGATTTAGGAACTTTAATTTTATGTTAGTAAAAGTAATGCTAAATAGTGTACCAAATCAGGAGCCTGTATTGTATTGTATAGTATAGTATTGTATTGTATTGTATTGTATTGCATTGCATTGCATTGCATTGCATTGCATTGCATTGCATTGCATTGCATTGCTGTGCTGTGCTGTGCTGTGCTGTGCTGTGCTGTGCTGTGCTGTGCTGTGCTGTGCTATGCTATGCTATGCTATGCTATGCTATGCTATGCTATGCTATGTTATGTTATGCTGGCAAAACTTGGACTGTGAGAAAGGCAGATAGGAGAAAGGTAGACACTTTTGAACTATAGAGATGGAGGTATCCCATAAACTGCAAAAATAACAAACAAATAAGTGCTAGACTGAACCTTACCAAAATATCACTTGAAATCCAGATTGTCCAACAGAGGTTATCACTCTTTGGTCATGTCATGAGAGCTGGTTCATGCCAGTATAGTGTGCAATATTATTATTATTATTATTATTATTATTATTATTATTATTATTATATGTTGCATTTGTGCTGATAAATAAATAAAGGGAGATTACTATAGATCTATTTCAAGCTATTTAGCTCTCAACAGCTAGCCATACCCTTACTGGGATTTGAACCTGTGCTGTATTACATATTAGGCAGTTGTGTTAGTCACTCAGCCACAGGCTCTCCTCCTTTATCAGCTAAGCCAGGGAAATAGGTATGTATTATGTTACAACCCCTGGTATGCCCAAATATGGGAGGAAGTTCACTGCTTCCTTTCTCTGTCTATCGGCTCAACACAAGAGACCATCCAGACAGAAAGCCATTATTTTTACTGTTGCCTTAGTTACATTTGTGTTGCATTTGTGCTGATAAATAAATAAAGGGAGACTAGTATAGATCTATTTCAAGCTATTTAGCTCTCATCAGCTAGCCATACCCTTACTGGGATTAGAACCTGCGCTGTATTACATATTAGGCAGTTGGGTTAGTCACTCAGCCACAGGCTCTCCTCCTTTATCAGCTAAGCCAGGGAAATAGGTATGTATTATGTTACAACCCCTGGTATGCACAAATGCAACACAAATGTAACAAAGGCAATAGTAAAAATAATGGCTTTCTGTCTGGATTGTCTCTTGTGATGAGCCAAAAGACATATATATGCATGCATGCATGCATGCATGCATGCATACATACATACATACATACATACATACATATTAATACACCAGAGTAATATACATGCTTCACAGAATATGATGTACATATGGAAACGTACAACTAGGTCGTCCCCCCCCCTAACTACTTGTATAAGGATTATTCTTTATATTATTCATGTTGTCTTGTATTCTTGTATGGACTGCACCAGTAGAGGCGAAACCAATTTCATTGACATGATGTACAATGACAATAAAGGCTTTGAACTTGAACTTGAAAAGTGAATCATACTAAGAATGATCAGTGAAAAATGGAGAAAGGGCTGCCCTAGTACTTTCTGGCTGGACACTGGACAGCATTAAACCATATCATGTGTTCATAAGTCTTAAAAGCTTATAGCTGATAGGAAGAGAGCCCTAGGCCATGGTGAACATGTAAATAGCATTGAAAATATACTCATTGCTACATAGATATTTAATAAAACAATACAGGTGTCAGGCCTGCAATCATATTCCTTTTAGGATCTTTGGCCTGCCTCCCTCCCCTCCCTCCCCCCCTCTCTTCCTTTATTATGCTGTTTCATTAGTGGGGAATTGGGAGGGGGTAGAATGTGTTTGTTTTCAAAATTAAAAAAAATCCTTTCTAGAAATCAAGGTCATTCTTTCTCTGCACCTCTGCATCTGACCGGAACTAGATGGGTGGAAATGCCATCATGGCAGAGGAAGATTGGACCATGTGATGGGCTTGTGGGTGTGGGGACAAGTTCATAGAACTTTAAACTGGGTGGGAACCCTAGGAAGCCTTCAGATTCGGGTTTCCACAGATGTGCCAACATGTCTGTCTTATTAAATTGGAACTTTGATGAAAGTTATGTCTTGAACTCTGATTTAATTCTGGATGATATTTGGAATGCTGACAACAGGCATTTATTCTTATTCATTTTTTTACTTCTACTTTCATATTAACCTGTTCTATATAAATAGCTGGAACAAATGGGAAGGAAATGAAAGATCCAATACAGGTTTTTTTTTTGTTATTAGACTAATAAATACTTTAATTCAACAGAAGAAAAGACCAGAGAACACTGATTGAATGTTGAGTCCACTGCCCTATGATAGCTGACTATCAATTTCCCAATTTCTACAGAAGAAAAAATACAGAACAAATGTTGAACAATCATTGGACATTTTGGCCAGGGATTTAAAGTACTTGAAAGAAAATATCAAATACACAATGTGCAAGCAATCTCAAGGGGAACTCAGTGTTCTCCATTGTTACTCCTGAATTACTACCAACTTCATCACTAAGAAAGGAGAGGTTGAAGAGTAAGGCAGCCATGACCAGGTTCCTGTAATAGCATTTAGATGGAATTCTCCTGTCAAAGAAAAAGTAACAAAGGAAGTAGCTGAATGAGAGAAATTCAAAGTGAGGGTTTCTGTAACAGAGCAGTAATAACACTTTTCCAATGGGGTTGCCATAACAGAAAATGCCTCCCAGAGAATTTTAGAAGCCAATGGAATCAAGGGTAACTTTTTCAAATGAGAAAATATACTAGGGTGGACAAAAGGGTTAGAGTTGAAACTACAAATATACAGTAGGAGATCGACACAAAGGAAGCAAAAGTAATCCAAAGATATTTTTAGGAATCCATGTTCACAAATTTCATTTGAGCAAGAATGAAAAAACAGAAAGAAAGCTGGGTGCATGTAGTTCTGCTAAGATATAGGTCCACATCAAATTCTAGTTCTAATAGAACTTCCAAGCAATATCTAGAAATCTTGCCTGCAATACAGGACAGTTCAAGAATGGTTGGAAGGGACAGCTTGTTGTTGGTGGGGGGTGGGATACAGCAAAGTATTGATTGACCTTAGATTGTCTTCCTAGTCAGATAAGCCAAGTGACCTGTTTATAACACAGATAGATAGCATAACTACATACTCTGAATGAACATTTATTTAACCTTCAAATCGTATACACTACATGTTTTGAGAAACTGAATTACTGGCTGAAAACAGTTGTGTCCAAAATAATGGACTATTAGTCAGATCTTATAAGTAACTTTCCCAAAGGATTTTTTTCTTCTAAACTGCCTTTTCCCCTCCTTTTGAGGATACAAGAAAGAGATCTAATTAAAGTCTACTAGACAATAAGTTGTTTTAAGGAAAACAATCCCTAGGATGGACTTGGAACACAGTTTGTTGTATTCCTCCTTGGTCCCTTTTTCCAAATGGAGTTTTTTTTTTAAATGACTGCTTTTCAGCCCTTAAGTATAGAGGCTAATTTTGATTACAACTGAATTTCTTAAGGAACTGTAGTTACCATCTGGATGCAGTCAATTAGTTATAACTAATTTCTAAAAGGCAATTATTGCTGGCACACTCTTGGCCAGAAGGCAACTTGCCCTTGCCTTTTATACTGTTGAAAACATGTACAACATACATGTATAACACCTTGGGAGGATGTACCCTGTTGTTATTCTCCCTTGAATATTGTTATCTGTCTTATGTGTTGGAATTTATAACATGTATACACTATCGAAACAGTGACATCTACACTGGCTTGGGCATGTCATGAGAATGGCTGATGATCGGATTCCGAAAGATCTCCTGTATGGAGAATTAGTGCAGGGAAAGTGCCCCAGAGAGAGACCACAGCTGTGATATAAGGATATCTGCAGAGGGATATGAAGGCCTTGGGGATGGACATTGACAGTTGGGAAACCTTGACCTCTGATCGTTCTGCTTGGAGGCTAAAGACACAGCCTGGCCTTCTCCAAATCAAAGAGACACTTGTTCGACAGGCTGAGTCAAAGAGGCAGTCCTGGAACCAGTGAAATCTGGGGGCTGGGCAGGGGACAGAATGTATCTGCCCTCAGTGTGGAAGGGATTGCCACTCTCGCATTGGTCTTTTTAGCACCTTCAGATGCTGCTTTAGGACCTCTTTCCAGAGCACGATACCATAGTCTTTTGAGCCTGCAGGATGCCAATGACTTACCCCTTTCAAACTGTTTGCTTATCTAACTATCTTTTTAGACAATAATAGACACACTTGCACACTCAGTTCCCCAAAAGTGGCAATGAATGAAGGAGTTGTTTTCCTTACCCCTACTACCACTTTTCTACTGCCCTATGTCTGTCCGGGAGGCAGGAAACCAAGGCAAAAAGAATAATAAATAGTCACTGCAGCCATTCTTCCTTTTGGTCACATTTTAAGATCAATATCACTCAGAATTAAGGGAAAGTTGGGTTCTGTTGTTTAAACCAACCACTAAAACCAGTGTAGTTTAGATCATTAGAATTATCCATTATAGTTCCTTTAGCATTTTTGTAATGAATGCATTTGTTTTTTTTAAACAAAGTTTCCAAAGCATTTCTTATCATACTTTGTGAAAATTTATATTCTTTTACAATTTTTGTAGCATTGATATTGTCCTTATATAGAAAACTTGGATGACCTGAGCTTTTTCTGAGCCAGCCAGCAAACAATATTCAGCACTTTTTTAAAAAAGAAAATGCTCATAAATAAAACAACTGATTTTGTGAATTTCAAAGTCATCCAAATATAATTAAATTACTACTCACCCCATCAAGCAGTAAAGAAATCAAGAATCGTTCAATTTGAATGAACATTACTTGATTTCAGAGTGACAAAAGCAAAGTCAGAAGAAGTTAGAATAAGAAAAAAAGATGCTGATTTGGTGTTAAACATTTAATGAAATTATTATTTGACAATATTGTACATGAATGCTGGAAATATTACAAGTTTAAAGGATATTGTTGAAGTGAAATTATTGTTTAACTTCTAAAACAATACAATTTACTGTCAAAAAGACATCTTGTTGAAAAAACATTGAAGCAGAACAACTGCATCACAACAGAAAAAATGCAGTAACTGGCACTATGGATTAAAACAGAGAAGGAAAAGCTGTAGCCTTGGATACAATATATAATCCTCATACTTTTTTTTTTGATAAAGAGAAAAGTGATTCTAATTGCTTCTATATTTTTACCAATAAAAGCAGAAGGTTCCTTAAAGGATAAATAATATCTCCTTTTCTTTTAACTTTCTTCCTCTTTTAAAGATAGGTATTGATAAAGCTTAAAGAGCATTATCTCTTCCATTTATGAGTATCAGAAATTTTTTAAAGGGTTCTATGGTCATTTCACCCTTCTCTAAGATGACCTGATTTTGAAAAGCAGAAACACTGGTAGCCCTTTACTTCCTCGTATCAAGTCATCTCAATGGCTTAAGCAGATAGAGAGGAACACAGAAGAATTCTTTGCTGCCTTCAAAAGTCTTCCTTGTGGGCATATAAATAGTGATCACTAACCAAAAAGGGAATTTAACAGCTTACAAAATTGTTTTGTGTAAGACACAAGGAAGTAGTTTTTTGAGTGATGGGGGCTCAGAATTGCATTCTTAGTCTGTGCACCAAAGGCCACCACAGTAAAAAAAAATGGACAGAGCCAAAATGAGAAAAGAGTAAAAGCAGTTTTTTAAAAAAGAGATATATATTATTAATATTTAATGAATTAAATATATGAGTAAATAAAATAAACTTTCTGTCCTAGCAGGGTGTATCTAGATGGGGTATAAATATATACCAACATAATATATAAAGGCAGAGCAGCCTAGCTTCATGTATAACATATCTGAGTCAAAGTCATATACTAGTGACTTTTTGGAGATGTTCATGCAGTTTTCTGCCTACCCAGTTTGTTCCAGCAGACTGGATACATTCCAGGTCTCTGCCATTAAACATTGCCATATTATGGGACCAAAGAAGCATGACCTGTCTGTTGTAGACACTACTGTCTGGAACAGGATTCCCAGAGATAAGGATGGTGCCCTTTCATTAAGGGTTAACAGAATAACAGAGTTGGAAGGGACCTTGGAAGTCTTCTAGTCCAACTGCCTACTCAAGCAGGAGACCCTATATCATTTCAGACAATTGGTTGTCAATCTCTCGTCTTCAAAATATCCAGTGATGGAGCATCCAGAATTTCTGGAGGCAAGTTATTCCACTGATTAATTGTTCTAACAGTTAGAAAATTTCTTCTTAGTTCTGGATTGGTTGGCTCCTTGATTAGTTTATATCAATTACTTCTTGTCCTGCCTTAAGCTACTTTGGAGAATAGGTTGACTCCCTTTTCTTTGTGACAGCCCATGAGATATTGGAATACTGCTATCATGTCATTCTTTTCATCAAATTAGACATACCTAATTCCAGCCATTGTTTTTTATATGTTTTAGCCTCTAATCCCCTAATCTGTCACACTTTCTAGATTCTCAATATCTTTTTTTATATTGTGGGACCAAAATAGATTCAATATTCCAAGTGTGGTCTTATCAGGGAATTATAAAGTGGTACTAATACGTCATGTGATCTTGATTCTATCCCTCTATTAATGCAGCCCTGGACTGTGTTGGCTTTTTTTGTGGTTGTAGTACCCTGCTGGCTCATATTTAAGTGATTGTCAGCTAGGATTACAAGATCGTTTCCGGCTTCTGGAAAGTCTTGAAAATCTGGCTTTCCCAACCTGGGGATGATGTTTAGAATTTGTTCAATGGTTCCTGTTTTATTCTGTTCTTTTTGCTGTCTAGTAGATTATTTTAATCTGGCCTGTCAGTGTGATTCAATGTGTTTAGCTGTTTTTATATTTTCCTTAATTTTGTATACCATCCAGAGTCTACTGAACTTGAGGTGCCAATAAATCAACTATATGAAACTAATTTATCATGTCCTTCTTTCATGTAGGTATTGGCTAGGTGCTATATTCTTCCTATTATTGGCCAATTTCCCCTTTAAACAGAGCTGTTTTAAATCACTCATTTTAAAGCACTTAAATGTCTGTCTTATTTTCTCTTTAAGCAAGGCATCTGGAAGAAATGAGGGGTAGAATTTTTTAAACTATATTAAATCTATTCTATTCCATTCTGAATATTGTGATTTTTTTAAAATAATCAATCTAATTTATTCATCTCTGACCTCATTTTTTCAGGTAGCTAGAGATAATGTCCTAGTTGGGGCAAATGAGAATGGGGTACCAGGGGAGATCTTTCAACTTCAGTGGCAGATTGAATAAGGGGGCCTAGGGACGTGCATCAAAGATATGAAGAATATACATTTGGTTTGCAGTTTATCATGCACTGCAAAAGTATCTATTGTATGAAAAGTCATAGCCTAAATCTTTGGTTCAGCCACATAAATATGGAGTAAGAGTCTTCTACTTGGATTTTGTTGTCAAACAGAAGACCTACCTCTAAATGTCAAAGAGAATAGATTCTGCTTCTAATCATGGCTATTATAATTAGAATAACAGGGTTGTTGGACCAATTGAACTTAAGCCAATGTCCAATGTTTTATTCCAGTGGTGACACTAGCATAACAAGATGCATTTCAACAATAGTTGCACTGATTTATTGAATCAAATTCCCAATACAATCCTTTAATACACTTCTTAATTTTTCCTCAAGCTGCTTGAAGATATTCACAGTTCAACACACAGCTTTCTCAGCAGGATAAACAGTATGTTTTCTGTTCTGTTCTTGTTCTAGGGAGGCTGCGTGTTACTACAGAGATTGAGCACAAAAAATCAATTTGGAGTGACAAATACTTAAAAATTACTTCATCTCGTCAATCTCCCTCCATATTGTGTTTCTCCTGTCCTCCACATAATAATTTGCCATCAGTGGGGCAATCCATAGGACTGTCACAAGCAATCCTGCCCATTGACTATTATACTGCAAAGCCAAGGCCAAAAAGCCACTACTGATACCAAAGCAGAACTGCAGTAGACCCTCTGATACCCCCAAACTCAGCATACTATACAAAATCTGTGTTAAAATTCTAACATCCAACATTTACTGATCCCTCAATCTCATTGACCATTATAAAGAGTCTAATTCCCTGGTTCTCATTTCTCCTGCTTACACTCATGCTTTACATTCTTCATTCACACCAGCAATGTACAACTTATAAAACTTTTGCTTGAGTAACATTTTTTACTTACAAGTCATTAAATCTATAATCATAAATTCTCTGCAAGTTTGGACTCCAGTATGATTAAACTATCAGTATCTATAAGGTAATTCAACCTTATGTTCACGCATAAGAAGACTTGGCAACAAGTCAAAGTCCCTTTCTGTTGAGTTGAAGGCTAGTGGGAAGATATTAGGAACTGGAGTATATCACTGGAAAGAATTTAGAATGTGGAGCTAGATGAAGAACTCAACTACTGGTAATTAGTCCCTTTACCTCCTTTTTAATATACAGTACCAGAAGAACCAGTATCTACTCAGCCTTAGCTTAAAGTTGGTCCTGGACTGGATCTTTTTTATTCTTTCATTAGTCATGTCTGCAAATGAATGGATAATTCTGTTTTAATTTTTTACTAAACTGATTGTCAGTGTTCCAAATATCATCCAAAATTAAATCAGAGTCCAAGGCAGAGCTTTCCTCAAACTTCCAATTTATTAAGAGAGACATGTTGGCACATCTGTGGAAACCCGAATCTGAAAACTTCCTGGGGTTCCCACCCAGTTGAAAGTTCATGATCTTACCCCCACACCCACAAGTCCATCACATAGTCCAATCTTCCACTGCCACCCTGGCATTTCCACCCATCTAGTTCCAATGTGGTGCAGAGGTTCCGAGTCAAAGAATGACCTTGGGCTTCTAGAAAAGAATGTTTTATTTTGACAACAACACATTCTACTCCTTAGTATTCCCCCTCCCAATTACCCCACTAATGAAACAGCATAGTAAAATAATAGAGAGTGTGGCAGGCTAAAGATCCTAAAAGAAATATGACTGCAGGCCTGACACTGATTCTTAGTCATGGTCTTAAACAATAACTTAATAAAGTTATTTTTTTTTGTCTCAGATATGGTTCCTTTCTCGTGCTTGTTCAGGCTCTGTATGCCCTTCCATATTTTGTTTAATAATCCAAAGCCCAATCAAACCATGCCCACAAACACCCCATAATAATGGATGGATACATTTTATTTTATTATTCTATTTTATTTTGCTTTAAATTAGTTTTGATTTCTATGGCTGCCCATCTTCGAGTACAATGTTGAAAGTGTCAGATATGTCCTCTGGCATCTCCAGATGTTCTACTAGTCTGAAACCGTGAAGAGGTCGTGTTCTCTAGTGCAGTTATAGATAACATTGACATGCAAAAAGAATCTTCTTCTGATTCAAGTCATGGATGCTGTATATGGGACCCAAGAGGCCAGTATAAAATGTCGTTTAAACATTTTTATTTAAATGGTGGCTTTATAATGGTAATGCCACTTTTCACCTATATGGTTTATAATGTTCTTTTAGAACTGATAAAAATGTGATATATCAAGTAGTTAATACAGATTGTAATTCATTGGTTTTGGCTTCATTTTACTTCAATCAAAACTACGACAATATCCTGGGTTTTTCAAAGCAACTGAAATAATCCACTGTGCAACATATACATAAAGAATGCCTATTTATCAAATCTGCAACCTCTGCAGTGCAATATCCCCCAAATATGTGGATCAGGGCAATTATTTCATCATAGACATTGACTCCTAGTTTCTCTGCAATGCTTCCTTATCCATTCACAAACTTCCTTGCACTCTCCTATTGCTTTATTTTTTCAAGGCTCTGATTCTATGCCTTACCTTCATTCTCCAGGGGGAAAAAAAACTAAAAAAAACCCTTCTTCAATCAAATACTTCTGTAGGAAGTTAGCATCCAACCAGCTCCTAGAAGAATGAAACATTCTGGGAAATATTAAAAAGACAGAATACTATATTTCCCTGGATGAGAAAAGAAGAAACATTTTTTAAGCAAAGCAGCATCCTGCAGCTCCCTGCCCCTTCTTCAGCTCCAGGATGATGGGATTAAGATATGGCCCTCAGGACATGATAGGCCTTCTACCCATCTCACCACCTCATTACATCACCCAGCAAGGCTCAACCAAGCCTGGGACTCAGGACAGCCTACAGAGTTGCCCCAAAAGCCCAGACAGGGGATAAAACTCAGGTGCTTTCAGCATCTCTGCCCTTTTTTTTCTTCACCCTACATCTTCAAGGCATTAAATGCTGTCCAGCATTAAAACCATCTTTCCAAACAACCACCATGTTTCTAGTGTCTTTCTCCCCACTTGGAACTGAACCCAGAAGGATATTTTTTCCAACACTTCCTTTCACTAGAAGAGAATATTTGCAGATCGAGGCTAAACTGTGGAGTCTTCGGTTTTCTGTGAGCTTGGATGTTTGCTTGCACACCTCTCATTACCCAACATCAGCAGTGTTAGGCCTGATGATGTTACCTAGTTGTGTAATAAAACATCTGCAAGAAGACAAACTCAGAGAGCACCAAGGACTCCACTTCCTTCTACTATCCCAGATTTTCAAGTAGCCTCCCTTATTATCAATGGAGCTTCTTTTAAGGATCCACTCCTGTGCTCGGGAACATTTTCCATAGAGTTCCTGGTAGGAAGGGAGAGAAGGAACATTGTTATTAAACACTGCCAATCCTGGTGGGGAAAAAGGGATTATTTTAAAACCATACCACATATGGGTGAAAGTGAGTGAATGCAGAATACATGAAAGAAAATACATTAAGTTCTGGCCAGTTGAAGTCTGAAAATAAATAGAATGTGTGTGCATATGAAAGAGAAAGGGAATACACATGGAATCATGATGATACATCAATAATCAAGTAACTCCACCTAATTTGAGTTGAAGTCACACCCATCCTCTTTAACTGTTCAAACAAACCTGCATTTTGTTTCAAAAGACATGTTGCTCTATCACAACACATAGATGCCCGTTCAATTTTTTAGTATTTTTCCCTAAAGTAACAGTTGAGTTTGTACAAGTCTCATGAGAAAAATTCTAATGAGTTCCGACTTCATCGTTGCTATAGTTACAAGCAGAAGTTAGTGAAGACTTTTGCCCTGTATTGCAACAAATATCTGGGAAAGCTAAAAAACCAATTAAATTACAGCTAATAAATATCTTGCACAATGAGCAGGGCAGGGAGATGGCATAAAGGTTTTCAACAGTAAGTTTCATTTTCTTACTGCTGTCATCATTGAAAAGGGAAGATTTTCTGAAGTACACAATCCATTACTAATTGATGCATTTACTTTTAGGGTCAGAACTAATATCTCCTGCATGGAAACTTTTGTAAGGGCGATTTCACTTTGGAGAAAGAGAGCTTTGCAGAAGAAAAATGGAGTTCACAAAGTGCATAAGTAGACACAATCAGTGCTTGAGCTTCAAGCTCATTCAAATATAATGTGATATTTGTCATTTATCTAACACAGCATGAAACAAAGTCTATTGGGATATAGTAGCAGGATCCTTGAAGGTTGTTATTAGATCAGCAAAGATTTCTGCAAACCAATCATATAAAATAGCTTTAAAGACTTGCATTATGTTTCAGGTATGGTGGGGAGTACAGGATATGGTGGCATAAGGTAGAAAATGATTATAATCAGGAGTGGGATTCTACCAGTTTGGACCAGCTTGGGTGAACCAGTAGCTCTGACTATCATCTGGGAGCAAACCAATTCGCCCCTACTTTGAAGTGGGCCTGCTCACCTGCCCGTCCCTGCGCTATACTCACCTGTATTTCCTTTTCCGAAGCCCAGCTGATCGGTGCGGCAGAGTGCTGCATCTCAGCTGTTTTCCTCACCAGCTGTAATCCTGAAGGTGAGTTTTCTGTAAACTATGTGAGTGCAAACATGAACTCAGCGAACTGGTTGTTAAACTGGTTGGATCCCACCCCTGATTATAATGTGAAAGAACATTTGACTTTGTGTCTAATAGTGATCTTAAATTCCTTAAACTGTTTCTATGTTCAGAGAGGCTTTATTTACAGTTTCATTCTAGATTTATAGGAAAAATCAGAACCAATGCTCAGTCATATTACAGAACATGTTTCAGAAAGGTTTCATAATATCTTAAATTAACCCAATCAGATTTAATACACACATTAAAAAAACCTACATAATCATCACTGGATTGTAGTACTATGCAAATAAAACAATTAAAGTTGTATTGTTCTTGCTGTAATTGATTTAGCACATATTTTTATTTAATTATAGTTTTATGAAAGAAGAATAAAGAAGTATAACACAAGTGAACAGAATATTAATGAGACAAAGTTGGAACTGAGGGAATACACACACACACACAAACACACACACACACACACACTCTTTGCTCCAATCTGGCACAAAAACTTTCTATATTTTGGTCCAGCTATTAACTAGATTTCATCCTTCTTAGCAGGCAATTGAGCCCCATTGCTTTGCAAACATGTTCTCTTGCATGAATTGGAAACTGACAATGATACTGATATTACAGTGAATTGCAGCACTCTTTCAGATAAAAACAGGTTTGATCATGAAACAGTGTTTATGATATACTGTGAATTAAACTCACAATAATTGAATTGGGATACATCTCATGAAGTTTAATGTGAAAAAAACATTTCCCTTTTTCCAAAAGATTGCTTTAACAGAATAACAGAGTTGGAAAGGACCTTGGAGATCTTCTAGTCCAACCCCCTGCTCAGGCAGGGGAGCCTATATCATTTCAGAGAAATGGTAATCCAATCTCTTCTTAAAATCTTCCAGTGTTGGAGTGCTCCCAACTTCTGGAGGCAAATTCTTCCATTGATTAATTGTTCTATTAGGAAATTTTTCCTTAGTTCTATGTTGCTTCTCTCCTTGATTAGTTTCTATCCATTGCTTCTTGTCCTGCTCTCCAGTGCTTTGGAGAATAGCTTGACTCCCTCTTCTTTGTGGCAGCCCCTGAGATATTGGAACACTGCTATCATGTCACCCCTAGTTCTTCTCTTTATTAAACTAAACATACCCAATTCATTCTTTGTATGTTTTAGTTTCCAGTCCCCAAATAATCTTTGTTCTTCTTCTCTGTACTCTTTCTAGAGTCTCAACAGATTTTTTTTTAAATTTTGGCAACAAAACCGGATGCAGTATTCCAAGTGTGGTCTAACCAAGGCATTATAAAGTCTTAACTACAGCAGAATTGTTGAGTTCTTCTAACCATCCAATGTTGTTAGGTGAGAAAAATAATGAGAATGATTAGTGGACATCGTTCACTCTCATTTCATCTGCAAAGTCTCAAAAAGATTACGTTCTTTTGATGATATTATCTAGTTTTGGTAATGAAACATCTGCAAGAAAACAAGCTCAGTGAGCACCAGGGACCACTTAGAATATGTTCTTCACATATTTAAGTGATTAGCAATGACAGTTTGACTATAGACATAATGATGCCTAGCTATTGTCTATTCACCTTACTGAAACTATACGTTATGGTGTTGCTGAGTAGCTCTTCTTCAAACAGAACTAACATCATTGCAAAATCTGCAATTGAGCTGAATATGTATTAGAAGATTTGTGAAGATTAGGTCGAGATCTAAAGCACACTATAGTATTTATGCACATTTTAGGGGTACTGTCAAAATAGTAATTGGTAGGAAATTGGTATCAAAATCACAATTACTGTTAAGGTGTTACATAGTGAGAATCTCATATCCATTGAATTACAGTACAACAAACTATAGATGCCTGGACATTTAAAAATGCATTGAACTAGAAACACTTGCAAAAGAAAGAAAAAGTCCCTAGCCTATAATTTTGCTTATCAGTAATAAGAATGGAAGAGAATAAATTCACAAAGACTGTAATCTAAGAATATAGAATATAGTGTCTTCATTGCAGCAAATTAGCAATTGCTGTTAAAGAGAATTAGACCTAGTCTTTCTCAGGAATGGAATTGGAGAATGGTGTTACACATAGAAGCCGTTTGAATGTAGAACTATTGCATTATGGAAAAATTCACAACCAACAATTATTTTCTATGCAGGGAGGTTAAAAACAAAATGCCCCATAACACTGGTAATGAACACCTATTCCAGTGTAATTTCTTCCTAAGAATTTTAAATGCTTATTATATTTTCAATTTTTCTGGCAGGTTCAGCATTAAGGGGTTAAAATTAAAGAGCAAAAATCAAAGTGTTTGAACTTAGGTGTAAAATGTGACTTATAATGTGGAATCCCACTTGTGAAGAAGGCTGAAGATCTCAATTTTCATTTTTACACATGCCATCCCTGAAGGTAATGGAAAACAACAGATAACAATTGTAGATTTAGGGCTCAATTGGACCTGCTGTGAAATATGTCATTTGAAGTGCTAGCTGTCAGGGGATAATAGCTACCATTGTGGGTTAGTTTGTCAGGCCGATAGCAGGGAGAGAGACCTTCTCACCTTGCAGCATGTTGCTGATGAAAATTGTCCTGTCCACAGCAACAACTTTAGCAGAGAATTGCAGTAATTCAGTGATGTATTTAGTACCATATTTGGTGTGGCTTTTAGTTTTTAGAAAATACAGCTCAAACTGGGTGCAATTTGTATGTATACTCCTTTTATTCACTCTCCCCAGTGGACCTGAATCTCTTGGTTATCGGATTGGGAGTTATTCTTCCAATTGTTGTTATTCAGGAAAGTCCACTGAACATTAGTATCCATTAGTATTGTGACTAATTAGTATTATGACTGGATGACTGAGAATCGCCATAGACATCATGCCTAATTTGAATTCATAATGATGGAGAAATTTGATGTGGTTGACTTGAATCTTGTGCATTTATAAATGGGATACAGAAAATGATCTGTCATAAAATGAACTATATTAGAGAAATGCATGTATGAAAATCTTTTAAAATCAATGATTTTTTAAATTCTATTTTCCATTTTTACAATTACAGAATGATATTCAGTTATGACAGTGTCTGAATGTTACAGACACTACTATACATGATAATTATTCTAATGTTTTCCCAACATGCCACTGAATTGCCAAATAGAACCAGAGGTAGTATTCATCAGGTTCTGACCAGTTCTGGAGAACCGGAAGCAGAAATTTTGAGTAGTTCAGTGAACCAATAAATACCACTTCTGACTGGCCCTGCCCCCATCTATTCTCTGCCTCCTGAGTCCTAGCTGATCAGGAGGAATAGCAATAGCAATAGGAGTTAAACTTATATACCGCTTCATAGGGCTTTCAGCCCTCTCTAAGCGGTTTACAGAGTCAGCATATTGCCCCCAACAATCCGGGTCCTCATTTTACCCACCTCGGAAGGATGGAAGGTTGAGTCAACCTTGAGCCGGTTAGATTTGAACAGCCGAACTGCAGAACTGCAGTCAGCTGAAGTAGCCTGCAGTGCTGCACTCTAACACTGCGCCAGCTGTGGGGATTTTGCAGTATCCTTCCCCTAGAGTGGGAAGGGAATTAAGATTTTACAGTATCCTTCCCGCCACACCCACCAAGCCACACCCACCAAGCCACACTATGTGCACCATGTCACGCCCACAGAACTGGTAGTAAAAAATTTTGAATCCCACCACTGACCAGAATTATGCTGATGTTACCTAATTTCCATTCACTATATGGGGTGGGGGGATGAACATTGCTGGAAGAAAAGAAACCCCACACAACTTTAGCAAAGGAGCATAGTAGAAGCATTATCCACATAAGTGGACCTATATGGTGCTTCTATACCATAAAATCCCCACTTAGATTGAGTTGCTCTGTAACACAGCCATGTAGACAGCATGCAAAGGACAGGAATGGGTTTCCACTTATGCAGACAATATTTCGTTTTGTCTAGAATGCAGATAGAAAATCAGCCAAAATATGTCCATAAAAGGTAGCTTAATTCTTGAGGCTTAGTTTTTAGTCAGGTGGTTTATAAAATGCAACCCAATCATCAAGCTTGGCAAAATCTGTGCAAATATTAGAAGCATAATTTATCATGGTCAAATAATATTCAATTTAGATACATGTCAAATATGGAATCAGTGTAAATATCTTCTCTTCCAACTAATCCAGTAGCATTTGTCTAAAGAAACAAGTCCTGAACAAGTAGGACCCAATTGTGTAATATTATAGACTATAACCCAGTTATTCCAGTGGTATTGATATAAGTGTTTGGAATGAAAAGAAGGAAATAGAAAATGCTTGCAGGAGAGGATGTAATTTGTTACATGCGTATTTGAATAACCTTGAGTTAAAGCCCTAACCCAGAATCCTTAGAAAATTGGGCTAGTATTTTTCAGAATTCATATTGGCTAAGAATTATGGTATTTGCCATTTAAAGGATATTATGTCAATATTTCTAGAATATACAAACTTCCCCCTTCCTAACTGATTTCATTTATATGGCTTTTATATGATTTACATATTCTCAAATTGTAAATTTGACTGGTTCTTTCCTTAATCCAACTTTTCTATATAGGCACAATTGTAGAAATATTATGATGCAGAAATACCTTTTAGGGAATAAAATCAGTTTCTTTTCTTTTCTTTTGAAACAGTAAAATATTCATAAGCAAAAAGTTATAACATAAGGTCCAATTAACAAAAGACCCCCAATCTCCCAACTGCATATAAGACATAAAATCTTCAAACATCAAACTAGTCAATGATTTATTCCAAACCGAAAACAAGAGCTAAATAAACCCTACCTCTGAGCCAGATGAAACCACCTCTTTAGAGCTATCCCAGAGGAAAAACTCTTCAGAGAGAATTCCCTAAATGAGCAACCAGCCCTGAAAATACTCTGTTGTGCATTCTTGTCAGTTTAATGATATCTAAGTTAGACTGGGGTAGGGAATCTGATTTATAAGAATGCTTGACAACAGTCTTTGAATTTGACTCAGAAGCAAACAGGCAATCCAGTTCAGCTCATCTAATATCAAGGAGAGAAGCAACTTAGAACTAAGGAGAAATTTCTTGACAGTTAGAAACAATTAATCATTGGAACAACTTGCCCCAGACATTGTGAATCCTCCACTGGAAGTTTTAAGAAGATGTTGGATAACCATTTGTCTGAAGTGGTGTAGGGTTTCCTGCCTAAGCAGTCGGTTGGAATACATGACCTTTGAGGTCCCTTCACTCCACTCCATTCCATTCATATTTTTCTTGACTGTATGATATTAATGACTCCTTGAGACAGTGAAGAAGGTGTGCTTTGAGATAAATATATCCCAAAGATGACATTTCAGGCCTTTTTAATGACCTTTGATGCTTCATCTCTATATATCTTAATACTTATAAGTAAACCAAAATTATGGATTAGGAGCTCCTGTAAGAACATTTGCTGCTGGGAGAAGAAACTCAATGCTTAATAGGTTTTCAGCTCCAAAAAGAGTGCTAGAATTCCATCTGAGGACATCTTCAATATCAAAGATCAATACTTAGCCATCATTCTAAGCCCACCTTTTTCCATGTAAGAGGTTACAGGAAATACTAAGTAAAATAATTTGCTTTCAGACTATTACTGTACCTTGTCTAAGATATAAAGAGGGGGAAATTGCATTAAGAATGTATTAGGAAGCTCTTTTAGTCACATCATCCTATTGCCTGATTGCTTCTGATGGGTTTCCTAAATGACAGAGGCTGATATCATCTTTTCTTTTAGTACACTGAGATATTACTCATTTACTTTGAGCAAAAAAATAACCACATAAAAAGTAAGTTTCTCTCTTTCTCCTCCTCCTTCCTTAATGCATTTTCATCCTGTCACTTTTTTAAAAAAATTTAAAGTAAAGATAAAGATTTCCCCATTCAGTCATGTCCAACTCTAGGGGGAGGTGCTCATCTCCATTTCTTAGCCGAGAGAGCCAGTGTTGTCCACAGACATTTTCTTGTTCTTGTTGCTAGCATGTCTATATGCCAAGGCCCACAGAGTGCTGTTACCTTCCCACCAAAGTGGTACCTATTTAACAACATACATTTGCATGCTATTGAACTGCTAGGTTGGCAGGAGCTGAGGCAAGTAATGGGAGCTCACTCCATTCTGTGGTGCTCGGGTCTTGAACCTGGGCTGTTCAGCTTTTCAGCTGAAATGTTCAGCATCTCTGATCGCTGAGCCATCATCTCTGCCCTTTTTTATTATTTTATTTTATTTATTCCATCTTATTTATCTGAGCAAAACTAAATCAAATGGAGAATGATGGATTCAGTCTATACTTCTTTTAAGTTTCTATATTCTCCATATTATTACTACATCTTAATAGAGCTGATTATTTTCTGCAGAAAACCATGTATCCAGAATTGCTATAAATCACACATATAATTTAGATATATTCAAAATAGGACTTATTAAGGAAACACAAATCATCATTTCAATGATATTTGCTTATTTAAACAGAGTAACCACAGGTGGGGGCAAGTGAGATATTTGACTTCCTACTGACTTTCCCACTGACTTTGCTTGTGGGAGCTTACAATGGAGAAGTCGGCAAGGAAGGTTGCAAGTCGCTCTGGTAACATGCACCTTCCCCCAGTCCCTTTGTGCTGGTCCTACAACCAGCCATTTGTCCATCTCTTCATACCTTCCCCAACCTGTACCAGACATTTTCTATATATCATGCTCATCTCTTCTTGAGTAGATTTTTAATGTTTGCTTTCTATCTCACATTCTAGTAGATAAAGCCATTTTCAGAAGGAGACAGTTTGGAGAAGAACTTGGTATGGACCTCAGACATTTAATTGGAATAAAAGATAAAATGAGTATCGGCTGCAAGTCACATGGTGCTTGTTTGGCTGCTGATTACTGAAAAGGCTTCAGATGTCCACATTGCCTTTTATGGTGTGGGGTTTTTAAAAATTAAAAACCAGCTTACTAAAGTTGGGGAAATTTGTCTTGTTAACCAACCACTTCAGAATTTTTTGCATATTATTATGAGGTTGGCAGGAGAACAAGGTGAGAGAATTGTCAAATAGCCAGATGAATGAGCAGAACTCACATTCTGCACTCTGAGGCTTCATAATGGCTGTTTTATCATCTATTTTCTAAGGGAGATTTGTTTAGATATCAGCCTTTCTGTCACTTGCATCCTTATCCATACAATCTGGGAATTCTGGACACCACAATCAAGTGGTGGGATATGACCGGTACGCCCTGGTATGGGCGTACCAGTGCCTGCTGGGAGCACCAGGTACCATTCCTGTATGGTGCTCCGGAAGGCCCACCCACCCGCCCGTCCTCCTTAATGGTATTTGAGCTGATCGGGACTTCTGCGCATGTGCACGGAGCATATGGCTCCTGCGAGACACTGCGCCGAGAAGCTGGAGCATCACAGAGCACCGCGAATGGTAAGTATGCATGCATGTGCTCCATGCGTGCTGCATGTGTGCATGTGGCAGATGCTCGACCCCATTGCACCGTACTGGTGCACTGGGATCCGGAACTCACCACTGCTGCAATCCAATAAATTAAGAGGATGGCAAGTTAGGGACATTCTGTGGACTCTATGTATAACAGAACCCATAAGTGCCAAGCTTCAAACTTGCAATTTCTACCCCGATGTAACCTTTTTTGAACCATTCATAGCCTTTCAGCCATCTCAAAAATTTAACATCAATAGTTTTTAATTATCAAATTCTGTCATGAAAATAAAATGACAAAAGGGAAACTTACTCACTGTAACTCTTTGTTACTAGTAACCTATGCACAGAAAAATAATTCAACACATAATAAATTAATCTACTGAAGGAGTAGCTGTTCTTTTTAGGCATACCTGTCACAAGCCATCCTTAATCGTAGCAGCAAATCCTTTACATATTATATGACCATATCCCACATGTCATGTAATCAATTAGAAGTTTTGTTTGAGATTGCAAGTGGCCTAAATAATGCAGGAATAGTAGAAAGATCATACTTTTATAATGCCATATAGTTAGACTTTAAAACTATTTTAGGCAATGCCAGATAAGCTGGGAATTAACTAATTACATCAGGAACATTTATATGTTATAGAGCCTGTTGGTCTAATGAGTAAGGCACCAGAACAGAAAGTGGGAGACCAGGAGTTCTAGTCCCGCCTTATGCATGGAAGCCAGCTTGGTGATCTTGTCACTGTCTCAGCCCAATTCAACTCACAGGGTTGTTGTGTGGAGGAAGCTGTGCTGGATATATTCATCACCTCCAGTTATATTTGTAAAAATAATAAAGGCAGGATACAAATAAAAAATAAAAAAAATATTAATCCCTCAGACATTAAGGCACCAATAAGAAATCAATAGCTAATTTTCCCCAGGGCCAGTAGAATAGACCACCTTAGACAATCTTGATAGGCATTATTAGGAACAGTTGGGTATGGTTAACCTCACTTTTCTAATCAAGGCTGTTTTCTTTCTTTTTCCTCCTTGTCTTTTATCAGATTACTAGGAATGGGTGAGGTTATAGCTAATCCAACCTCCCTTTTTTTGACCACATCAAAGTCATGGAAATGGGAAAAGCATAAATTTTGTTCCTCATCTCACCCCGGCTGTTGGAATAGTTTCTCCATACCCACTCCTGTATTGAGAATAGATACTCCACCTATTTTTAACCTCTCCCAAAAAGTTTGCCTCCCTGCTTATTTTAAATTCACCCAGCTCAGAATGTCAAGCTCCTTTAAACAAATTCATAACAGTCCATGTCTTATTAATAGAAAAGAAACAGCTCATAATCCTCTACCTCATCTTTGTAGTCTTTGGGATATAGCAGAAAGCACTTTATTGAACCAGTGATGTATGAGGCAAATAGTACCATTCAGTGGTGGGTTGCAGGTGGTACGCCCTTGTATGGGCGTACCGGAGCCAGCCCGGAGCACTGGATACCATTCCGGTACGGTGCTCCGGAGGGCCCACCTGCACGGCCAAGCGCCTTACCTGTGTTTTAAAGCTTCTCCACTGCCGCTCATGTGCATGGTGTATAGAGCACCTGTGTGACACTCTGCGGAGCAGTTGGAGCATCGCGAACCATCGCGGAGGTGCTAAGACGCATGTGTGCACTGCATGCGTCTATGAGGATGCCACCGGCTCCGTTCCAACCATACCAGTTGGAACGGGATTTGAAACCCACCACTGGTACCGTTCCAAATATATAAGTATATTTTCCATCACACCCTAAAATCATAAATGTTTTGGATCAATTACAATGATGAGTTACATGCCAGAACCAATATCTTTCCAGACTGCCCATATATTGCAGACTCCTGCAAGAACACAATCTAATTTTTTCAACAAATATTCTTTGACTGCAGGATTCAAGAAAACATATGTAATTATATTATTCTATCAGTGTCTGTAGAGATTCTCAGTCATCCAGATCATGGTTTTCCCAAAGGTGCTTTTTCTAGAGACAACTGAACTTCCTTGTTTTTTTTTCCTTTGAAGATGTTTTGCTGCTCATTCAAGAAGCTTCTTCAGCTCTGACAGGATAGTGGGGAATGGAAGAATTTATATTCCTTGAAGACAGCTGGTCATTTGCATCATTTTAGATGATCATTAAAGCACTTGGAGGTTTCTCTGTGTCCTCAGGGTCACCTGAGTAGTGCTAATGGTTCCTGTAGTCTGCACTTTTTCCCCTGGAAATCCATTCCTAGTCCCACACCATTCAAAGGATGTTCATCCCAAATTGTATAATATTAATACATGAATAAATTGCACATAAACACATAAATAGCAGGAACAAAGTGATGTTCACTCCAGCCATGGGAATAATAACACCATGTGAAAGGTTTCAAAAGAGTCTACAAGAGCTTTGCAATATGTGGAAGGAAAGTCTTGCAGGGCCCAGCAAAAATTCTGCTTTTCCTTTGTTTTCTCCTCTGGGACACTGAGGCAACCTGAAGAAAATTGCACCACACCTGATTTATAATATAACAGGAAAACACAGATAAGTGCCTGAACGTGGGTGGGTGTTGGAGGCTGATTTGTGTTGTGTGGGTGAGCAGAGATGAAGAATTTGCAATTGAGAGAGTAGAGCAGCAGAAGAACATATCTGGACTTCAGCAAATCAACAGCAGACAAACTGAAAGTAGCAGAGCTCAGCAGAGACACGGAGAGCCTACAACCAGACAGCAGCTGGTCAAGCTATTTTCTTTCCCACCCTACCCCAGACTAACAAACTGCAAAGCCAACAGAAAGTAACAAAAGCCATCTGACTAAGGCTGAAGTTTTTTGTTGCAAAATCGTGGGGGGGGAGGGAGAACATAAATCTTTAAAATTCCACAATTATTGAGGAATTAAATATTAAACTGCAAACTAGACCAATTCTTGAATATAGCTCATCTCTCTGGAACCCGCACTGCATATCAGACATAAATACAATCAAACAAGTCCAGAGATATTTCACGAGAAGAGTCATCCACTCCTCTGTTAACAACAGAGTACCTTATGCCACCAGACTTGAAATTTTGGTCTTAGACAACTTAGAACTTCACCGTCTTTGATCTGACCTAAGCGAGTTACATAAAATTATCTGCTACAATGTCTTACCACTCAATGAATACTTCAGCTTCAACCACAACAGCATACAAACACACAATAGATACAAACCCATGATAAACAGCTCCAAACTTGATTGCAGAAAATATGACTTCAGCAACAAAGTGGTCAATGCATGGAATGCACTACCTGACACTGTGGTTTCATCCCCAAACCCCCATAACTTTAACATTAGACTGTCTACTGTTGACCTCACCCCATTCCTAAGAGGTCTTTAAGGGGGTGCATAACAAGTGCACCAATGTGCCTATCATCTCTGTCCTAATGTTCCCTTTTATTCGTATGTATTTCACGTATTCAGAATCATGTTTATACTTATATCTGTTATCTAATTCATGCTTGATGAAATAAATAAAAAATAAAAATAAAGAAATACAAATAAATGAACATATAGAAATAGGTGTGCAGGTAATTATATATACTTACACTAATATAAGTACAGTTTAGTACAGCATAGGTTTAATGATAAATTTTGAGTTAGAGGTTAGGAAAGTTTTTTTCTGTAATAAAAGCTTTCTTGGAAATACGGGGAAGATAAAACAGCCTCTTTGCTGATGGTCTGCACCATTTCCCCAAAGAATCCCTTCAAATAGTGACCTGAGTTGATTCATGACTTTAAAGAAGGCTTCTCTACCCACCCAGCCTGTTTCAGTTCCAAATCTGCTTTGATGGGGTGATTTCAGCAAAGCTTAGTTGAATCAAAGTATCCCTTTGAAACTGATTTCTTTCCCCCCTTTTTTTCTCTATAAAACATTCAATTTTAAATATGTATGTAGCTGAGAGTCCCTTTCAAGGCTGAAAATGGGACTAATAGGCTTCCCTTGAAGATTCAGACATGTATATGGACATGAGAGCCAACTGGAAAGGCTATTAATCTGCCTACTTCCGCTCTCTTTTCCCACTGTGGCCAACCAAAGACCTCTTGGAAGCCCACATCTTATAATAGCATTCCAACTATGAGAATAATAGCCTTTTTACTGCCTCTGTTACTGGAGGTAATATAGAGCATTATGTCAAGTAGTCATCCTTTCCCATAACTTCAATTTTAATGGATGTGAATAGGTTAGCATATTCTATTCTGGTTGGGCATCAGCTAGGTCATACTGTTTTAATAAGAGTTTTATTAGAATTTTTATATTCTCAACATGTCTCTGAGAACAATCTGTTAACTAATTATAGCTTTCAGTCTAGCTCTTTGGGTGGGGGAATCAGAAAGTTGCCCATTTGGCTAGGATTTGTAATTTGTATAGTTTGTGGAAGATTGGGAAGAGATCTTGGGACAAAATGAAGTTTAGATCAGAGAATATTTCAGAATCATAATTTTCTCCAAAAGTAGAGGGAGATCACAAATCTTAGAAAGGGGAACACTTCTGTTCCTATAAGCCTTGGTGAAGTATTCCCTGAAGGAATGAGACAGGAGGCTCCTAAGTTAAGTCAACAGCAGTTTATTAGAACAGATCTGTACAGTAGACAGGTTAGCGATAGACAGGGACCCACCCTGCTTGACAGCTATTTATACGGAGCTATCAAGCAGGGAGGCCAATAAGTATGTGTCTGACAGCCCACTCTCAGCCATGCCGCGCCTTAGCCAATCAGGCGCGACCTGGCTGTTGCTGACTGTCAGTCGTAGTGATGAGGACTAAACACTTGGGGTACAGCTTTCGCCAAGGTCAGAAATGTTCAAAAGTAAAGCAAAGCAGGCTACAGATTAAGGAGATGAAACATTTCTACCTTCCTTAAGTAGAAAGTGAAAGAGATTTGAGGAACTTAAGGCAAAACAAATCTACGGTTGTGAACAGATTTCACTTAAAGCAAAGAACAGCTGTTTGTTGATATCAAATGTAAAATAGTCAGGTCAAACCTCAAGAAGACCTCAAGAAGACCTCAAGTTCTACAGAGGAATTATTGAGTCTGTCATCTGCACCTCTATGACTGTCTGGTTTGGTTCTGCAACTCAACAAGACAGACACAGACTTCAGAGGATAAGCAGAACTACAGAAAAAATAATTACTGCCTTCCACCGAGGACCTGAATACTGCACGAGTCAAAAAGAGGGCCGTGAAAATATTTACAGACCCCTGTGCATAAATTATTTCAACTCCTACCCTCAAAATGACACTATAGAGCACTGCACACCGGAACACCTACACATTAGGACAGTTTTTCCCTGAATGTCATCACTTTGCTAAACAATTCCCTCACCACTGTCAAGCCATTCACTAAGGCTGCATTACTATTACTATTAGTCTTCTCATCGTTCCTATCCTCCATTTCCTCCCACTTATGACTGCAGGACTGTAACTTTGTGGCTTGTATCCTTACGATTTATATTGAAATTGATTGTTTCCTGATTGTTTATTTGTACCCCATGGCTATCATTAAATGTTGTACCTTATGATTCTTGACGAATGTATCTTGTCTTTTTATGTACATTGAGAGCCTATGCACCAAAGACAAATTCCTTGTGTGCCCAATTACATTTGGCCAAAAGAGAACTCTATTCTATTCTATAAGTAGTGATGGCCAAAATATGATCCCAAATAAATGCTTGTTGTCGAAAACATGAAATCCAGCAATTTTAAGGCACCAGATAGAAAGAATTTGATGTGAGTTCTGAATCTGTTTTTGTTTTTGTTTTTTTGAGGCACAAGATGAGGTGTGAGATTGATTGTACAGACACAGGTTGTAGACCTCCCTGTCCTGAGCCTCTGATTGTGATGTGAAATAAATATTTGTATTCTGATCAAGACAGGAGGGATTTCCTCTTTGCCAACAGTACCTCATGAACAGAAGAGGCCTGTCATTTCAGGCTTCCTGCAGGAGAGTGAAAAATGACTCTGATGCCAATCAGGAAGATGGCTGCTCCTTCACTTTCCAGAGCAGAAGAGAAAGAAATAGATTTGTGCTGTTCAACAAACTGAGAGGGACACTGCAACACAGAGAGCAAAGTGCAAGAAAGAGCACAAATGGGCCTTGCACGATCTTGCCTGCACTTGCCGCAGGGAAAGCACTCATAAAGAAAACACTCCTGGAGGCTGAACAAATTGATTCACATTTTTTTCTTTACCCAAGAGAGGAGCTTCCAATAAGTACAGAGTCCTGGACAGATTTCTCATTTTCTGTCACCAATAACTATGTCCTCTCAAGGCTACCATACCAATAATCTATGAAATGTTCTTTCTATTGCCAGGAGGTTTCTGGAAAAGTAGCGCATCAGGAAGGTATATGTGTTTCCTCCACCTTACAAGGTCCCTGCAAATGATAAAATTGAACTCACAAATGGTTGTTTGAATCAGTAGTACAATGTTTTCAGAAAGACCAATTCACTTGGCTTTTCTCCCAACTAATCTAAACCTCTGGAGAATGCTCTAATTACCTACACGTTTCGTGTAAGTTCCTTTTTCCGGAGGCACTTGGATTTTCATCAATTGCAACATATTTAATATAGAAACTAGGTCTTTCCCCTCAAGGTTTCACTATTCTGACACCAACTCTTTTTTTTTTTTTAGAAAAACAGTGCAGCAGCCAACAGTAGAAAGTATCAGAAAAAACATTATATATATATAAAAAAATCACCTGCTTCCCTATTTCATCCGAGAGATCAATTGTTAAATTTATTTTCTCATACAATGTATTGATCGGCTATATACAAAGAGCTCAAAACATTGCAAGGAGTAGAAATATAGTCCAGTTACTTTAAATATACATCTAAGTAGATTTGAATTAATTGCACAGCATATGTAGTAGGAAGCAAAAGGGAGGAATTGTTATTGAGAATTTCATGCAAGCTGCCAATCTCTTTCAGAATCTGAAAATGCATGCTGGGGGTTCTCAGGAGTTGGAGAATCTCTAGCTAAGATTCTGTGCAGTTTGGAGAACCCCCAAATCACACTCCTGGCTGGCCCTGCCTACCCCTCCCCTTCCAGGAGTCCCCATGAGGCCCGTTTTGGATGCAGGTAAGTGCAGGGCATGAACAGAGGCTCAGGGAAGGTGAAAAATGGGCCTACTGGAAATTCAGGCCTCCAGATGGCCTCTGGAGAATAGGCCATTTTCACCCTCCCAAAGACTTGAGAAAAGTTTCCGGAGCCCAGGGAGGGCAAAAATGCCCCCCACTGTAGTGTAGGAGGCCGACTAGGCCATGCCCACCAGCAACCAGGCAGAGAATGTCTTGCTAACATTTTTGAATCCCACCCCTGAGAATACTCTATCTGGCAGGTTTTCCCAGTCTTGCCAATTTAAGTGTGGACTTTAACTCTCAGAATTCACCAACCAGCCATGCTGCCATATTTGTATAACATGACCCCCAATCTTGCCACCACCGTGCTTCACTGGGGGTATGGTGTACTTTTGACGAAGCACAGTTTTGTTATTGCACCAAACACATTGTTTTTGGAATTATGGCCAGAGTTGAACCTTGGTATCATCAGGCCATAATACATTTTCCCACATGCTTTTGTCAGACATGATGTAAGTTTTTGCAAAATGTAGTTGGACTTAGATGTTTTCTTTGTAAGAAAAGGCTTCCATCTTACCACTCTATCCATAGCCCAGACACAACCAATGCCTGTCAGAAATTCCTGCAGCTCTTTTAATGTTGCTGAAGGCCCTTGGCAGCCTCTCTGACCAGTTTTCTTCCTTTATTTTCATCAATTTTGGAGAGACATCCAGTTCCATGGTGGGATTCAATTTTTTTACTACTGGTTCTGTGGGTGTGGCTTGGTAGGCATAGCATGGCTTGGTGGGCATGGCAAGGGAAGGATACTGTAAAATCCCCATTTCCTCCCTATCAGCTAGGACTCAGGAGGCAGAGAATAGATGGGGGCAGGGCCAGTCAGAGGTAGTATTTATTGGTTCACTGAAATACTCAAAATTTCTGCTACCAGTTCTCCAGAACTGGTCAGAACCTGCTGAATTCCACCTCTGATCCAGTCCTTGGAAATTTTACTGCTGCACCATATTTTCTACACTTGTTGACTGCCTTCACTGTGTTCCATGGTATATTCAATGCCTTGGAAATTTTTTCACACCCTTCTACTGATGGATAACTTCCAACAATGAGATCCCTTTGATGTAAGCATTTTGAAGACCATGGCTTTTGCTGTAACAGGAAGTTTTGTAAATATTGGACAAGTCCTATTAGAACTGCTGAACTTTATGTGGGCTTGATCAGAGTCACTTTAATTGATGGCAGGTATGTACTGACTGCTATTTAACATTTGTTTGAATGGATTAATTCTGAACACAGTGACAGCATGAGATAAATGAGTGGACACACTATGTTATTGTATGTGTTTTTTTATTTTTTATTGCTATTTTTCCCCTAAAAGATTTGAGTTTATTTTTCAATTAAATAGTACAACTTGTATCTATATTAAAGGTAGAAGTGATTTACCTTAGTCTGACTTTTTTACATCTTAAAAAAAACTGGCCTTTTAACAAGGGGTGTGGACTTTCTATATCCATTGTACATGTCATGGCCTTCTTGGCTTTTGGATTGTCCACCCCATGCCATGAACTCCCCTGCCCAGAGATCTCTCAAATTGTCCTGCTTGAAGTCAACAAATCACCAACTAGTAATGGAGAATTTCCACCTGTTTTCTAAAGGAAAACTAAGAAAAGAAAATGTTCTACATCTTCAGATCAGCCAAATCAAAAGAAAATACAATTAGACAAGCAAATGGACAAAAAAAATGTTCTGCCATACCCACATGGCATCATAACATCATTCTCAATCATGTGATAGCTGAAAGAACCTCTCTAAAGGTGAAGGTTCTGGCTACCCATAAGCCATAATCTCTTCTATTCATCACTACCACGATTTCTGCCTTTTTCACCATTCGGCATTCTGCAAATATTGAGCATACTCTATTTCAGCAATGGCGAATCTGACATGCATGTCACAGTTTTGTTGACACATTAGGACTACAGACTCTCTGGAAGTTGCATGAGAAGGTTTGCATTCACACAACCACTGCAGTGTGTGGAAATCATGAAAGCCTTCTCCTGCAGTTTGGTGGAGCTCCAGAAGACCCATTAGAGTATGATCCTCTAGTGCAACTTCCAGAAAACCTGGAGAGTAGAGTCCAGAGCTCCAGAACTCTATAGAGGCATCTTTTGTCCTCTGTGTGTGTGTGAGTGTGAAATACCTGAAGAGTCAAGGTAGGCAGTTTCTGAATTTTTGAGATGCCAAGCCCAAAAGGCTCACCATCACTGCTTTATCCTCATTATTTTGTTTCTTACGATAATCCTCTTTACTTTCCCATCCCACTACTTGGAGAAGTCAGCTGATGCTTCCAGCTGATCTTTCCTTCTCCTATGCTGCTCATTACACAAAGTTCTGCACTTGAGATATTGAAAGGTGCTTCTTACCTGATGACTGCATTTTGTACTAGAAAGGCAGCAGTTGCAATGCTTTGATCTAAATAGAGGTGGCCCAATATTTATTTGGTGTACTTTATTTTTATCTATGACAACTCTTATTACATTTTTGGGTCACTTTGCTCTCATTCATTCTGGATGGCTCACAGATCAAAACACATGTAACAATAAAATGCAATGGTAAAAGCAAAGAAGGAGAGATAACACACACTGGACAACAACCATAACCCACAGTACTCAGAAGGGACTTTAATACACATTTGCAAAAATAAATAATGAGCACCAGTGTTGTTGTATTGCCAGTTTTCTATCACTAAAGTGCTGTCTCTTGATTAACAGTCCTGAGATTCCTTTTTTTTAATTTACAGGTTTTGTAGCTGATAAAACTTTGAAAATCCCTGTTCGAGGCAGGAATTTATAATACTCCATGGGACCTTGATATACTAGGAGAGATCTGTAAGTCATTTCTTGCTTGGGGAACATTATTTTTATCCCACTGCCTACTCAGAGCATCCCTGTATGGTTCTTACAAGCACTGATAATGTGCAAGAGAAGTGAGAAGGACAACAAGCCAGGACACAACCTATTTTTTTTTTAAAAAAGATCATTTCTGTTATGTCAATATTTCATACTGAATTCTAGTGGGAGAAATAACTATCCACCAGACATGCAGACAATCCTGGGAAAACCATCATAGTTAACTTTTCTGATATATTTCCTATTGATTACAAAAAGAATGTTGTCGCCAAAGTGTAGGTCACAACTGTCACAAGAAGTTATTTTATTTCTGAGTAATATTCCTCTAAAGGTTAAAGCTAGCTTGTCAAAGGACTCCAATATAATGGTATACCATTGGTAACTGCTAAATAATTAATTTTAAGATACAGGCCAATGTCATGTATTGTAATATTTTTTCACTGTATTCTTATAAAGTGCACAAAAACAGACAAATCACAGCAGTTCCATTTCTTTGGGGAGAGGTGAGGTATCATTATTCTCCATATATGTTTGGAGTTTGCTATGGAGAATGATTGAGATATTTAGATGTTAGCCCCACTCCCACACCAATGTATTCAGATTACTCTCTTGTGGATTTTCATGGTTTGGCTTCACTTTTCATTTCTAAAATGCTGTCCTAGTAAAATAAATGCCAAAACAGTTATAGGAGGGAGCCAATCAGAGGGAAGCAAGATTTCCAGGGAAGTAATAGCAGAGTGAAGCAGATGGCTCAAAATGCAGAGACCATGATTACAGCAGAATAAAGAACTGGTGAATAGAATTGATCCTTAATATTTCCTCTCTGGACAAGAAGAGAATTTAAGATCACCTACAAGTACTCCAGATAGTTGTTCACAAGAGGTGGCCACAAGGCCAAAGTCTCCAGTAGATTTAGTCCTCTGGCATATGAAGAAATAACCAACTTGCTCAAACCACAGTCCATTCTTTTGACAGGACACTAAGTTTGCATATTTCCTTTTTAAATCAGTTTCAGAAATTGCTAGTTAACTGCTTTTCAGCTATTAGGAACCTTTGTATCATCAAATCTGAAAATGCTGGATACGTTTCTTTCAGTCTTTAGCAAAAGAAGTTTTAATTACAAGCTTAGAGCCGAGGTGGTGCAGTGGTTAAATGCAGCACTGCAGGCTACTTCAGCTGACTGCAGTTCTGCAGTTCGGCTGTTCAAATCTCACCGGCTCAGGGTTGACTCAGCCTTCCATCCTTCCGAGGTGGGTAAAATGAGGACCCGGATTGTTGTTGGGGGCAATATGGTGACTCTGTAAACTGCTTAGAGAGGGCTGAAAGCCCTATGAAGTGGTATATAAGTCTAACTGCTATTGCTATTGCTTAAGTACTTAATTCTTTTTAATAAACATCAGAAGGGTGATTAAAACTTTGATTTTAAAAAGTTACTAATGGACTAGAGGTCCATATAAATTTGAAATAAGATTTTGGGATTGACCAAAGAATAATTCCTATGGGAAAATGCTTTTGCTTTGAATTCTGATAAAATAAAATAATAATAACAATTTTTTTAAAAGAAAAGAGAAAGACAAGATTGCACAAAACCATGTTTTTAGGGCCCAGGATATTTCAAATGAAATCCTTTTTCCAGAGACATTATTAATTACATTTATGTTGAATCTTCTCTTTCCAACTCTGTTACAAATGATTTTAGATGACTGATTTGAAACTTGTGACCCTCCAGATGTTACTAAGCTACAATTTTGCTGGTCTTAACCAACAGCCATGTGAATTCAGATTGCTGGGAGCAATGTTCCCTCTAATTTTTTTCAGTGTGCGCTGAAAAGTATAGTGTTTGAGCGGCACATTTTCATGCCTGAGCACCTGATTTTTTTTCACAGATGTCACCCAAGACAACAACGAAATCAGTGTTATTTGAAATTCAAAGTTATGTTTATTCAAAGTATCCGCTTAATTAAAAGTGTTATATAATATCAGTATCACTTATAATATTGCAAGTCTGCAATATTAAAATACTTGTTTAGTGTTTATGGTAATGTACACTGTTATTCACTGAAAGTCTGTCTCATTTTATAGTTTCTCACATCTGTCTTTCTTTAATGACCATTCTGAATACACTTTGTCCTGATCAATCTGCGCCACTGAAGTCTGGTAAGATCGGATTTGCATCAACATATCCAAGTGCTCAGTTTGCAGCCAATTGCGGGCTTTGGTTTTGATGGCATTCATCAGGCTGAAACCTCACTCACAATCGGCGCTTGATGCTTGGAACGTTGCGCAAAAGTCCAGCAGACGTAGCTACATCTAGTCTCCACTCTCCAGACTAAAGTCCAGAATCCAGCAGCTTGATTTCCATCAAATGTACATTATGCTGTGACATTAAAAATCACTGTGTGGCAGTTGGAAACTGCTGCACGTCATTTTCTTGTCATGTGTGCAGCCGCACAGCCACGCAGCTTAGAGGGAACATTGGCTGGGAGTTGAAATTGTAGGCAATAAAGAGAGCTATCAGTTCCCTACCTCTATTCTAATTTCTGACAATGTAGCTTTATGCAGTTGGAATATTAGTCTCTTTTCTCCTTGTGCATGGTTTTATTGAACAGAAGTGATAGCAGGGCAAAGTCAAAGCAAGCTCTGAGGGCTTGCAGGTCATATAGTTAAAATAAAAGGAATTAGAATCCCCTACCAACAGTCCAGTGTGGATTCAGCCAATCTGCCATTGTGAAGAGGTTATTGTACCGACCGCTCTGAGAAAGTGATAAGGGAAGTTTCTCAGGGTCATCCTCTGCCAGCTTTTGAGTGATACATGGCTCTCCCTCCCCTTATATTCCCCAAAAGGTAAGACAATGCCAGAGCACCTAGGTTCTGGGCTAAAGGTTATAAATCAATGATTACAGGATGCAGGATATATAGGAGCCAGAATAATAAAATATAAACATATAAAAAAGTACAATGAAGATGCATAATGAATCAGAGTCCCCCACTTCCTCTGAAGAATGGCAGATTCACAGATCTGACACTCTTCCAGGTGGGCTAGACAACAGATGTTTGACCTGATTATAAAATGAAGAGCCACAGGAAGGTGAGGAATAGTTGACCTTTGCTTCTGTGTAGGATTTAAGAAAGAAAAGTGAAATGGAGAAAATTGCCATTGGGACGCAATGACCAGAAAGATCTTTAGGGAAAAAAAAAAGATAGAAATTGAAATGAATGAAGGGACGGATAGAGAGTGAAAGCAACAGGAAGCACACAAAAATTACACTGTAGGAATAAAAGCAGTGGACAAGCCATGAGAAGAGATGAAAAATAGAGTGCATGAGTCATGGAACAAACAAAACAAGGAAACAGTAAGAGAACGATAATGGAAAATAGGAAAGGGAGAACATTGGCAAAGATATAGGATAAGATGAAAGATTTGCATCATGATAACTGGCAGGACAAGAGCGTTTCTAGCTTGAATTGGCTGCGGCAGAAAAATTCAGCTGTGCTTGACTTCCACTGATTTCTGAGGAAAAAATTGAATTGAATTGATTGAATTGATGGTATAGCAATGTGCTTATGAAAGTTATTCAGGAAAGTGGATGTCTGATATCCTTGGAATTATATATTCCGTTCGAATAATCATTGAATTCAAAAGAATGGTTTTGTGTTTAGGGGAGTCAGAGATTACTTCTATGTTATATCCAGATTGTTGAATAATCTTCTGATCCCTTGGAATGTTGAACAAATTGCAACCATAAATTTTATTTTATATTTTAAATTTATATTCCACCTACATCAAAAAAACTGAATGGTTTAGCATCTAACAACAAAACATATACAATACTAAATATAAAATATGGAAAAATAACTTAATCATATTCAGTTATCCTCACCAAAAGCCTAGATAAAGTCATAACCAAAGCCCAATATGGGTTTGTCAAAAATAGATCATGCCAGACAAATATTATTGCATTCATTGACGAAGTGGCAAAATTAGTGGACCAGAGGAATGCTGTATATATAATTTGATAAAATAGACCACAGCCTACTACTTGTTAAGATATAAAAATGTGGGTTAGACAGCATCACCACCAAATGGATTTATAACTGGCTAACCAACCACGCTCAATATGTAGTCCTCAATAGAATTGCATCTACTGGAAGGAGGTATGTAGTGGGGTACCCCAAGGCTCTGCTTTAGGCCAAAAATCTTCATCAATGATTTGGATGAAGGGATAGAAGGGGAACTCATCAAATTTGCAGATGACACCAAGCTAGCAGGAATAGTCAACACTCCAGAAGTTAAGCTTAAGATACAAACATTGGGCGCTACCATTGAATGAAATTCAATGGTGAAAAAAGTAAGGTTCTACATTTAGGCATGAAAAACAAAATGCACAGGTACAGTATATATGGTATGTAGCTCAATAGTAGTAACTGTGAGAGGGAGGCCATGTTGCAAGGATACCAGACCATCACATCCCTAAACAGCTGCTCTATGGTGAGCTATCTCAAGGAAATGATCACACGGGGGATAAAGGAAGCAATACAAAGACATGCTGAAAGCCTCCTTCAGCTCCCTGAAAATTGACACCACTTCCTGGGAACCCCTGGCCCAGGATCAATCATCATGATTGATCTACCAAGGCTGCTAGACATCTGAGGATAGAAGAACAACCATAGCATGAGAGAAGTGAGCACACTCCAAAGCCAGAGCTGTAAAAGCTGCAACAATGGTGCTGTACATGTGGCAGAACATTTCATGCCTGTATGAAATGCGGATACATCTTGGACAGCCGACAACCTGATAGATGTGAAGATCCTCTTTGAACACGATGGATGAACATCGTTAGTAACTGTGAGAGGGACCTTGGAGTCCCAGTGGACAATCATTTAGGAGTCAGAAGTATGCTGCAAACACTCCTGGCTCAAAAAAGCCAACAGAGTTCTAGGCTGCATAAATATAGGGATAGAATCAAGGTCACTTGAAGTATTAATACCACCTTATAATCCCTTGGTGCAACCACACAGGGAAGATCACGTCCAGTTTTGGTCACCACAATCTAAAAAAGATGTTGAGAATCTAGAAAGAGTGCAGAGAAGAGCAATAAAGATGATTAGGGGACTGGAGGCTACAACATATGAAGAATGTTCTGAAGCCAGCAGTAATGGAAGTAATCAAGCAGAGAAGTAACCTAGAACTAAGGAGAAATTTCCTGACAGAGCAATTAATCAGTGGAACAACTTGCCTCCAAAAGTTGTGAATGTTCCAACACTGGAAGAAGTGATTGGACAACCATTTGTCTGAAATGGTATAGGGTTTCCTGGGCAATGGGACAGCAGGCTTCCTGAGCAGGTGGTTGGACTAGAAGACCTACAAGGTCCCTTCCAACTCTGTTATTCTGTTTTTCCGAATCTCCAAAACATCTTTGAATTTCTCCAAGGCATTCAAAGTCATTTGATTGTATTTGATTTGATGCTGCAAATAGATTTAAAATACCCAGTTTCAAAGCATGATTAAATTAAATCTCCTCTGAGATGCAAAGAATAACCATTTTTGAAACTTCACGTGAACCTAATGAGCTTAATTTTATGAGGAAAGTTAGAAATACCTGCAGAGGGGAACAGGTGCAACTGTTTAGACTGAATAAATGTAAATCAACATCAGATTTCACAGTGGAATAGAAGACTTGTAATATATCTGAAACATTCTTCAGATATAGCTGAGTTTTGAGCAAGCTCTGCAATCAGAAGAGAGATATTGTACCTGGTCTTCTATGTTATGTCTTCTGCATTTTGGAGCATCTTGTCCCTGGCAGTTTGAACAGTAGCTTTCCTCCTGGCATTTCATTAAATTATTCAACACAATTCCATCATGACTGTAACCAAGAGGATTTTTTTCTGATGGTCCTCTTCAATTTTCCATTAATTGTATGCCTTTCTCTTTGCTTCTGTTCTCTATTTTTACTTCACTGCCTGTTATTCAGAGACCATAAATATAGATGGATTACAAAAAGGATGGAATACACACATAAAGGTATAAATAAACCCTTGAAGTTGGAGGGCCAAAGACCTCTTAAAAATGCTAAGCAACCAGAGATAAACAGGGAAATGATAACATTCGTCCCTGATGAGAAGGAACCAAACATATCTAATAAGTGAGGAAGTTCATATTGCAGGGAATAAAACTAGCTCAAGAATTCTGGATTGGAATCCTAACAAGCATTTGCTGTCTTTAGCTTGTCAAGATCCATATTCCAGCAATTAATCCATCATTAGTAAATGTGCAGGTGGCCAGGCAGCCACAAGCATAAAAGAAACTCATTTCTTCTGTTTATATGATTGGTATGCATTTGCAATCAGGCAAATGACAGAACCTATAATAAGCCTACCTACTGCGATGTATGGTTTAATCTTTGTCACTGATTCATCACCAACCTATAAAATAATAATAATAAAAAATGCATTCTTTGATGAAAGTGAAATGGCTGCAATTATGGCTGATTCTCAGATGCTTTGTTAAAACTGTTTATGTTAGCATTTGTAGAATAGGCAGGGAAACAAAGAAGCTGGCATGTTGCAGGAGAGTAGAACTGTGTATTTTCTATTTGAGAGCTTCTTCCATTTTTAACTTCCCGTGGGAGGTGTTGAAGCATGAAGGGGGAGACAGAAGCCTCTTCAAATATGAAATACTTCACTGTGAGCTTTCCAGAATTTATTTTATGAGGTAAAAAGAGAGATTCTCATAAATAAGTGCCTGATGAAAACTCTCCCTCCCTCCTGCTTTGGGCACTTCTCCAAAAAAAATGGAGCAGTCTAAGATCGGGAAATATAAGTGCAAGAAAAATAGTCTGAAATTATAGGTGCAAGCACACATTTTGGCAAGGGAAAAAATGTATGTTTGCATTTAAAATGACATGTTAATAATCTCATTGCCACATGGGTTATTTATGGCACTGTCCTACCGGTGCCCTGTCTTCTGTGATGTTATACATTGCATGGGAAACGTGCTTCATTCCATAACGTGTGAAAATGAAATTACAGCACTCTAATTCTGCTCCTTAATCTTTTCCTCCAGAGATTTTCTGGTTCTATCTCAAGTCCTAGGGAACTCTCTGTTCAGTTTTGTGCTCTAGAACAGGGGTCACCAACCTTTCAGACCTCAGGGACCACTAAATTCACAATTTTAAATCCCGTGGACTGTTAATATGATCTGCCTAATGATTGGCTGGGTGGGGGTGGCCTTTGCCTAAAGCCCTGCACTAAGGTCATGTGATGGGTGGGCATGGCCAACTCGATATCACTCACATCAAGGGGCACCTCGCCAGCCTCTACTCGCCCCTCCCCTCCCAACTACTTCTTGCCTGCCTGCTCAGGCTCTTTAGGGCCCCAACAGGAAGCAGTTGCTGGAGCTAATCAGCCACCATGAGAAAGAGTTGGCAAAACAACTTGCTCAGTTCAAATTGGATCTGATTGAGAAGGAGGCTCAGCAGAAGCATCTCACTGAGGACTACAAGCATAGGCTTTCCAAGCAGAGGGAAGACCTGCGGGAGTGCAAGGCCAGGTACCAGTGCCTGGATGTTCACTGGGCTGAGATGGTCAGCCAGTTCCAGGCCATGATGCAGTCCCACTGGAAGAAGGCTTTTCACCACCAGCGGTGCTTCCCTCCAGCCTTTGCCTAAAGCCCTGCACCAGGAGGCTACAGCAGGCCCCGAGTCAGAAGGGGGAGACTCTCTGGGGCCATAGTTTGAGGACCCATGATTTAATGCAAATTTAAAAATGCAAATAATTTTTCTGCAAACCATCAAAATTTTCTCGTGGACCACCAGTGGTCCACGGACTACCGATTGGTTACTGCTGCTCTAGAATGTGACCCAGTTCTCCCACAGATTCTTGTACTCTGGTCTATACTATCAAACCCTGGTAGTGGAAAGAGACTCCTGTAAAAGTCTCTGCACCTGAGCCCCACAGATGCATAAAACAAACCTTCCACAAAGCCCCTGTCTAAGAAAGACTAAGAAAGACTATAAAATTGAAGTGAAGGCTTTATTTTTCTTCAGGCAGTACATTTTTCAGAGTTGTACCTGTGATTTATTCAATCTTGACTTCTGGAAGTTCCAGTGCTTGCAGTTTTCTTGGCCAGATTTTCATAAGACTTGCTTTCCTCTTGAAGCTGACAGTGATTAGGACAAGGTCACTCAGATGGTTTTATACCTAAGGTGGGACTAGAACTCAAAGTCTCCCTGGTTCTAGGCTTTAACTATTCTAACTGTGATATGCTGTGTCTAACGTGGCACTTATTTCTTACTCATAAAATAATAGAATGGAATGGTTAGAATAATATTAGAAGAAAAGTGCCTATCCATTCAAGCACAAGCGTAGTTCTTTTTAATTTCTAAGGCACCTCCAAGCAAAAGGGGAAGCAAACAGTTCTAACTAGAACACTATCTCTAATTAGGTCCCTTAAACCTACAGCTTCTAGCAAGCTATCATTATCAACTGTCAGTGACAGCTTTATCTGCCACTAAATAACCCTCTTTTGCAGTAATCTAGCCAGCAGCTATTAAGGTTGTGTGATGTAATGTTTGGAACTGTTTTTCATAACGGAAAGAGAAAAGGCTACATGCAACCCCTAGAAATACTGATCTAGCCATCCTATTTAACTAGTGTACTAATTCTGAGTTTTTGTGTGAGAATTAATTGGACTATTCAAATATCTCTGTGGATATGATTCTAGTCTTTTAGATCACATTCATCCTTTTAAATTAGATCCATACACATAAGATTTGATGTAGTAAGCTGCATTCAAATAGACTGACCCACTCTTGTTTAAAGGCATGGAAAGGCATGCTGACTTCATGCAGGGACCTAGATCAGTCTAAACTAACTCACACTAAATTTGGCATTAAATAGAGGTCTTCAGTCTTTTTTCAGTTCCTAATCAAATAGGTGAAGAGGAAGGACAAAAGACTGTCTCTGTATATGATCTGAACAATAACACACATTTACTATTAGGTAAAGGTTCCTCTCACACATATGTGCTAGTCATTCCCAACTCTAGGGGGTGGTGCTCATCTCTGTTTCAAAGCTGAAGAGCCAGCGCTGTCCGAAGACATCTCCATGGTCATGTGGCCGGCATGACTAAATGCCGAAGGTGCATGGAATGCTGTTACCTTCCCACCAAAGGTGATTCCTATTTTTCTACTTGCATTTCTACATCAGTTTTTGAACTACTAGGTTGGCAGAAGCTGGGACAAGTAATGGGAGCTCACTCAATTACGCAGCCCTAGGGATTCGAACTGTCAACCTTTCTGATCAATAAGCTCAGTGTTTTAGCCACTGAACCACCACAGTCCCTAACTTTAGTAAGTTTATTATTAGCATTTGCTAGCTATTTAAACTCTTTTGTGGTAACTAAAATTGTTTTAACATAATAGAAACAATTCTGCCAGGCAGCATCTAACTAACTTTGGCTCTTTTCATAAGCTAAGGGTCATATACTTAATTCTTGGTGAAAAAACAATGAGGAATACCATAAAAAAATCTGGATTCAGTCATCAGAGGCTGACCATGTCTTAAAGGTAACTTTTTAAAAGTATTTGGATGGGAAAAAGAGAAAAAGTTTACTGTAGAGGTTAAGGCACCAGGCTGCAAACCATGAGACCGTGAGTTCTAGTCCAGCCTTAGGCACAAAGTCAATTGGAATCACTTCCAAAATCTTGCCAAGGAAACTGCAGGAAACTGTCCAGGCAATTGCCAGGAGTCAATGCTGACTTGAAAGGATTAAAAAAAGGCAATAGAATTGGAACAAATAGGTGTTTTAAGAAATACAGGGATATCAGTATGTAAAGGCAGAGAAAAGAGAAGTCAATGGACCAATGAGGGAACTAACAAATTACAGGCACAATGTAATATAAAATATGGAATCTTCCCTGTCATTCTAACTGATTATTCCATGGCAATTTAAAAATTTGTTGGCCTTTATCTTGTAAAATGTGGGATTCTGTAATAGAAGCTTGTGCCTCTTTTCTCTCATATAATCTTAATATTATTGACTGCTATTCCTTGCTGATTACTAAATCTTCTTTATGGAATTCATTAATATATCCTATGGCTAGTTCTCAAATAATTTGCACTTATAGATAGTTCTCAGTTACCACAAAATATACTGGCAGGTATATCACTAAACAAAGTTTAATGGGAAATCATGTAATTTTGTCTATACTTTCTTTTTATCCACTCTTCTACACTTTTGAATCTCCAACCCATTGTTGGGATAATGACTAAAAAGGAAATTAATGTTTGTATTTGCTTTCACTGGAGAAAAAGGAATTACTAGAGAGTAAACAGGCACAAAATGGGGAATACACATTGAAAAGAATACAGGTGAAACTCAAAAAATTAGAATATCGTGCAAAAGTTCATTTATTTCAGTAATGTAACTTAAAAGGTGAAACTAATATATGAGATAGACTCATTACATGCAAAACAAGATAGTTCAAGCCGTGATTTGTCATAATTATGATGATTACAGTGATACCAGCAGTTTAGGCTGGTATCAATTGGGGAAGAAAAGAAAAGTAATTTCTGTACAATCTCTCCTATGGCAATCTTGTCCCCCTCTCACAAAGAAAAAAGCATGAGAGGAAGGGATTATAAGAGAGTAAGCAGACACATAATGAAGAATACATATTGAAAAGAATGCAACAACAATAAACAACTAAGGCTAAAATATTTCCAATAATATTGACCATGGTCATTTATAAGAAAGATTTTTATATATAATTACTTTATATTCAATTCATTGGGAGGTTACTATTACTAAAACAATGAATTCTCCAATTGTACTTTAGAATTTTATACTGAAGTGTAGAAATAGATCAATTTATTATTTTAGATTTGTATATTAAAGTTTCAGTATGACTTTTCCAAAGGAAAAAAAAATTATAAACAAAAACATAGTTATTTTGAATGTAATGAGACATAATACTTGAATCTCTTCACTAAGTATTATTTTTTTATTATTTCAAATATTTTAAAATTAAAAAATTGTTAGAGGTGTTATATAAATAATTGTCATACGTTTAATATATAATAATAATGTTAATATTCTTATAATCAATAGTTAGCTATCTGCATAGGGACTAATTTATTAAAATATTTAACCTTTCTGGATATGTTAATTATTCATTGTTTACTGCTATGACAGATCTATTTTCTGAAGTACAGCTACCTTAGAGAGAAATGTTCTGCGATCATGTCCAATCATTGCTATTTTGTCTTGAGATTGGTCAGATAATTTAAATATTATATGATAAGGACCTTTCAAATAGGGGAAGGGAACTCTTAACTATAGTCTTAGCTGCATAAAGAATCTTCTTCTCAAAGATCAATGATGTAAACTAGGCAAACTTGATATAATAAACTTGGAAATATTACAATGTGTGGACATCAACTCCCAAAATGCTCTTGTTTGTTGGGAAATTCTGGGAGTTGGCATCCATACCGTAAGTTTGGGGGGGGGACATTGATGTAAACACATACTATGTATTACTGCTCAAACATATCTTAAACCTCCAAGAAATAGGGATCAAGAAGGTATAAAGAAGCCGTGCATGCTCAGGAGATTCTACTTCCTGAGGTAGAGAGTGGAGAAATATCTCTGCTTCATAGATACAATCTATAACAGATTGAAAGGTCAGTGAGAAATAAAATGAAACCAGCAAAATGTCTTTTCACATATTGTGGAGATAATTAGCCATAAACAGCACCTTCCCTAATGTTTTAGTGGATGGAAATGTTGGTATTCTACATGGCAGGCTTCCAACAACATATCTATGCTTCTTGACTATTAGCAGCAGAAAATTTCTTCCCTATTGCAGCATCAAGTAGCAGAACACATGAATAGATGCTTTTATTACTGAAATCTTCAAAACGCTTTAATATTATCATATTTATTTGAAACACTTGGCAGTACAATGGAGGCAATAAGAAACTAGGAAAAAGATTTATTTCCTGTGCTGTCTAGGTCAGGAAATCTTATTTTATGGCTTGCCTGCAAACTGCTTACTAACATGCCAAATCTGGATAAATAAGTCACAATGCTGGGGGTCACCAGTGGATTTGCCTGCTGAAGCTAAATTACTTTAATCTCTCCATTATGTTAGCATTATTACTGTGAAGCAGACCAGGCAATATGCATGCCGAATCTCTCCTAGGCCCTGATATAATAAACAGAATGGCTCGCGCTGAAACATAGCTGCCAGAAAAGGAAGGCAGGCTTTATTACCCCCTTCAGTAATGAAAAGGAATGGCCTATATACGAACTGACTTAAGAAAGGTATATATCTGCCATATATTTAATTCTATAAATTGGTCCTGGGTAGAATAAACAGTAAGAAGTACTGATGGGGGATGTACTTATTCTTTGCAGGCAGAGGCTTTTTTTTTCATTCAAAAAAGTGCAATAATGACTATGTTCCACTGACTGTTATTTAGAGGAGTGAAATGGGGATAGTTGGGCTGAAACAATAACTTATAAGTGGTCAAAGATCACCAACAACAATAACCCTACCACTGTATCACCAAGAGACGAGTCTGTTTTCTTCCGTCCCAACAGCACAGCAAAATAACAAACAGGCTAAGGGTTTAGAGAGGTTGCATATTCTTTCTAGGAATGTTTGGCTGTTTATCACTCTAATTTCCTTTTTTCTTTGTCTCTGTATTGTAGTGCTTTCATCTGAAGATAATGGCCTTGACCCGACTTCACTCATGGGCATCTAATGGTGGTTGAGTGATACACTGGTGGGTGCTATACATTTCCATGCGTATCATCTACAAAATGCATCATTCCAGTTTTGCGAAGCAGAATTCAATGGTGCCATAACAATCAGAATGCATGTATAAAATCCATTTTCAGTTTTAAAATTGCATCAAGCGCAGGCAGTGTGGCCAAAAAGAATTTGCTGTAGTCTCCATGAAGCAGCAACAGGAGCAATTTTCTTCATGTATCAATAGACGTGTGTATTGAACAGAACTGAAGCTACTACCGTAGAGTCCCCAGATGTGCTCCTGAATCTCTAAGAGACTCAAACACTGTTCACAGTTTTCCAGAAATAGAAAGCACATTGTTGGTTAAAAGCAGGACCATGTAGCTTTTGGGTGGATAAGGGCAAGGCTGGATTGGCCTTAAACACAATCCAACAATGGTACCTCTCAACTCTTTCACTGCTTAACTTATACAATATTAGGTTTCAATAAGTGATGAGAATTAATGTTGAGCATGGCAGTGAATGAGTTAAAGCAGAAATTGGCTTTATGACAAATTACCACCTGTGCACTTCAACTCCTAGAATTCCGGAACCAGCATGGGTCAGGCCATAAAGCCCACTCCTGAATTAAAGGGATGATTGATAGCCAGGGAAGAAAGCTTTGTGCTGCCTCCCTCCTTCCCTTAGTGCATTAAGCACCTGCTTATTTTGTTGAATGGTTAATTCAGGGGCTGACTAAAAACCAGTTTTTAGCTGGGTGCCGCCCTCCCCACACTGAGCAGAGAAGTGGGTAGGCCAAAGCAAAGACAAAATTTCTGTAATTAGTTGATTAAATACAATTTCAATGATTCTGCCTAGTGTAGATAATATCGGTTTCCATTTTGTCACATTGAACCTTGCAGTTCAGCACAGCACTTATCATAACTCTGGGATGTGCAGACCACTCTGGGCCGCAGGTTGTGAATGACTGTATTAAAACAAAAGGAAAGCCTTGTTGAATAAGTTTCAAAGGCCCCTTTAATTAAGCATTCTGTTTCCATGACTGGGGAACCCAAGATCAGGATATGAGTTCAATGGTTCTCCCACATTCAAATTATTCATTAGCTACAGGTAGTCCTCAACTTACAACCACAATTGACCTCAAAATTTCCATTGCTAAGGAAGAGAGTTGTTAAGTAAGTTTTGACTCACTTTACAACCTTTCTTGCCAGAGTTGTAAGGGAATCAATGCAGTTGTTAAGTTTCTAACAGGGTTGTTAAATGAATCTCATCAGAAAATTGCAAAAACTGTTCACGTGATGGTGGGGCACTGCAACCATCACAAATGCATCAGTGGTGGGTTGCCAATTTTTTTTACTACCAGTTCGGCTGCATTCATGTGTGACATTTCTGCGCATGTGCAGAAGCATTTGCGCGGGTGGGTGAAGCCTCCCGCTGCCACTATTACCATTTTGCCTGATCCGATCCGAACCAATCCGAACCGGGAGCAACCCACCTTGAAATATGTGTCAGTTGCCAAGTGTCCAAATTTTGATCATGTAACCATGGGGATACTGCAACAGTAGTAAGTGTGAAAAACAGTCATAAGTCACTTTTTTCAGTACTGTAGTAACTCTGAATTGCCGCTAAACAAATGGTTGTAACTCGATGACTACTGGTAGCCATCAGGACAGGCCTCTGGACAAGTGAGATCCTACATATCATGAAATCATTACATAAATAATATAATTAGGTAAACTGACTCAAGTAATTATTTTGTTCTAGGGTGCAATTATGTGTTTATCATTATTGAGTCTTCAATTAAATGCCCATGGCCTTACCCTATATGAATTTAATCATCTTTCTTTTCCTAAGTTAAATCGCTCCAAATTCTCTAAAGGGGAAACTGTTCTATGCATTTAATCAAACTGTTTGCCATTTTCTTCAACATGTCAAATATTACAGATCATTCTGAGCTCTGTGTGTGTGTAATTATTAACAAATCATGCAACTCAAAAATTTGCTTAAAAGCATTTCAATATTGTTTTATTTTCCAGAAATAACTTTCCCCATGAATGGGCCTTTTAGATGATTAGGAAACAGAAGGCTAAAACATATGAAGAATGGTTACAGGAATTGGGTATGTCTAATTTAATGAAAAGAAGGACTAGGGGAGACATGATAGCAGTGTTCTGATATCTCAGGGGTTGCCACAAAGAAGAGGGAGTCAAACTATTCTCCAAGGCATCTGAGGGTAGAACAAGAAGCCATGGGTGGAAACTAATCAAGGAGAGAAGCAACCTCTAGAACTAAGGAGAGAAAGTTAGTTAGAACAATTATTCTGGAAAGAAGTGAAATGACTTGCCTCCAGAAATTGAGGGTGCTTTTAAGTTTGGGAAGTTTTTAAGAAGTGATTGGACAACCATTTGTCTGAAATTGTATAGGGTCTTTTGCTTGAGCAGAGGATTGGACTAGAAGATCTCCAAGATCCCTTACAATTGAAGAATAACAAATAACACTTTGTTATCCTTCAGTTGAATTAATTGAGAAAAACAGAAATATGGGGAACAACAGAAATAAGATCAATTCGACCACTCTGGATGTCCACCTCTATTTTGGGTCCATTTCTTATTATGCTGGTTCAATGGTAGTGTTGCCAGTTATTTGAGAGAGGGACTAACACAGTAGAATGACAGAATACATCAGTTAAGGCCAGAGGGCTGTAATGAATGGCAGCATTCTTCTAGCTTTTCAAACAATAATACTTTCTAGCTTTATTTGAAGATGTCAGAGATCTAACCTAAGGCTTTTGCAGACAATTCTTGGGCTCAGCCCAAGAGATATGGCTCTGCTCTATACATCCATAGTAGCACATTCAAGAAAAGAAAATATGTTACTCATACTATCTTTACTAAAGTAAAAGCTACAAAAGCAACCAACAGAGAATTTGGTGCCACCCCAAAGACTAATAAATACCTTATTATATAAACTCTCATGACTCAATTTACCCAACTCAATTTACCCAATGTCAAACAGAATAATATAATTAAATATCTAAGTTATTTGTTATTAGAAAGAGATCTACATTACAAAGTAGACCGAAACAGCATTTGTTGCTTGTAGATTCTAATACAAAAGTTCACTGTCTGGAAGTCACACCGGATTATTGCACCACAACAGGTTATTTATCAGAGTCAATATCAGACAACAGACAGTCAGGAACCAGTGCCATGGGTGCAAAGATTAGAGCACAACAGTGAACCCTTGATAGTTAACAAAAACAAGATATCTAATCAAGTCAAGCCAAGCATATGATGACCGAACCCTGAGGATTAAATAGAAAAACCACAGTTAGAAATGATAATTGGAAAATGTCTGATACAAATGGATATAGAATGTCAGAATATCTTTGGTTAGGATGGGTGACCCATACTTTGCAATCTTCAAATCCTAGGTTTCTTATAACCTGGAAGCACTAACAATGAAGATCTCTATCACCTACAAATGAATCAAGCAAAATCCAGCTTAATAAAAGAGGAGTCCGATGGTATAATCAGCTCGAATCAAGATAAATAGGCTTTCCACAAAAGTTGTTCCAAATATGGTCATGACAGGTACACCTGCCGTTAGGCATGACTACACAAACCTATAGAAAATGGAATGTCTCCATAGGCATAAATAGAATAGAATAAAGTAGAGTAGAGTAGAGTAGAGTAGAGTAGAGTAGAGTAGAGTAGAGTAGAGTAGAGTAGAATAGAATAGAATAGAATAGAATAGAATAGAATTCTTTATTGGCCAAGTGTGATTGGACACACAAGGAATTTGTCTTTGGTGCATGTGCATGTACTCTTAGTATACATAAAAAGAAAAAAATACATTCATCAAGAATCATGACATAACACTTATAGTCATAGGTTACTAAGAAGCAATCAAATCATTCTAGGAAACAAATAAAAACAATATAAATCATAAATATACAAGCAATATGGTTATAGTCATAAGTGGGAGGAGATAGATAATAGGAACAATGAGAAGAATAATAGTAATATAGTTTTAGTAAATAGTTTGTCAGTGTAATTAGTTATTTAGCAGGGTGATGGCATTCAGGAAAAATCTGTCCTTATGTCTAGTTGTTCTGGTGTGCAGTGCCCTATAGCATCGTTTTGAGGGTAGAAGTTGAAACAATTTATGTCCAGGATGTGAAGGGTCTGCAGATATTTTCCCAGATTCTATTTCCTATTTGTCTGTCCAAACTCCAGCCACTCCTTGACTTTATATACAGTACACTGCCTCTCAGCTGTATTCCAAAACCAAAAAGATAAGGAAATACTCTTGAAGGATTGCAAAATCACTTGTGACAGGCTGGATCGATGGCAGGCGCATCAAGATATTTCCCTTCAGTAATCACAGTAGTTCTTTTCAAGAAGCAACTGCATTTTCTCTTTTTTTTTCTTTGAAGAAGTTTCACTTCTCATCCAAGAAGCTTCTTCAGCTCTGACTGGATGGTGGGGAATGGAAGGGTTTATTTATTAATTCCATTAAATCTTTTTATTTCCCCACCATCCAGTCATTGCTGAAGAAGCTTCTTGGGTGAAAAGCGAAACTGTATGGTCTGTTTCTGTTGCTCCCCTTCTGGGAGGAGATTTTGAAGTATTTCTTGCAGTACTAGTAGATCAGAGGTGGGTTCCTACCAGTTCGCACCTATTCGGTAGAACCGGTTCATCAAATCTACCGAACCAGTTAGAAGAGGTTCCACCAGTGGACCCGGAAAGCAGGCCACACCTACAGAAGAGGTTCCAAAAATTTTTGAAACCCGCCACTGGCAAGGATGTTGCAACTTGACAGCTTTAAGACTTGCATGCTTCAATGCCAGAGTTTCTGAATAGCTACTTGGACCGACCTAAGTACTAATTCATAATTTCATATCTGGTCACTTGGGCGGCAAGCCACTCCCACAAAGGAGGCCACACCCACAGAGTAGGTTCCAACAATTTTTGAAACCCACCACTGTAGCAGATTCTGTAACAGCTTTGTCCCCTATGCCATCTGCCTGGTAAACTAGCAAGATTCATTTTTCTCACCATGTACATGTCTAGATCTGAACTAGATTGTGTTGTTTCTCTGTGTCATATAATATATGTGGGTATATGCATAATTTTGTATCTATCTATTTATTTATTTTGCCTTGTTTATGTAGTGTCTGTTGGAGGTGGTAACCCTTTGAGAGCTGTATGCAATGAAATTTCATTTTAATATCTGCCAATTAGTGTACATTCAAAGTGACAATACAGTTATTCTATCTATCTATTCTATCTATCTAAAACACCTTCAAAGAATAATCAGAAAGTCCAGTCGCCTTTTGCAAAAAGCACCTTTGGGACAACCATGACCTGAATGACTGACAACAGGAATGCAGACTGTTAGATCTCAGTACCTAATATGGTCTCTAGACAGTGGTGGGATTCAAATAGTTTAACAACCAGTTCTCTGCCCTAATGACCAGCTGGGTAGACATGGCTTGGTGGTCATGTGATTGGGTGGGCATGGCCAACTCAACGTCACTCACATCGATGGGTGCTTCGCCTTAGCTCAGCTTACAATGTAATAAGTGTTAACTGGAGAGGCAGTTTCTGTAAGTAGGGCAATAAAGATTAGGCTTCTTGCCTTCCTTACAGGAGTAGCCCTGTAAATTTGGAAAAAAAAAACCACAAAATAAGATTTCTTCCAACAACTGGTTCTCCAAACTGCTTAGAAAGTTAACAACTGGTTCTCCCGAATAGGTGTGAACTGGCTGAATTCCACCACTGTCTCTAGAATTTCCAGATCTTGCCTGTAAGAAGTTATGCCTTTTTCCAAAGCATCTGCCCTCTCCTAAGGGGATGAGAAATGCCACTAAAAATACAGGGTACCCCTGCCAGTATCAAAAAGAAGCTTTTGAAGCTTTCAGCTCATTATTCAGAGCATTTTTTTTCCTGCTCTAATGCTGCTCTGTAAGCCATATCTGGATGCTTTGTACATGAAAAAAGGTCATTTTAATTGAAAGTTTTTTAAGTGAGCTCCCTTTTTCTTTTTCTTTGCTAAGAGGGTTGTAGGCAACTGCTTTCAATACTCCAGCCCCCTGGGCTGTTAAATCTACGTTTTTTCCTGTGCTTTGGCCAGGCAAAGCACAATGATTATAGAGCTGCTGATTTTGAAACATCTAAGAAGGAAAGTCAACATGTTATAAATCAGGGGTGCAATCAAGACAGGGAAGGAAAGGTTTAAAGTGTAGAACAACCTGACAAACCACTTCAGCTGAGCCACAACATTGCAGGACTGAAATATAGAATGATTTGGTTGTTCCTGGCTTTATACAAAACAAAACAGAGCAAAGCTGGTAGAGATAGTCATCCACTTATGACCTCTTGCTTAGCAGCCATTTGAAGTTATGATGGATCTCCATAGGGCTACTTACAATCTGAATTCGAAGTTTTGATAGCCACCCTAACCTCCTGGTCATGTGATTTTATTTCGGTGCTTGGTAACCAGCCTACATTCACAGCCATTTGCAGTAGACTGCTGATTTAGGACACTTTTTTTTAGCAGAATCTAGTGTTTATTTCTGGCTTCGGGGGGGTGGGTGGACACTTATGTATTTGCTTAATGACCACGGTGCTCACTTTTTAACCCCCACATTTATTTAAGAACCATCGTAAAATTTTTTGTAAAATCAGGCACTGTCATGTGGTGACCTTCTTAATGACTGGCCCAACTTACCACCCTATTCTGGGCACATTTACAGTTGTAGGTCAAAGACTACTTGTATGTGTTGCCCCCCTCTTTCCCCTCAGCAAGTCCAACTGAAGCATAGCCCACTCATTCTATCATTCTCCATCTTCTGTCTCTCCATTTCTATGGTCCCAGATCAGCATATTCCATCAACCACATCAATTTTTGTTACAAATATGTATATATGTGTATATGTGTGTGTGTGTGTGTGTACTTAAGTATATGTGTGTGTGTATGTGTGTATGTGTGTGTGTATATATACATATACATATATGTGTGTGTATGTGTGTATGTGTACATACACACACCCAGTGGTGGGTTTCAAAATTTTTAGAATCTCTTCTGTAGGTGTGGCCTGCTTTGTGAGAATGGCTTGCCAGCCACATGACTGGGTGGGAGTGGCTTGCCAGTCACGTGACTGGGTGGGAGTGGCTTGGCACTTAGCAACCAAAATGTTGGCTCAGAAACTCTTGGCATTTGAAGCATGCAAGTCTTAAAACTGTTAAGTTACAAGACCCTTGCACCCCTAACCCTTTAGGGAAAAAATCCCAGTGGTGTTCAAACTTGACAGCTTTAAGACTTATGGATTTCAACTCCCAGAATTCCTCCTCTTGCTCTTCATCTTGATGATGTGTGGATGGGCAGGGGGAGGGAGCTGGAACCGGTTCTAAACGGCACTGTAGTATGACCGCCTACGTTTGTGGGTCTTTTGGTGGCTAATTATGTTTTCTTAATCCTAATCAAGACACATATTGTTTTGGAACGGTATGTATATTATGGACAGTTTGTCCTATTGAAAATTTTGAAAGGCTGTCAAAATCGGGATTTAGGCAAACGTTAATTGTACTTCATTTAGTCACATTTCAGTCATGTGGCAGATGAAAACCAAGAGTTTTGTTAAGTATATTTACAAAAATTATGCTTGCTTGTTTTCATAAAATAATCTTCAGGGAAATACTTACTTTATACATAATATTTATAATCAGCATTTCAAAGAATTTGGATTTAATTGTAAGGGTCAAAATGAAATGAAAGAATTTTGAATTAGTGGGCAAGAGTAGAGCAGAACGCAATTGTTGATTTCCAGGATGAAAAAGACTTTCTGCTTGCATAATTGAAAGGGAACTCTTATTTCAAGATAGGAGAGTTGGTTTTGTCAAAGAAACATAAAAAGAAGTTGAATGCAATAGCAGTAGACTTATATACCGCTTCATAGGGCTTTCAGCACTCTCTAAGCGGTTTACAGAGAGTCAGCATATTGCCCCCAACAATCTGGGTCCTCATTTTACCCACCTCGAAAGGATGGAAGGCTGAGTCAACCCTGAACCGGTGAGATTTGAACCGCTGAACTGCTGATCTAGCAGTAGCCTGCAGTGCTGCATTTAACCACTGCGCCACCTCGGCTCTTATAATGCAGTGGGAAAGATGAGTATAGATGATGTTTGTATAGCAAAAGAAGAAGAAAGTTATAAATGAGTGTTGGATAAATGCATAATGAATACAAAAGTGAATGAACAATGAAAATAGAATAGAATAGAATAGTGGGAAGGGACCTTGGAGGTCTTCTAATCCAACCCCCTGCTCAGCCAACCCACTGCTCAACCATTTCAAACAAATGGTTGTCCAATCTCTTCTTTAAAATCTCCAATGTTGGAGCATCCACAACTTCTGTAGGCATGTTGGACCACTGATTAATTGTTCTAACTGTCAAGAAATTTCTTCTTAGTTCTAGGTTGCTTCTCTCCTCTCTGGGGATAATTATAATATTAATTTATTAAATGTATATGCCAGTGACTACCGGCATCTAGTAGTTTGATTAGCACAAAATGAATGAATATTGAATTGGAAAGCAAATATATGATGGGAGAGGGAGTGAGTAGAGGGTAAGAGAAGGTTTAGAGGGTAAGAGAAGAGAACCTTATGCTTTGCATAAGGTTGCTTAACCTCAAAATGAATACTATGATGAGTAGGTATGTATCTATGTCTGTAATGGACTATTTCTATGTATCTATGTTTCCCTTTTTTTAAACTTGAGGCAATTCTTAAATTTCTCCCACCATCTCCAGATTAGTGATAGACAGATTTCATCAAGAGTAATTCATTTTAAAGTTTCATGAATTTGAAAAAAAAACAAACCTTCCATCCTCAGTAATTGAATTAAATAAAACCTGCCTCTTTTTTTTTCTGCTATATTCCCTTCTGAGAGACTGTGTAGGCCAGGGGCGTCAAACAGGTTACCTTAGATTAGATTAGATTTGTTTTATTTATATGCCGCCCTATTCCCAGAGGGACTCAGGGCGACGAACAACTCAAGGGGGAAAAGGGACACAAAATACAATACAAATAATTAAAATAAAAAGAATCACACAACCACACAGGTCGAGGGGCAAGGGAACTCATCAATCCCAGGCCTGCCGGCAAAGCCAGGTTTTAACGGCTTTTCGGAAGGCCTGGAGAGAGGTGAGGGTCCAAATCTCTGTGGGGAGTTCATTCCAAAGGGCCGGAGCTGCCACAGAGAAGACCCTCCCCCGGGTAGTAGCCAGATGGCATTGGCTGGTAGACGGAACCTGGAGGAGGCCAACCCTGTGTGATCTAATGGGTCTTTGGGAGGTAATTGGCAGCAGGCGGTCTCTCAAGTACCCAGGTCCAATACCATGAAGGGCTTTATAAGTTACGACTAGCACCTTGAAGCGTATCCGGAGACCGATCGGTAACCAGTGCAGCTCGCGGAGGATAGGTGTAACGTGGGTGTACTGAGGTGCACCCACAATCGCTTGCGCGGCTGCATTCTGGAAGAGTTGCAGTCTCCGAATGTTCTTCAAGGGCTGCCGCATGTAGAGCGCATTGCAGTAGTCCTATCTTGAGGTCACGAGGGCATGAGTGACTGTTGTGAGTGCCTCTTGGTTCAGGTAGGGATGCAACTGGTGCACCAGGTGAACCTGGGCAAATGCCCCCCTGGTCACAGCTGACAAATGATGTTCTAAGGTCAGCTGTGGATCCAGGAGGACTCCCAAGTTGCGAGCCCTGTCTGAGGGGCGTAAAATTTCACCCCCCAGCCTAAGTGATGGAATACTAACCAAATTCTTGGGAGGGAAACACAACACAACAGCCACTTGGTCTTGTCTGGCTTGAGCACAAGCTTGTTAACCCCCATCCAGACCCATGCCAGCCTCCAGGCACTGGCACATCATGTCAACCGCTTCACTGAGTTAGCACGGAGCGGACAGATACAGCTGGGTATCGTCCGCATATTGATGGTATTTTATCCCGTGCCGTCGAATGATCTCACCCAGTGGCTTCATGTAGCTGTTAAACAGGAGGGGGGATAGGACCGAACCCTGAGGAACCCCATATTTCAGGGGCCTAGGGATCGGCCTCTCCCCCCCAACCAACACCAATTGAGCCTGTGAGCTGGATGTGTCACACACTGGCCACGCCCATGCCTGATTTAGTGAAGGCGGAAAAGTCATGATATATCATGTGACGATACCATAATGATGCTGTGATGATGTGAATTTGACACACCTGGTGTAGGCAGTCAAATAAAATGTTTGACTAGCAAAATCAATGGAATTTACTTATTAGTTAATACAAAGAGGTTTGCACTGTGACCATTCACCCAGAATTGTCATGTTCTCTATATTTTTGCATCTCTCTTTCTCTCTAAATATAAATCCTCTTAGTATAAAAAAACATGCTACCAAAGGAGCACGTACTTCCTTATAGAAAAACAGATAAGGGCATTTTCTTTGGTCATGGCAGTTATATTTGTTCTATAAAATGATGGCAATGTATTCAAATAGCACTTGCTGTACAAAGCAGCTAATTTTATACTGCCTATCAACCAGATATAAACTTTTTATTTTTACTGTACTCCTACCATACTAATTTCCTAAATCTAGGGGGAAAAGAAAGAAATATCCCTCTGACAGATGGGATTTAACATTCTGTAAAGAGGATAAGCTGACACTTAACTCTTTGCAAAAATATAAAATAAAAAAGTATCCTATCCCTCATGCCGAATGTCAACCCACATGCAATTTTTATTTGTCCCTAGACAACTTGTGGCAAGATTCTATATCTGTTATCTGAAGTACTGGTTTATTAAAATGCATCTCTCTACCCTGTAAAATATGGCAATTGCTCAGCTTCCTAGTTTAACCACGAAGGTCTTCCAGTTCAAATATTCTAAATGTCTTTTGCATTTTGCTGCTTTCCAAAGATTATCCCCTAAGGTAATTTCTGTCTCTTCTTCAGAAAAGTAACTTTTCTGCAAGTTTTTAATATATTCTTTTTACAATAGAATTATTCTAAAATTTGGAAAGTTTCTGAAACTTGGAAAAATAACAAGAATAAAAAATGAGATGATGTCACTCTGTCAAGGCAGGCCAGGTCAGGAAGCACAATCTACAAGAAGTAATAGAAGTCTATGGATAAAGGCCAACCTAACAGAACCTTGAAAGCCTGACACCATTTTCCCCTTTCTCTTTCTTGTATCAAATAAAGTTAAATCAGAGTCACCAAAGAGATTTATGACACCTTTCTAATGCCTTCTTATTTTCTTGGGTTTAATTTAATTTTTAGCTAACTGCCACATTCCTTCTCCAAGGTCCACTGTGTGGCTCTCTACAGATGGAACATGGTTATTCATATCATTAATAGTTGATATTAATAGTTAATATTAAAACAATTTAATAGTTACCTAAATAATTATAACAATATCTATTTCCAATATCCTGAGAAGGATGGCCAAGAAGCAATAGATTCATACTTAAAAAAAAAGGTTTGTAAGATAAGTCGGAAAATCTTACGATAAGAGCAATAGAGAAAGTTACTTTATATTAAAAATGCACACATCCCACTCTAAATTCCAAAGAGGATGAACTTGGCAATACTGTAGAAGGCTTTTGATATGTAAGAACTAAAATAATGAATCAAAGCCATATGCTTGTCAGTATCTACTACCACCATTCAAAGTAAGGACAAGATTACATAATGCCACATAAAGCAAACTGTCTTTCAAAGAAAGATGACATGAGGTATTTTAATTATTCCACAATAGTTTGGCAGGCAAGCAAACAAGGATGCTCCTTCCAGCAAAATTTTGACCTGTCTTTCTTACCTACAACATTCTTCTTCAAAGGATGTAAAAATAGAATAACTTTCTTTTACTTGATAGCTCCTAATGGAGAGAAAAAAAATGGAAATACTGATAACATTACTGGAGCATTTGATTTTGAAAACTGAATTATTTAACAGCTTAATTACTGAATAACTTAAGCTGAATGCAGTCAAATACATATCTTGAACATTAAAAAAAGAGATTTTAATGAACTCAGAATAAAGATAAGTAGGGGAAACTAATGGAAAATGAAGTCCAAGAAGAGTGAAATTTTCTAAAAAGGGAGATATTAAAAAACCATTGCAAGAAAAAGTAAGTACAATAAAAGCCAATATGATTGAATGGTGACCAACTCAGATTGAATCCTGCAACATTATCCTGGGATATGCATATTTTCCTTGGTTCACCTCCGTAACATTGAATATTAAGCTTAGTGAATATTCGAAAGCAAAAGAAACAGACCATATAGGATGAATGTAAACAGGTAGCCCACAAATGTGGAGCAATTGTAGAATAAATAGTCACAAAGAGCTGAGATGCTGAAGGCTGCTTCATTAAATAAAAATGGCTACAAAGGCAGAAAAGGGAAAACAAAGAAAAGGTAGAACTACTTCCCTTGTATGTTGTTTTCATCTTCCCCAGTAAGAGGGCATGTGATCCCCAGGCAACTGTGAAAAACAGAACTGAAGCTTGACATGGAATATAAATTTATGAGATTCAGCCTTCTGGATCACACAAATTCTATCACAACATACTAAAGGAGCCTGTGGATGGTTGGCTGAAACTCTATATAGTATCATCCAGAAACCCCAAGGATCGAGTGAAGATATGGCCAGATTTACAAAGGAGAAAAATAAGGTTCAGGTGAATTAAAGACCACTTAAAAAAACATTGAGAGCCCAAATTCTCTTGCTGAATTTTTAAAAAACCTGGACTGTTCTGCATATACAATAAATGCTATGACCATAATGCTAATGAGGAAGACTTGTTAGTAACAGAAGCAATTGAGAAAAGCAAGGAACATGAGGAAGAGTCCCTGCCTCTAGCAGTAATCAATGAAATGCAGGGTTGACCCAGAATAAAGTTTCTTGGCAAAGGGTATGTGATAATGCTATCTATTCACACCCACCATAAATGGTTGCTGGCTCATACTGATTACAGAGTGACCTGGCAATATCAGTAAGCCTTCCGACTTTGACAGTATTAACACTGTTCCCTTAAGCCACTCTTCTATGCTCATGCAGGCTTAAGTTTAAAGTGATTTAAGAAAAATCTGACTTCACTAAGATGCTTTGACAATAGAACAGAACAGAATAACAGAGTTGGAAGGGACCTTGGAGGTCTTTAGTCCAACCCCCTGCTCAGGTAAAAGACCCTGTACCATTTCAGACAAATAGTTATTCAATCTCTTCTTAAAAACTTCCAGTGTTGGAATATTCACAACTTATGGAGGCAAATTTTTCAAATGGCTTGCACAGGAAATTTCAGACTATGTCTACCCTAACTCCCAATTTCCTATTCCAGAAAAACAATTGCCAGTCATTTTTTCCCAAGTTTTCCTGGACTTATACATATGCATACCGAGTTGTATTATATTTAAATAGGCAAAGTGAAAGAGGCAAGTACAACAGCAAGTATTTTAACTGGAATTGTGAGTTTAACATTATAACTGTGCAGAATGTTCCCTGTTCAAAATGCAGTAGGGTTTCTTTGAAGGAAAAAATAATAATTTTGCTTTTGTGAACTGTCTACTCTTCCTCTAGCTTTTTTGTTGTTATTAATGAAGTCCACAGTGTACTATTTCATCATTTTGCCGGTCACTTGAGGTAAAAGGTTTTCAGCCACAATTCTCAAATATCCCAAATGAACCAAAGTGATAATAGGAGATGTCAATTATCCTGATATCTGTTGGGAATCTGGTATGCTAAGACTCAGAGATTCAGCAGATTCCTTGTCCTCAGTAGCTGCCTCCTTATCAGAAAGTGGAAATAAAAAGTGGATGATGTGTGGGTTTGTGTGTGCACAATATGAACCAAGAGGGGGGAATTGGTGAAGACTGAAGGTAACTGACCCCTTGGGGTGGGGGAATGTTCATGTTATATTTCAGCTTTGGGTGTTAAGAGGTTGAGGAATTGAGACAAGGCAGGCTGAATGCTGGATTTCAGAAGAAAGGATTTTTACCTCTCAGGGAAATTAAACTGAATCCAACAGCCTAAAACTGTGAAGGAGAAAAAGTCCAAGAAGGAGGGGAGCATTCTACAAAATGAAAGACTATAGTCACAAACAATTCCTCAGGAGAAAGAGAGACAGACAAAAAGGGAGGGAGGGAAGGCAGGAGAGAGAGAATTGGTAGGCCTGCCTTAAATGTCCTTAAAAGCATTAAAAAGGAAAAGGGCCATGCAGAGAAATTGGAAAGAGGGAAACATAACCAAAAAATAAAATAAAACATGGGGTAGTTTCCAGATATTATAGGAGCTCTGTCAAAAAGGTTAATGCTTAAAACACTCTGGGGCTTGGAGAGATGCCATAAAGAGGATTATTTGGGTATCAGAAAGAAAATGAAAGGCAAAGAGAACATAGGTCCACTGAGGAAAGAAAGTAGCAAAGTGGTAATGGATGGTGTGAAGAAGGCAGAACTCCTTCACTCCTATTTTGTTCTATATTTTTCTTCAGAAGGCCTCATGATTATGCCAGTGAAGGGATGAGGAAGAGGCAGTTGATGATGAAGAGAGGGTAAGGTAAAGGTTCTCCTTGCACATATGGGCTAGTCATTCCTGACTCTGGGGGGTGGTGCTTGCACATATGGGCTAGTCATTCCTGACTCTAGGGGGTGGTGCTCATCTCTGCTTCAAAGCTGAAGAGCCAGTGCTGTCCGAAGATGTCTCCATGATCATGTGGCCGGCATGACTAAATGCTGAAGGTGCACGGAACGCTGTTACCGTCCCACCAAAGGTGGTCCCTATTTTTCTACTTGCACTTTTACATGTTTTCGAACTGCTAGGTTGGCAGAAGCTGGGACAAGTAACAGGAGCTCACTCCATTACTTGGCACTAGAGATATAGAGAAAATAACTACTAATTTAAATGAATTCAAGTCTCTGTGGCAAGATGGATTAGATCCCAGAAAGTTAAAAGAACTAAGAGAGGTAATTATAGAATCATTCTTCGTAATCTATTAGAATTCATGAAGAACCCGAGGAAAATGAATGTGACAGAACATGACAGTGTGAAAGGGATAGGAGTATCTTGGCCGACCATAGGTTTAATATCAGTCAATAGTTTGATTGATCTGCTAAAAATAGTAAATCTATTTTGGGATCCACTATCATGGGATCCATTAACAAGAATTTATAGGGTTATAACAACAGATTGCGGGAAGTAATCCCACATATTGTGCTCTGATCAAATCCCAAATGCAATATTGCAATTCAAAAAGGGCAATGACAATTTGGAGTGAGTCCATAGTAAGACTACCCAAGATGAAGATTCTGGAAACTAAGCCTTATGAGAAAAGGTTCAGGAGATATGAAGAAGCAGACTTTATATATCTGAAAGGCTGACAAGAACACAAGAGACCAGAGTTATTTTTCATGGTGTAAGGGCTCCTCTCCTAACTTAAGAAAGTGAAGATTCTTGAAATGGAATATTTCAAAAGGAACCTTTTATTAAGTAGAATGGCAGCTATTGAATTCAAAGCAACATCTGAATTCCCTTAGGCAATGCAAGTAGAATTAAAGTAGTAGAGACCCCTCCCATTAGTTAGAATGCATATTTAGCCAATACACAAGTGTGAAGATGTTTCCTTTATCAACTGCCCTGAGAGCCAAATAAATATACATTCCCATGGCTATCTTCCATTAAACATTAAAGTGAAATGTCCAACATGGCCATCATAAACAGCCCCGCAAAAGGTGAGGGCATCTCAAGGCACTTTGACACCAGGAGACCAGTTGTAAAATATCAGTTGTCACAGGCACTGCTAATAAATTGACTCCAAGGGCCCCCTCTTCCCAATTGAATGGCAGTATCACTTTTAGAGATCTGACACATGGTCTAGAAAGCAGGGCCAGACCCATTGGGCTAAAGCTACAAGGAAAGTGGTTCAAGGGAGATATCAGGAACAAATTCCTGATTTTATGACTTGCCAATCAGTGGAAAATGTACATGGCATGTTGAGTTGTCTCATTGTTAGAGATCTTGAAAAAGAAACTAGATATATCGAATGGATCCTTATCTAAACAGGAGCTAAGCTCATATGACTTTTGTGATATTTTTCAATTATTTAAAAAAATATTTAGTTGTTTCAAGATGCAAAGATATAATATCCATAAGTACACAAAGAAGTCCTGAAACTTGCTCAATATAATTGTTGATAATCTTTATTGTAATCCAACCAATCTACAATATCAATAAATATTTACATTTTTCATGTATTTCTGATTTCAGTTATTTGGACAATTATTTTTCTTCTTATAAATCATACTCCAAATGCTTCACTTTGCCATGCTGCATAATACACCATGTAAAAGGAAACCATTCTTCATTAAATTTAGTCAAATTTATGCTATGTATATAGGTTCTTAATTTTGCCATTGCTATATATTTCTCAAGTTAAAGTTTCCAATCTGATATAGTCATTAACATATATCATTTTTGGTATTATATCAGGTTTATTTTCATAGCCATGAAAGTGTATCTTAGTAAATTGTTGCTGTTGATAATGTCCTGTAATAATGCTTGGTTAAAAAAGGTGGTATCATTTCAAATTTGTTTTGTAAGAATCACATACTAGGGCTGTATATTTCTTTCTGGGACTTTAAAAAAATTAAAATTATTACATTCCAACACATTTTATGAGTGTTTTTATGTTTCTTATATGTCAACCATTGTCTGATAAATCCCCTCCACTTTTGTTTTTTTTTTTTGCTGTATGGCCATTCTTTGATGCACCTTGTTATTTCTTCTCTAAGACTTACTACAGATAGTACTTCCTGTCGCGAGTGATTGTGGGCGCACCGCGGTTCGCCCACATAACACCTATCCTCCGTGAGCTGCGCTGGCTACCTGTTGATCTCCGGGTGCGCTTCAAGGTGCTACTCACCATCCATAAATCTCTCCATGGTAGTGGATCTGAGTACTTGAGAGACCGCCTCCTGCCGATTACCTCCCTTCGACCGATTAGATCGCACAGATTAGGCCTCCTCCGAGTTCCATCCGCCAGTCAGTGCCGACTGGCGACTACGCGGAGGAGAGCCTTCTCAGTAGCAGCTCCGACCCTTTGGAACGATCTCCCCATGGAGATTCGCACCCTCACCACCGTCCAGACCTTCCGCACAGCCCTTAGGATCTGGCTATCCCATCAGGCCTGGGGATAAGATTCTAATTTGCCCCACCCGAATGTTGAATGAAAGTTGTGATTTTATTGTTTTATTTTTATTTATGCACTGTCTTGTGTTTTTGTTTTGCAACCCCCTTCCCATGTATTGTAAGCCGCCCTGAGTCCCCTCAGGGAAAAGCGCGGCCTATAAATCATAATAAACTAAACTACAAACTACAAACTGTCAATCTAGGCCAGTTTGTTTTTTAAGCAGGAGTAAAAACCTGCCACAAGCACTGCCTATCATTACCTCAGAGTTGGGCCCATTCATTTTTACCTTTGTTTATAAGGCATTGCCAATAAAACAGTATCATGTATTTTTCTTTCCTTTTCAGAGTTTCAGCTGTTAAACTCTATGACCCAACTCCTGTTAACTTTCCCACATTACATATAATTATATATAATTTATGTAGTTATATGGACCTCTGCTGGCTGTTCCCAAGAGCTCTTAAGCCTCTTATAAGAGCATAAAATTGTTATTATTATATTCCATTCTCTACACCCCACCCCCCCACCCCAATCTCAATCTATTAATATGCAACAATCCATCTTTGAAAAATCTGGACAGAATTCAATGTAACTGATATGAATTTTAAAACAGCCAGCTCTTTAATCTAACTCTTCAAACAGGCAGATAAAGGGCAATCTTTCATTCTCACTAGCTATCTTTTTATTTCTTTCTGTAGTGTTTGTTCCTATTTAAATTTATGCTTCATAAGAACAGCTCTTGTGAGGAAATGATTAAATAATTGGACATCTATACGTATCTGAAAGGAACTCAATGTCCTCTTATCCTTCTATCTCTTAGCAACCTAATAATACTCAGAAATAACTGCTGGATGAAAATAGATGAAGAAAAATGTGCATCCCTGCCATCTAGTTCAGTGCGGTTGCTATTAGGTGCTGCTTCAGATTGCAGGTAATCCTTGATTTATGGCAACAATGGGGACAAGAATTTCCACTGCTAAACAAGGTAGTCATTCAATGAGCCAGCCCCGATTTTACAACCTTTTTTCCCACAGTTGTTTAGCAAATTACTGCAGTATTAAATGAAATCACATAGTCAGTAAGTGAATTCTGCTTTCCCATTGACTTTTCTGGTCAGAAGATGGCTCAGAATGTTACAAACTGCAATCACATGACTCCAGGACACTGCAACCATCATAAATACATGCTGATTGCCAAGTACTCAAATGTTGATCATGTGACCGTGGGAATTCTGCAAATAGTAAGTAGTAAGTGCAAGGACAAATTATAAGTCACTTTTTCAATGCCATTTTAACTTTCAAAAGTCACTAAATGAAAGGTTGTAAATTGAAAACTATCTGTATCTTCATGCCTAATATTTAGTCTGGAACACCGTTTGTAACCTTCCTCCTCTTCTTCCTCCTCTTTTCTTTTAAGTATTGCAAAGTAAAAAGGATGAAAAAAGCAAAATCATGAATCCACTTGTCAGAAATTTTGATTGCCCTTTCTAATTTGAGATCATTGGCTACTAACAAGTTATGAGTGTCGATTATCAATAGATTTCCACTTTCCATCTTTAGATGTGACTAGACATCTCTGCATCCTCATTTCTCCCTCATTACCCAACCGCAGTAAAATTGATGCTCCTATCTGACAATGATATTCTGCATATCTAATGAAGCAAGTACAATCCACACAAGTGTGTAACACATTTTAGTTGTTATTAAGCTGTTACAAACTTGAATTTACTAACCAATCTAGCTGAGGATAACATGCATGGAAATACAATATTGTTTAAAACAATGCATTAAAACAATGTATTATATTAAATAGTATAAATAGTTCATTGCCCTCTTTAAGATATATGTCTTTGTGGGGGGTTGAATAAAGTCTCTCTGTTTCATTAGAATTATTCAATATAGTAGTTATTATCACATTTAATATGTTACTGTATGTCATACGAGGAGCCTTCAGTAGAAAACCTCCTCAGTTCTAATGCTTGGATTAGAATTGAGGAGGTTCTAATCTAATGAGTAGGAAAGTTTAGCACAAACTCTAGCAGGCAATCTAGATAGATAAAATACTTTATTGGCCAACTACAATTAGGCACACAAGGAACTTGTCTATGATGCATAAGCTCTCACTGTACAAGCAAAACATCAAAGTAATAATCATAATATCAGAGAAATAATAATCATAATAATGATACAATAAGAGAAGGTAGTGGACAGGGGTGGGTTTCTCGCCCCGTTCCAACCGGTTTGGTTGGAACGGGGCCGGCGGCGTCCTCGTGCATGTGCGCGGTGCATGCATGCGCACTAGCGTCTGCGTGATGCTCCAGCTGCTCCTGGAGGATCACGCAGGCGCTGTATGCATCCTGCGCATGCGTAGAAGCGCAGAACTCGTCAAAACCAGGTAAGGACCGCGGGCGGGCGGGCGCGCCCTTCGCCGTTCCCGGAAGTTACTTACTTCCGGGTTCGCCAACCAACCGGTTCGCAGGGACTGCCGCGAATCGGTTGAAACCCACCCCTGGTAGTGGAACAGGTAAGAAGGATATAAGTAATACAGCCATATTATATGGCTAATTATACTTAGACATAAGACAAAATTATGGTAATTAGGTGTTCAATAGAGTGATAGCATGAGGAAACAAAGTATCTCTGTGTCTAGTTGTTTTGACATCCAATGCCCTATAGCGGCATCCTGGGGGGAGGAGTTGAAACAATTTATGGCCAGGAAATGAGGAGTAGCTGTTTCCAGCCTTCGTTCTGACCCATGCAGTATACAGGTCTCAATGGAAGGCAGGCTGGTTGCTATAGTTTTTTTCTGCAGTCCTAATTATCCATTGAAGTCTGTACCTGTCCTCTTTGGTAGTAGTACCAAACCAGGCAGTTATAGAAGTACAAATGACAGACTCAATAATTCTTCTGAAGAACTGTATCAACAGCTCCTTGGGCCGTTTGAGCTTTCTGAGTTGGCACAGGAATAACATTCTTTGTTTTGTTGTGAAAAGAGCAGAAACACTGCTGCAGGAAGAACTCAAGTTTGCCATTGCTCTTTCACCGAATCTCATTATTATTTGGTAATAGTTACATAGTTGTAAGCATGCTCTTAGTCTGAAATTATTGGACTACTTACTAACACAATCTAAGTTCAAAAAACCATTGGTACAATTGGTGGTTTAGATATTGCAATTATATAAATCTTAGCCCTGGAAAATAGATATCTATGCTTCCCCATTCCAGGTAAGGGTGTGTGGCCTCCCTGTTATAAAAAAGTATTTACACCTTAGTTCTTGATTTCTCATGGAGTTGTGAATAAAACCTCCAGAACTCAGAAAACCGAAGTTAGAAGATTACAGAAAATGATCTGGTAGAATAATATTCTATGTTTGTGATAGACAACTCTGCTAGAGAAATATTACATAATCCTGTTTGATGTAAAATATAAAATATGTTCCTAAAAAATTGAACTGGGACTCCTGTGAAGAATATTCCCAATATCCAAGCAAACCATTTCTATGGTTATCAGGTACAGATTTCTTCCAAGAATTTTCGTACTTCAGGTAGTCTCCTCAATTCTGTTAAGTAGAAACTGGAGCTCAGTAGTTTAGTGCTCATACTTTGAATGCACATTCATAAGATTCCGATCTAGTCAATCTCTTTTTGAACTGAAACTTGAACTAAAAGTTTTAAGAATATTCTATTGGATCAGTCATAGGCTAAAGTTAGTTTCTTTTTCAAACCAACCTTCTAACCCTGTATCCTATCTTTGAAGTTGAACACTGAATAATCAATTGTGAAATGGTTTGCTTTTCAGCACTCAGGAAATGCAAGGATTGGAGCACAGGTGTCAAATTTGCCGTGTCACATTGTCATCACATGACATTTGTGACTATTTCCAATTCATGGAACTGGGATGGGTGTGGTCTATGTGTGATGTATCTGGCCCATTGGCCACCAGTTTGACACCTTTGGGTTAGAGCATAAGCACCTACTTATTTCAATGACAAAAAATATTGTAGAATTTAAAAGCTGTACGATACTTTCAGATCGACTCTACAGCAGAATCTTCCTGACCCTAATATCCTCTAAATTATTAGTCTGTGTAATAGAAAAATATAGTCTGAGGTACTCCCTACAAGGAAGAAGTGAAAGGGATCCAAATATACCATACTTGAGCTTCTAAAGGTTGAACTAAAGCCACAGCTCCCAGAGGAGATTATAGAAAATGCTTCCTTTAGCATTATTCACACCCCAGCAGGCCCATTTTTCTATTTCTGAGTGAAATTGTTACTTGTCAGGCAAAGAAGCTCACACATCTTGTGCACCTAGTTACAGTTTTGCCATAAATTAATTACTGTCAGCACATGAAACTTAAGCTATTTCTATTCCTGAGGCGCATAGGGTAAGTTTACCTCATTAATGATCTCCGAGTAGGGGAGATAAATTCACATAGATGATGTAAAAGGGTTGATGAAAATTGCTAATTTTTGATGTGGTATTGTTTTAATACAGATGCAGTCAACAAATCTTAGAACTGCAGCAGAATGGAATCATAGAAAACAGTCTGAAAATGTAGAAGAGAAAAAAATAATGCAAGGAAAGAAAAGTACAAGAATCAATGTTAGTGATTTCCTTGATGTAAGCTCCACGTACACATTCTCCCTCACATTTTGCATATCATATGGGTGATTTATTTGCATCTGATCTTATAGAAATGCTTCTAAACATAGAAGCATAATATAGCATGTACACTGAAAAATATCTTCTTGAACATCATTTACATCATTTACAATGGCAGTTTCCTAATGTGTGAATGTATGGGGAAAGATGTATCCGGTCCAAAAGCTGCTGTGTTGATTAATGTTGCTTTTAAAAATAAAGATCATTTTGTCCACTCAAATTGGGATAATAAATTGAGGGCTTTCCAAATTCTGATTTGGACAACAACGTAGATATTGAATTAAAGTAGGCTCTTCTGACACAGCTCTCTGAACAAAGAGCATTTCACAGCAAATAAAGGAGAGAGGAGGAAGAGAGAAGGAAACAGACTATTGTGTAAATGATAATGTTTCCTAATCTTAGTAAGTAGTTAAACAGGACTGTCCAAAAACATGCAGCAATATTAAGGCTTGAAATATATTCCAATTTTCAATACTTTTTACTAGTCATCTTTTCTTAAAGCAGGAAAGAGAACTAATTTGTGTGAGATCTTTCTGCGCTCAGTGAACTATAACACTGAATGATTGTTTAGAATATCCAGTATATTAATGTACTACTGTCAATGATAGTTTCATTGCCATTCTGTTTTACTCAACAATGAGAAAGGAATTTGTATTGTCGCCAACAGAATGTGATTTTACCAGATTTCACATTTTGCAACTAGTATATCATCTTAAACTTAATTAGCAATAGCAATAGCAGTTAGACTTATATACCACTTCATAGGGCTTTCAGCCCCCTCTAAGCGGTTTACAGAGCCAGCATATTGCCCCCACAGTCTGGGTCCTCATTTCACCCACCTCGAAAGGATGGAAGGCTGAGTCAACCTTGAGCCAGTGAGATTAGAACCACTGAACTGCAGATAACAGTCAGCTGAAGTGGCCTGCAGTACTGCACCCTAACCACTGCACCATCTCGGCTCTTACCATTTATCATTTCAAACATTCACTTCTCTAAATTTTGCAATGCCAGCTTTATAAGAATGATGTAATGTATTATTATTAATAATGTAACATGTTCAGCATAGCTACAATTATAACCAAATACCTTGCATGCAAAATTAACAAACAAGGCAAGAACAAACAAACAGTGTATCACCAAAGTGGAAGATCAGGTGGGAAAATAAAATTAGTATGCTAAAATAAGATGCAAACAAGCTAGAAGAGGTGAAATAAACGAAGCTGAAGAATAAGAAGATCAAAGAATACACATAGTCCTCAACTTTTAACCCCAATTGAGTCTAAAATTACTGTTGCTAAATAAAACATATATTAATAGCAATAGCAATAGCAATAGTAGTTAGACTTATATACCGCTTCATAGGGCTTTCAGCCCTCTCTAAGCGGTTTACAGAGTCAGCATATTGCCCCCAACAACAATCCGGGTCCTCATTTTACCCACCTCGGAAGGATTGAAGGCTGAGTCAACTCTGAGCTGGTGAGATTTGAACAGCCGAACTGCAGAACTGCAGTCAGCTGAAGTAGCCTGAAGTGCTGCATTTAACCACTGCGCCACCTTGGCTCTGTTAAGTGAATTTTGCCCCATTTTGCAATCTTTCTTACCACAGTTGTTAAGTGAACCACTGCAGAAAGTTCGATCACATGACTATGAGGATGTTGCAATGGCTGTAATGGTCACATCATTTTTTAAAGTTCTATTGTAACTTTGAACAGTCACTAAATGAACTGTTGTAAGTCAAGAACTACCTGTACCTGATCAAGGAATGTCACCTAGAAACAAGGAAAATTAAAGAAGCACTAGGAAATAATAAAATATACTGTACAGCTACAGTATAGTTCCTAACTGACAAGATGATTTTGAAAACTGCAAGGGAAGGAAGATCAACTTGAATGAAGTTTGGATTGATTACAGAAAGGCATTTGGCACCCAGCCACATGATTTTATAATCAAGTACTTGGAAATAACAAGAGTAAGTGGAAATGTCAGGTGCTTTGTGCAAAGATCAATCGCACAATGGAAGACACAATTGCTGGCCAGTGGTGATAGACTGGCACAGGTTAATATCAAGAAAGGAATATTTCAAGAAGACTCACTATCACCATTATGGTTTGTCATTGCATTGATTCCTCTGCCAACAGTATTGAACCAGGCAAGCCATGGCTATCAAACATCAAAAGTATCTGTCAGGCTATCCTTTCTTCTTTACATGGACAATTTGAAGCTGTACGGAAAAACACAATTTGAAGTAAAATCACTGCTCAATACTGTCTGTATATAAAGTCAAGACATTGCAGTTGAGTTTGGACTGGAGAGCAAACAGTAAAAACTGAAGGGATCAAAATGTCCTATAGAAATAATACCAAGAGTCTGGATCAAGAAGTTTGCTACAATACCTAGACATCCTTCAGGTTGACAACGCCAAGCCCACAAAGTCAAGAAGAAAGTTAATAGTGAATATATCATGAAAGTGAAACCAAACTCAATGGATGAAATATTATCAAGCAATTAACACCTGGGCAATCCCAGTCATTAGATATATAGCTGGAATAGTGGACTGGACTCAAGCAAAACTAAAACCAGAAAAATAATGAGAATGAAACATCTTTCATCCATGCAGTGATGTTGACAGACTCTACTTACCAAGGAATATAGATGAGTATGAAATGTTGCAAGTGCACCAGACAGTTGGAGAAGAAGAGAAAAAAAGGCATTGGAAGAATTTTTGAAGGACAGTAAAGAAAATGCTCTGAAGATAATACACCATGAAGGCTTCTCGAGTACTGGCAAAATCAAACTGGCCTACAAGAAAAACTAAATTAAGAACAGAAAAGAAGCATAGGAAGAGAAAGTATCACATGGGCAGTACATGAAATATATATGGACAAAGCAGATAACAATAAGACCTGGCAATATATAAGATTGAAAAATAAATGAAAAAACAAACAGAAGGGCTAAATCTGCTGCACAAATTCAAGCCTTAACAACAAATGCATGAAAGCCATTATTGGGAAGATAGCAACTGAGAGCAAATGCTATCTCTGCAAAGAAGATGAAAAAAACAAACAGTGGACCACCTAATTAGCAAGAAGATTGTACAGACTGATTACAAAAGATATGGCATGACAAAGTAGCAGCAGTGATACACTGGAAGATCTGCAAGAAATACCATTTGCCTGTAAGCAAGAACATGTGAAAACACAAAATAGACAAAGTAATAGAAAATAAAGATGCTAAAGTGCTCCGGGACTTTAGAATGCAAACAGACAAGCATCTACCACACAATACCCCAGCCTTAACAATTGTTGATAGGAAGGACAAAAAAGTTGGATAGTGGATTTGGCGGTACCTGGAGAAAGCGGAATAGAAGAGAAAGAAGTAAATAAAATAAAAAAGTTCTTCAAACAGAAGTAGAACAATTGTAGTTTAAAAAAAGAGGAAAGATAGTACCTTTGTATTAATACATAAATTGTCTTGGGTGCAATCCCAAAGCAACAGGAGAACTATTTCAATACCACCAGCATTGACAAAATCGTCATTAGTAAATTGTAAAAGGCAGCTCTATTTTGAACAGTTTATATCCTGCAACAGTACCTTTAACATCATCAAACAACAACAGCTGCTTATTCCAGAACCTTGGGAAGGAGTTGATAGGGGGATAAATATGCCAGACCCAGTGTAAACCACTGGCTTACTGTATAACCAACCATAATAATAAAAGCATCTGTACTGATATTTTAATGAAGTAATAAAAAGCATTACATTAAATTCTTCTTAAAGCAATCTCTACCTGACAAAATTCCAGATGAAAATGCATTTGACTGGAAAAGTATCACCCCAAATACATACATACATATATACTTACATACATACATAATATATACATAATACATACACATACAGAGAGAGAGAGAGGGAGAGGGAGGGGGAGGGGGAGAAGGAGAGGGAGAGGGAGAGAGGGAGAGGGAGAAAGAGAGAAGGAGGAGGAGGAGGAGGAGGAGGAGGAGGAGGAGGAAGACACTATACACACGTCCAAAGAATGTAATTATCTTTCTGTGTTGAAAAATTATGAAATTGCTACTTTCAGTTAATACCAAAAACCTAGCTGCTTTTAAAACTTACTTTCCAAATGTCTGGTTCAATATTTTGGGTTTTGTCACAAAAGATATTTCTATTATTTCAACTTGAATGAAGGTATAAAAAGGTGAAGATAATGTCCTTTTAACTCTTGGTGACTTAATAATCGTATTCTTTGCAAGTAACATTGAAGAATGTTGCTGCTGAACTGATCTTGCTTATCTTCTAAGCTTAGAAAGAGTTGGCAAATTCTTGAAACAGATATTTTCAGAATTTGGTTATATTTCCCTCACAATCACAGGATACAAGGTTCTTAAAACTCACCAGGCATCTGATATGAAACTATGCAGAAATGTTACCAATTAAAACAGCATATCAAATTCAAGTAGTAAGTTCTCATTAAGCTATAGTAGACTAGAACAAATGAGCTAATCAGAAGTACCTTAATCTCTTCAGCACCTCATCATTCCCATTTCAAGAACTCAGACAAGCAGCTAATCTGCTGGAAAGACTAAACATGAACTACTGGTAATAATATATTAAATCAACATAGTCCATAGTTTAAAAAAGGGGTCTTACCATGAGATAAAACGTTTCAAAATCGCTCACCATTCTTTTCGGCAATGTGATTCCAACTTTAATAGAAAATAACCGAATCCTAGGAATTAATTAATTATAGATAGATAAATGGATAGAGATAGAGACAGGCATAGATGATATAATACTAGAACAATATGATCCAAATTCATATTTTTATTCCCTCAACGCAGGGAAATTTGGACTTCCTAGTTTTGGGACCAAAAATACTTTAAAAGAAAATAAGTAATTTTCTTTTTTAAAAATGCATTCTGAGCTCAACAAGCCACTGAGTAACTAGCAATAACTAGCAACAACATCAGCAAGTATAGCCTATATAATATTTTACTTATATATGACACATGGATAGAACAAATAAAATACTGTATGATAAAATGTATGCGAAACTCTAAAGAAACAGTTACAGCACAGCAATGGGAAGAGTTATGGACTAAATCTATAAAATTTATACCAAGTTTTAACCTAAGGAAAATGGGTACAAAATGTTTTACAGATGGTATACAACTCCATCAATTGTATCTAAGATAGACAAGTCATAAAGTAATAAATGTTGGAAATGTCATGAAATACATGGAGTGTTTTATTACATACAAAGAAAAAAACCCAACTATTGGAAAGACATATATAATATATGGCAGAAAATTAGGGAATTTAAATTGAAACCACAACTTTTCTTATTAGGTATAATCTTAGGAAAAAATCAACAAGAAACATCATAATTTGATAAGATATATGCTTATAGCAGAAAAAATTTTCTTTAACTCTAGAAGAAAGACAATTCTGACAATATCTGCTTGGGAGCTTGAATTTAGAAAATATGCAGCAATGGCAAAATAACAGTATATATAAAAATAGATGTTTAATTAAATTTAAGCAAGAGTTATTCCCATACATACTACTCATCACACAGCATGGCAAATATAATCACTTATAGTCTGGTTCCCAATGATACCCATATGCCTACAAATATTGCAAATTAACAGATGGGTAATAGGTTTTTCTCCCCTTTTTATGATGTTTATTATTTGATATAGTTAAATTTTCTGTATACATCTATGTTTTATTTTCATTAATATAAATTTTGTGTGTGTGTGTCTGTGTCTGTGTGTGATATTCAGTGATTGTCTTAACACCAAAATGTTAAGCCAATTTTAATGCTTGTAATATTGATATTCTAAATTGTAATTAATATTGATAAACAAGATTCTTGTTTTATTCTTTTTCTATTTATAATATTCTTAGTTATCTAAATAATAGAATGTCAACAATTTTAATGATATTATATAAACATCACTATTGAAATAATGCAATACATTAAGATTTGTAATAACACAATAAAAAGAAAAAAAACTTACAATAATGATAGCAGGGTAAATGCCTGAACAAAATGGAGTCCCAATGCATAAAGAATTAGCAGTTTTCAAACACAAATCTGAACATATTTGTATATTATATTATATTGTATATTATACTTGTATAATTTTGAACCTAAAAATAAAAAAAATTACAATAGGAATACAGTCAAATATTACTCACATACAGTGGTGGGATTCAACATTTTTTACTACTGGTTCTGTGGGCATGGCTTGGTGGGTGTGGCATGGCATTGTTTGGTGGGTATGGCAGGGGAAGGATACTGTAAAATCTCCATTCACTCCCCACTCCAGGGGAAGGTTAATGCAAAATTCCCATTCCCTCCTGATCACCTGGGACTCGGGAGGCAGAGAATAGATGGGGGTGGGGCCAGTCAGAGGTGGTATTTACTGGTTCTCTGAACTACTCAAAATTTCCCTGGTCAGCACCTGCTGAATACCACCTCTGCAAAAGACCCAGTAGCCCATGTGAAACAACTACAACAAAAACCCAGGAGTCATCTACAGCCATTAAGGGCAGAAGATTAGCAGAGCATATCCATGATTACTATCTAGCAGTTAGAAGATGCAATGAAAACTTCTTAATCTCAAAACACATGGATAGATATAATCATAGTTTCAATTTGAACATCGTAGATCAAACTAAATTAAAAATACTGGAAAATTCCTGAAGGCTTAGTGTTTAGACAAATTGGCTAACAACAGACACATAGAAATAATCCATTTTTAAATGCCATTCAATAGAGAAAATAAAAAAAACCTAAAAGTGCAGAACACATCCTCTGGAACCTACACAAGATAAACAGGAATCAACACTAGACAAACAATCATGAAACTACTAAGGATAAAACCACATCCCCACTAACACTGGCAGTGCAAGCCTCAATATAATATAAGGAACAAACCCCACACTCACTATCACTGATGCTAGTTGGGGAATGAAACATCTGCAAAGAAACCACCAAATTTAGAGAGCACCAAGGACTCAACAGTTCAACCAGTGTTTGTGTGTGTGTGTGTGTGTGTGTGTGTGTGTGTGTGTGTGTGTGAGAGAGAGAGAGAGAGAGAGAGAGAGAGAGAGAGAGAGAGAGAGAGAGAGAGAGAGAGAGAGAGAGAGAGAGAGAGAGAGAGAGAGAGAGAGAGATCCTAATCCTAATCCTTGAATCTAAGACCCTTTTGTCAAATTAAGATGTTTAATGAATAAGAGGTTTGGTATTTGGAGAGCAGAGATTTATTACTGCGTTCTGGACTGAAGCCTGACAGTTACTATAGCAGAGCACTTGAGTTTTGGTAGATGTTTAAAGATGCTTTGTCGAATCTGATCCTAATTATCATTTTTTTTATTTGAATTAATGCTACCCTGTTCTGCTGAGAAGGGATTTTTCATCCCCCTCTATAATTCAGAATTCCTTTTCCATGCATCAGTTCTGCCCTGCATTAAAGATTGGGTTATTTGGAATATAGTCCATTTATCTTACTGCAAATCCTTTTAAATAGGCCACAGCTAGCAAGGTAACAGTGCGCTAGTTTCCATCCCAAAAGGCCTCAGGTCAAAGTGCTTTTTGCCTGACTAACCTTTCAGATCTCTTTGACCTATTGAAATCAAAAGTGGCACGCACCTTGAAGGATTCCTGGAGGAATGGCCCATTGGCTAGGGGATGATAGATGTGCTGCTTTTATTGTTCCATAGAGTCATAAGCTTGGAAGGACTTTGGAATTATTCTATTCCATTAGACACTGAATTGCATTTTGTTGGAAAAGACCCTATGTTCAACTAGGTCAACTAAGAGCCGAGGTCAACTAAGAGCCAAGGTGGCACAGTGGTTAGGGTGCAGTACTGCAGGCCACTTCAGCTGACTGTTATCTGCAGTTCAGCGGTTCAAATCTCACTGGCTCAAGGTTGACTCAGCCTTCCATCCTTCCGAGGTGGGTGAAATGAGGACCCAGACTGTGGGGGCAATATGCTGACTCTGTAAACCGCTTAGAGAGGGCTGAAAGCCCTATAAGTCTAAATGCTATTGCTATTGCTAAAATCCTTCTAGATCTTGAGCCCATCTTCTAAACTGTTGCCTATTTTCCCCAGCTTGTCATCATCTGCAAATTTTGTTTCCTTCTATCGTTTCATCTAAATTATTCATGAAAACTTTGAACAGTAGTGAAATTAAGACATAACTTTATGGTACCCCACTGCATGTTTCCTTCAATATCAATGTAGCTTCATTGAGGACTACATGTTCAATTTGGTTGGTCAGCCAGTTATGAATCAATTGGGTAGTGATGCTGTCTATTCCACACTTTTCTATTTTACCAAGGAGTAAGCTGTGGTATACTTCATCAAATGCCTTATTTAAATCCTGTAGGTGGATACAGTTTATAATTTTGTCATAAACTAATAGTAACAGAATCTTGGAAGTTGGAATGCACCTCCCTCCCTTTATTTGTATGTGCACTGTAAAGTAGCCTGTCTGATTAGACTCAGGTTTCTTTGATTTGACTGTTAACTTGGCAGTCAAATAACTTGGTTAACTTTCTCCTGTCCTTTAAGACCATTCCCTCTGCTTTCTAAACAAACAGAGGTAGCCTCAAAACATCTGGAGCAGTCAAATGACAAAATGCAGAACAGAGAAATAGAAGAGAACAAAAGAAAAGACTTTAATAGCAATAATAGCAGTAGACTTATATACCGCTTCATAGGCCTTTCAGGCCTCTCTAAGCGGTTTACAGAGAGTCAGCATATTGTCCCCAACAATCTGGGTCCTCATTTTACCCACCTCGGAAGGATGGAAGGCTGAGTCAACCCTGAGCCGGTGAGATTTGAACCGCTGACCTGCTGATCTAGCAGTAGCCTGCAGTGCTGCATTTAACCACTGCGCCACCTTGGCTCTATAGCCAAGACTATCTTGCCTTAACTGAAAACCGCTGACTGTAGCTTTATTTAAGACATAGTGCTGACCCACATTCCCTTGCTGGAAACAACCATTTGACCTCCCGTGTATTGCTGCTTCCCATTTGAGTAAAAAACTTGACCTCTGACCTTGGAGTGGCTAATGAATCTTGACAAACTCCAGATTAAACTTTGAGTATTCTTCAGTCTGCCTTTGTGGAAACTGAAATCTGTTCAGGCAAGCCTTATCTCCAGAGTCTCTGATTTATGCTTCATTACTTGTTGGCCCTTTGTCTACTTAGCTTTGAGTAAATTGCTTGCTGTCTCCTAACAACTATGTATATGTTTGAAATCTGAAAGAGGACAGCAAGGGTGTCTGAAGGGTGTGGTTAAAGTAGTGAAGATGGTAGCCACAAGCATCATTTTGATTGCATCATCACAGACACCATCTTGACTTTTCTGCCAATACCCTGCAGATACCCTGAGTGATAATGATAGGAGGAACAGTTCAGGTGATGTGCTGAGAAAAGGGGTGGGGGAAGAGAATGTATAAAGTTGCCAGTCATATCAGTCGGCACTGAGCTTATTCGGAGGTTGTAGTAGGAGAGATGTTTACAACAAAGCATTGACTGAAGAGTGATATACTCCTTTCTGATGGGGTTGTCCTATTCTTCTAAACACACCATTGATGAATGGGCACACTTAGCAGTGAGGAAGAAAGAGGACACCCATCTGGCCAGCTAGATCAGCCAAATAAAATCTCCTAAACAATAGGACATCTGTCACAGTCGCATCAACTTCATTGATAGTTGATGGTCAGCACTATCTGAAGGTCTGAGGGGAAAGAATTACATTTATGTACATGGAGGGATTATTTTCGGTCCATTAAGAAGCTAGTTTTCCAAATGGCATAGCAAAAGGTGGTGGGAAGGAAGGAAAGAAGAAAATAAGCGAATAGTTCACCAATCTTTGTTTCTTACAAAACAAACATTTTAAAGGGTGGCAGGAAGGAGGGGGAGTAGAAGCCTAAGCATTTACCACACTTTCTATTCTCTTTTTTTCTCTATTGGCAAGGGAAATGAGTTATATTACAATCCCTCATCTGTGGTAATGTGATTGTTACTAGAACTAAGGCAGTCAGGCCACCACAGTTTTATAGTTCATTGGAGATGCTGCAGGTAATTGCAATTGGTATGTCTGCAAGCCACCATTTGTCACCTGATTGTAAGAAGGCAGCACCAATGGTGACATAAACATAACAGATAGCATGGGGCCAGCGAATTAGAAATAATACAAAATTAATATTTCTGGAGACAATGCATTTTGACCAGCAAATATGCTAGAGAAGTTATAAAATATAACAATATCTCCATAAGCATAATGGAGATTGGACAGAATGTCTAGACAGTGTATAAAATCCTCTTGCGATGTGCACTTTCTTTAAGGCGTATTGGCATGAACACAGAGTGGCACAATGGCACAAACAAATTTAGAGAACATTCAGCATGAAATCTAAAGTCTGCTCATGAGCTGAGCTGTCCCAGCCATGATACAGCACTTTTGTTTGGCGTAGGATTTTTGGAGTGAATCTGGACGCCCTAACTTTTTTGAAGTGTAAGTTGGACCTACTATTTGGTTACTGCATCTCTGGCAATCTTTTTTTTCCTCTTTGATGGGACTTTTAGCGGCAATTAAGACAAACAGGAGTAAATGAACTAACAATTGAAGACGGATTTACATTATAAAGAGTCGTTGAAGGCGGCTTAGGTTAGTGGAAACAGAGAAGAGGGAAGCTTTTTTTTCTACCCAGAGGCATAGCTGACAGTACTCAGCGAATCTGCTTAACTTGCTATCAAGACCTGTGGAAAACTTTTGTGCTGAGTAACCAGCGAACTTGCCCTGCTTGCTACTAAGACCTTTGGAAAACTTTTGCGCTGAGGCTCCACGTGAGACAGTCAATATTATATCCACCGTGTGCATTGTTTTCTCTTTTCTCCTTTTGGAACTGGCGTTGGATACTTGAACCTTTTTTCTTTTTTATTCTCTTCTCTTTGAGGTCTGTGTTTTCTTTTTTTTCTTTTTGTGTTGATGTATTTGCCTCCCCCTCCTTCCTCTCTTCCTGATATGAGCCCCTTCCTGTACCTTTTTTAGACCTTTCTATGGGACTATATTTATATATATTTTTCTGTATAGATAGCAGCAAAATAAGTTGGAACATTGCTCAAACTGGCAGCAGATAGCTTATGAAGCAGTGGGATATTCTTAACTTAATTGATATGAGCTGGGCAAAGGGGGGGAAAAAAACCTCGACATTACCTACTCAGCCGTCCCCATCTTCAACTCCTCCAATAACACACAGAACTTTAGACAATATGGCAGGGGTAGAGAAGGCACCCACATTGCAAAGTATACAGACAACTTTGCTATCGATACAAAATAGTATTGCTAGGAATCAAGAGATCACCGAAAAATCTCTGGCCGATATCAAAAATGAAATGGGAGACATGAGGGGTGAACTGAAACAGTTGAATTTACAGCAAAAGGAGATTTGGGCAAAAATGGAGAAACACGAGGGTCAAATTCAAGAGTTAGGAGTAAAAATGAAGGAAAGTGAAGAGAATATGGCGAGGTGGGAAATGAGGCAGCTACATACTAACAGAAGGTTGGAGGATGAGATTGCTATGTTGGAATTAGAAAAGTCAGCCTTCTTTCTCAGATTTCAAAATATCCCAGAGGAAAGGGGGGAGAAACTGAAAGAAATCATGGTGGAGATGATAGCAGGGATCGCCCAGAGAGATAAATTGTTGATACAGAGTGACATCGATGACGTATATAGAGTCTATACTTCTTATACTAGGAGACAGAAACTGCCACGTGAAGTGCACGTGAGGTTTACTAAGCGATCCCTGAGGGAAGAAATTTACCAGAAGGCACGTGATCAGAATACCATGTATGCGGGGGAGATGGTCATTGTACTAAAACAGATACCAAGAAGAGTGAGGGAAAGGAGGCAGAAATATCAGGATCTAACAACACAATTGAGGAAACTTCAGGTGATGTATAGGTGGCTTTTCCCAGAAGGGTTATCTTTTCTCTGGCAAGGCCAGAGGTTTCGGATTGAATCATTGCAAGATGCGCAAGACTTTATCGAAAGCCAGTTGAAGAAGGGAACTCAGAATAACGAGGGAGAACTGGACAATAAGAGCCAAGGAGAAGAGCGAAAGAGTAGTGTCCCGGGAGATGAGAAAGGGGAAAATGAGAAACAAAGCAGAGATGAGAGACCGCAAACGAGGCAGACAACAAAAGCTAAAGCCTTAAACAAATAAACATGGCGGATGAACTTCGCTTCATCTCCTTAAATATAAATGGTTTGAATTCACCAAGAAAGAGAAATAAATTACTGAATGCTTTACGGAAAAAGAATTGTGATTTGACATGCTTGCAAGAAGTACATATAGCGAACCACCAGCAAAATGTATTGTATTATCCCCGGCTGGGTATAATGTATACAAGCTTAGCAGATGAAAAGAAAAGGGGCATTGTGTTGTATGTTAAAGACCATATTGATTCTAAATTGGTGTATACGGATGGGGAGGGTAGAATCTTAATGGTCGAATTGAAATTTTGTCGATATAAAATCTTGCTGGTGGCCATATACGCACTGAATGACAACCAAAGTACCTTCTTTAGAAGGTTGCATTTAAAAATTGCAGAGTTAGGCTATGATCATATTTGTGTGGTGGGTGACTATAATGCGGTGGCAGATAGGACAATGGATTACAACCCAGGAAACATCCAAAAGGGGGGGAAATTAAGAGAAAGGAGGAGAGTTCTCCCCAAAACCTTTGAAGACATGAGGGAGGAATATGAATTAAAGGATGTATGGCGTAAACTCCACCCACAGAAACAACAATTTACTTTTTTTTCACATAGACACCAATCCTGTTCTAGGATCGACATGGCCTGGTTGACACCAGAAATTGGGGACTTGATTAAGGAAGCAGCAATTGAGGTCAACACCTGGGCCGATCACAATCCACTCTTATTGGTGTGGAAAGGAGTAAGGCAGGGGAGGAAGAGAAGGTGGATGATGAATACAGAGATAGTGAAAGAACAAGAATTTCAGCAAATGTTTAAAAGGGAAATGAGGTTTTTTTTTGAAGAAAATAGGAAAGGAGTAACCCCACAAATACTTTGGGATACGGCCAAGGCTTATATGAGAGGCCTAGCTATTAAACATACAATAGGTACCCACAAGAAAAAATTAGAAGAGAGGGCAAAATGGGTAACTAAACTGGAGGTGGTAGAAAAAGCCTTGCAACAGAACCCACTAGACGATAGGAAAAAAGAAGAAATGGCTAGAATTAAGCATGGGATCTCTCTTTTAGACCAGGAGGATGTCGCTCGAAAACTTAGGGGGATTAAGCAAAACTTTTTTGAGCATGCCAACAAACCGGGTCGCTGGCTCTCTTATAGACTTCGAAAAGAAAGAGAGAGCAGACGTATAGCTCAACTGCAGAATAGTAAAGGGGAATTAGTAGAAACCAAGGGGGAGAAACACGAAATTATCCAAGGCTTTTTTCAGCAACTATATAGTAGGGAAGAAGTTTCTGAGGTCCAAATTAAGGAATTTTTAGATAATGCAAATCTACCCAAGATCTCAAATGAAGCGAAAGGGGTACTGAACCGAAAGATAACATTAGAGGAACTAGAAAAGGCAGTTAAAAAAATGGGAAACAACAAAACTCCTGGCATGGATGGTTTGCCAGTTGAAATCTATAAATCTTTTTTGGAAATTTTAGGACAAGAGATGATAGCAATATTTAATGCTGTCTTGACGGATTCTATTGCACCGAAATCATGGGCCGAGGCCTATATAACCCTTTTGCCTAAAGTTGGAGCTGACCGTACCCAAATTAAAAACTATAGGCCCATTTCACTTTTGAATGTGGATTATAAAATCTTTGCAGCTATATTGGCAGATAGACTCAAATTTTTCCTTAACAAATTTATACACTCTGATCAGAACGGCTTCCTGCCGTCAAGGCATTTGAAAGACAATGTCAGAATTATTTTGGATGCCTTAGAATATTATGAAGCTCGGCCAGATAAACAAGTGGCCTTTATGTTTCTTGACGCACAAAAGGCTTTTGATCGGGTAAATTGGAATTTTATGTTGTCACAACTAGAAAACATGAAGTTTGGAGAAAGTTTCTTAAATGCAATTCGGGCAATTTATGTACGACAAACCGCGACAATATTGATAAACGGAGAAGAGGCGGGTGACATTGTGATTGGTAAAGGCACAAGACAAGGATGCCCGCTATCCCCCCTACTGTTTATCCTCACATTAGAACCCCTTCTTAGAATAGTGAGAAGCGATACACAAATTAAAGGGCTACGAGCTAAAGCTCAGGAATTTAAGGTCCAGGCTTTCGCCGATGACCTTGTTTTTATCCTGGAGGACCCTATGGCGTCTGGGATACAACTTTTACATAAAATAGAGGAGTACGGTAGGATAGCGGGGCTATGTATAAACAAAGAGAAGACAAAACTGTTAATTAAAAATATGACTCTGAACCAGAAAAGGGAAGTACAAAGCCTGTTAGGGATCAACATGGCCCACAAAGTACAATATTTGGGAATTTGGCTGACGGAGAGATGTTCCTCTATCAAGGTAGATAACTATATGAAATTGCTACAACAGGTATCCAAAGATATGACTAATTGGAGTAGCAAACAATTGTCTCTGATGGGCAGGATTGCGACAGTCAAGACATATGTATTACCAAAATTTTTGTTTTTGTTTCAAACGGCACCAACTAAATTAGACAAAAAATTTTTTAAATCCTTGGAGACAATAGTGACACAGTTTATATGGCAAGGCAAGAAAGCATGAATCAAAGCCCAAACTTTGCAAAAACGCAGAGAACTGGGAGGCTTCGGAGTACCCAACTGGGAAGCATACTATAACGCAGCAATCATGACATGGGTGAAAGATTGGGTGATGTTGAATAGAAGGCGCCTATTGGCTATAGAGGGACATGACCTCCCCCAGGGATGGCATGCCTCCCTCTGGCAAGAAAGAGACACCCCCCATAGGTACTTCATGGGACATTATATTCGGAATATTTTGATGGGGGTCTGGGAAAAAATGAAGAAAAAATATTATCTTAGGGTTCCGTGTTGGTTGGCACCATTAGAGGCCTTAACGCATCCGAGTCTATTTAATTGGACAAGAAACATAACATATAAAGATATCATGACAGAAGATGGCAACATGAAAACAAAAATGGAATTAGAGCAACAGGGAAGGAATTTGGAATGGTGGGAATATTTACAGGTTAGAAACAGGTTTAAAAGTGATAAGGCACGTTTCGGGATCTACCCAAACCCTCAGGGGCTAGATAAGATCTTGTTTGGTGGAGACAAGAAAATGTTATCGAAGATCTACCAATTTTTGACCTGCCAAGATACTAATGAAGAGATGGACAAAAGCCTTCTAATAGTATGGGAGAGAAACCTAGGTTATGAAATTGAAATGGGCAAATGGTGGGATCTATGGAGTAAGACCATTAAACTTACAACATCTACTGCATTCAAAAAAAACATATACAAGATGGTTTATAGGTGGCACTTCCCCCCAACGAGGTTAGCCAAGATGTTTCCTGGGTTATCTCCATTGTGTTGGAAATGTGGAAGAAAGGATGGCACATTCTATCATATTTGGTGGTCCTGTACTGAGGCCACGAAATATTGGAAAAGGATTAAAAAATGGTTAAAAGAGGTTACCGGGGCAAACATTGAATGGAGACCTGAGAACTTGTTACTAAGCATCAAACCAGATAACATAAGCAGTTCAATATGGCATTTGAGCCTGCATATAATTGTGGCCGCAAGAATAACCTATGCACAATTTTGGAAATCCACCACTATTCCGTCGGAAGATGCTATAGTTAAAAAGATCTACGAATGTGCAGAAATGGACAGAATGACGGGTTGGCTGAGGGACAAAGGAGAAACAGAACATTATCTTAGCTGGAACCTATGGTATATGTGGGCGACTAGGAGAACAGCAGGGACTTAAAATGGGGAAAGTTAACATAGGTACCGTAATAGATCCCTGAATCTTGCAATGAGAAGATGTGGCTTAGAGACCTAATAATGAGGAAAGAAAGAAAAAACTGGGCTGTGAATGACTGTCACCGTGGGGGGGGAGGGGGGGGTTGTATGTTTAAAATGGCATTTGTATCTGTATGTTTTACTTTATATTGTTATGTATGATTTGTTTTGCTTATGTCGTTGTATTTATGTCGTTGTATTTTTCTTCCTGTTTTTTAAAGGTAATAATGTTTAATAAAAATTATATTAAAAAAATATATAAAAAAAAATATCAAAAAAAATAAAATAAAGTCTGCTCATTAAATATGTGAACACTTTCACTCATATCGCCATTAACATATTTACAGCAACACACAACCTATTCTCTCTATACAGCAATCCCTAATTCTTTATATAACTCTGAGTACCATTGGGAACCCTATAGTTATTGGATGTTGCAATATGGATTTATACGTGCAGCATTTGTGTGTTAATTCTCTGCTACAATGTTAGGTCAAATTTTCAATTGAGTTTATTTTCTGATTACATTTATATACTGTATACTATATACTATATAGTATTGTTGTATTCGGATCTTTTCCCATTTAAGATTGAGATTGTCTTGACAACATTTCAGCGAGGCCTCACTTGCCATCTTCAGGCTGGGTTTTGGGCTCAAAGCGTGATCGGAGATGCCGTCGTTCCATAAATCTTGGTGGGGGGGTATGGATTGCTGGCTTTGTTTCAGTAAGTGGAATGATTGGTTGTGTGGTTGTATCATGATTGGTAGATTGGCGCTGATTGGTGCTGGCTGTGTGTCCGTTGTTGTTTCATGTTGTAACAGCCTGGGTGGTGGGTGGGGCTCGTTTGTTGACTAAGACTGGTTTCCAGATGTTTGGTAGGTGGGAGGTATCATCACTTTTATTCATGTACGGGGGTGTTTCTCTATTTCAATAGCTTCCATAATTATTCTCTTGTTGAAGTGTACAGTTTTGGATATTAACCTGGTTACTTCAAAATTAATTTAATGCCCTGTAGCTTTAAGGTGCTGGAAAAGGGAGGAAGTTTTTTCTTTTTTTCTTATTGCGTACTTGTGTTCTGAGATTTTGTCTTTGGGATTTCTTAAGACGTTGGCTATTTTTTGGTCAGTGTTGAAGGCCAGCCCTCAACACTCCCCCACCAAGATTTATAGAAAGTCGGCAGCTCCGACCACGCTTTAAGCCCAAAACCCAGCCTGAAGATGGTGAGTGAGACCTCGCCGAAACGTTGCCAAGACAATCTCAATCTTACATGGGAAAAGATCCGAATACAACAAGACCAACATACCTACACCCGTGAAAATCTACGAAAATAGATAGATACATAGATGATAGATAGATAGATGATAGATAGATAGATAGATAGATAGATAGATAGATAGATAGATAGATAGATAGATGATAGATGATAGATAGATAGATAGATAGATAGATAGATAGATAGATAGATAGATAGATAGATAGATGATAGATAGATAGATAAAAGGGGTACGACAGGGTTGCATCCTGTCCCCCTCCCTCTTTAACTTCTATATTAATCCCCTGATTGATCTCTTACATAACCCTGATTTTCATCCTCCTAACCTAGCACAGTCCAAAGTGCCAATTCTCTTATATGCTGCTGCTGCTGCTATCATTTCACAAACCCCTGTAGGACTGAAGAGAGCAATTATGGCATCACTCGGCTATTGCAGGCAAAACAAGCTGGTCCTTAATTTTGATAAATCCAAAATTTTAGTTTTTGCTAAAAGATCAAGCCAATACTCCTGGAAAATAGGACATAGTTTGGAACAGGTTAGAACATTTAGATACCTTGGGGTGGTTTTCTACTCTCAAGGGACATGGAAGGCACACCTGGATCACACATTGCAAGTAGCCAATAGGTCCTCAAATGCAATTAAACATTTCTTTTATACAGGTGGAGGTTAGTTAGTACCTGCTGCCTTAAAACTTTTTGAGGCCAAAACATTGGCACAAATTCTATATGGGGCACAAACTGGAATCCTTGCAAAGAGAGACTTGCATACAAACCAAATTCCTGCGAGCCATCTTAGCTGCACCCAATGGAACTCCAAATGCCCAGTTAAAAATTGAGACAGGCATGCTTCAATTTCCGGTAAGATCCTGGAAGATGATGATCATTCATTGGCTTAAAATGCATTTCTTTCCAGAGGGGCTGTCCCCACTAGTGTTGACTGACAATTTCCCCTCCCCCAGGAAACAGGCAATTGATCACAAGCTGGGCTTTTATAGGCTCTCATTGGTATTCTCAATGTCCCTAGGCTTTGATCAAGCAAAGCAAGTAGTAATTAATAGAATGAGGGACATGGAGTTCCAAGAAGAACTAAACAGGTTGCCTCTCCACAGTAGGGACAAAATCAAACAGGGTGTGTGGGAATCGGCAAGATATCTAAATGACCTGATCTTCCCAAAACAAAAAATAGCTTTCTTCAGAGCCAGATTTAACATTCTTCCTTCAGCACTCCTCCAGGGCAGGAATAAGAGAACACCTATAGCAGAACGGGTTTGTCTATGTGGTAAAGAAGAAGTGGAAGATAATTCACATGTTCTATTATACTGCAAGCTATACAGACCTTGTAGGTCTGCACATATTCTCCCCTTATTAGAAAGATTGCCAGGGAAGGCAGACAATTTTTATCTAGACTTCTCCTCCAGGACACTAACCCAGTTACCACGTATGCAGTGGCAAAGTTCTGTGCTGCTGCAATGTTCATAAGAAAAAAATTGGAAGTATAGTTGTCATCTTGTACCAATTATCTGGACATATCCCTAACAATCTTTGGACCATTGTATTTACTCCTATACTTAACAGCGTTGCACTCAGGTAAACTAGGGAGTGATCCGAACAATCTGAGAACATGCATGTTATTTTCCATTTTTAACGTCAATATCTTTTAATTATATCTTAATGTCAGTATTTTTTAACATAGTGTAAAAACTAATGTGTATTGCTGATCTTTGACAGTAATAAAGATTTACTTACTATATATATATATAGACTCCCCCAAAAAACCAAGACACAGAACAGGACAACAGCATCACCCTCCTCCCTTACATCAAAGGCACCACAGATAAAATTAGCAAAATTCTCCACAAACACAATATCAAGACAGCCTTCAACACTGACCAAAAAATAGCCAACATCTTAAGAAACCCTAAAGACAAGATCCAGCTAGAAAACCAAGGATACGAAATACCAGGCAAAATCTGCCCTGCAACATACATAGGACAAACAAACAGGAGAATAAATGCACCCATCGCAGAACACAAGAATGCAGTAAGAAAAAAAGAAAAAAACTTCCTCCCTTTTCCAGCACCTTAAAGCTACAGGACATGAAATTAATTTTGAAGGAGCCAGGTTAATCTCCAAAACAGAACACTTCAACAAGAGAATAATTATGGAAGTTATCGAAATAGAGAAACACCACCACAACATGAATAAATGTGATGATATCTCCCACCTACCAGACAACTGGAAACCAGCCCTAGTCAACAAACGAGCTCCACCCACAACCCAGGCTGTTACAACATGAAACAATAATGTACACACAGCCACCAATCAGCACCAATGTACCAATCATGATACAACCACACAACCAATCACTCCACTTACTGAAACAAAGCCAGCGATCCATAACCCCCCACATCAAGATAGAAAGACGGCAGGTCGGATCACACTTTAAGCCCAAAACCCAGCCTGAAGATGGTGAGTAAGACCAGCATATGTATGTAAGTATGTATGTATGTATGTATGTATGTATGTACGTACGTACGTACAGTAATGTTTTTGTAGATTTTCACGGGTGTAGGTATGCTAGTCTTGTTGTGTAATAGCACCATAAGTATTTTTCTTTCATACAGGGAAATTTATGTAACCAAATAAAATATAGATATAGAAAAATGAACAAATCAAATATAATGTCTCCATAATGTATTCTGGCAATGCATGCAGCATGTTCATATTTTAAACCTGATGTTTATGACTCATAAAGTGTAACAATGGTCCACTGAGCTCACATATACAGGAAATGGCTATAATCAGCTAGCAAATAACAAATCTACTATACAAACCACATAAAAACAGTCCGTAGGTATAGTTCTGGGCAACTGGAACATAGCCATGAATTCCCTATGTACATTTCTGATAAATGATTTTCATTATGATATCCTTTTGTTTAATACTTTTTTCCCCAACAGAAAAAATATAAAATCTCGAACGACTGTGTCAATATTATTTTTTCCTTGTAACACTCATTTCTGAATTGTGCCTGTGTGCAAACAAACTTAAATACATGAATAATTCTTCATCAGTATTTAGCTCTTTTCCTATAGATTTGTGTCCATTTTTAATGTATCTGGTTTAAGGTAATTTAAATTAGAAACTAAAGAGTTAATGACAGGATACTGGGTTTCTTCAGTTTTACAGATTATCCCTCTACCCTCATCATACACATGAAGACTAATGATGTTGGAAGAAGGGACCTTGAAGCAATCAGCAAGACTATGAATACCTAAGCAAGAAGGTAAAGAATTGGGATGTATAGGTTGTTCCAATGAAAAGATGTGGCTCAAGAAGAGAAAGCAATATTCCAGAGGTAAACAGATGGCTATTTGGATGGGGTCATTGAGAAGAATTTGACTTTCTCAACCAAGGATAGATTTACCTACAAGAAAACTACTAGCAAGAAATGGGTTGCATCTTACAAGGACATGAAAAAACATGTTTAGCAAGTGCTTTGCCATGCTTGTCAAAAGAGCTTTAAACTAATTATAAATATGAAACTGTTATATAAAGTATTAAAGTTGTACTGACTTACTGAGATACTTCTCTGGGGGCCAGTCTGGATGAAAAGAGCTGGTTCCAGGGATGTTGTTGAACATGTGAAGGAACATCTGGAGGCTCTGAGACAAGGGCTGCAAGGCTTCAGTCAGCAGACTGGCCACAGAAGAATGACTGGGACAGGTGAGGCACAATTACAGCTGGAAAGCCCAGAGGCTTCAGGTGGAGAGGGAGGACAGTGCAGCTGGCCAGCAGAGATTAGGAAGAACTGCCTTCTCCTCCTGATCTGAGAGCAAGTAGGGCCTGAGAGGATGAGCAATGAAGGTCATCCAGGCTACCTGTGAGATGTAAGTTTCATCCCTCTTGATGGGATGCCCCAGGGAGCAGCTATTTAGCACATAGAGGAAAATGATGTTGGGAACAACTTGCCTATTTCCCTGCTGTGCATTTTTTCAGCCTCCGTGAATTTTGCTTTGCTCCTGGACCTGGATTCTGTACCTCAGACTTTGGATCATACCTCTTGAACTTTGGATGTGTCTTGTGGACATACCCTTTGGCCGTGTGGATTTGTGCTGGGTATTTCCTGCAATCCTTGGGGTTTGCACTAGAGTTAGTATGGGGAATTTCTGGAGAAGACTATACAGGGTATGGGAAGCCTCAATAAAGATTTCTAAAACCTGTGGTGTGTGCGTGTGTGAGTGGGACAGGACAGAAACACTGGAATTTATGGAACTTGGGAGGCATTCTTTTCTGTAGTTATCAATCTTCCCACCATGCCCATACATCATACAGTTAGACCCACCCTACAGACCTTTAAAAGGGTAGTGAAAAATCTGACTCATTCCTCAGCTGTTTGGGGCAGAATGAATAGAGCTCCAATTTGGAAGTGTGCAATAAATCTCTATATCCAATAGCTGATCTTCTATAGTTGATAGTGTTTGTATTGGTTTTGACATCTTTGTTCACTTGATTATTCTATGCTGCCCAGATATAGAAACTGGGCAGCCACAGAAATGGTGTCTTTCAATCTATCTGATGTCCAAAAGCAGGGTTTCATATATATTTTATTGTATACATATGTCAGCCTTTAAACATAGAAAAGTGAAGCTGGAAGTAGAGCTAGCACTAACTTATTATAGCAATAGCAATAGCAGTAGACTTATATACCGCTTCATAGGGCTTTCAGCCCTGTCTAAGCGGTTTACAGAGAGTCAGCATATTGCCCCCAACAATCTGGGTCCTCATTTTACCCACCTCGGAAGGATGGAAGGCTGAGTCAACCCTGAGCCGGTGAGATTTGAACCGCTGAACTGCTGATCTAGCAGTAGCCTGCAGTGCTGCATTTAACCACTGCGCCACCTTGGCTCTTAGTGCTTGATTTGACCATTTATTAAAGATTTGACCATTTATTAAAAGATTGTTTGGTATACCATTGAAAAGAGAGCATTAAGATTTGCATGCATATAACAGTAATATCAAGTAGCATTTAGCAATTGGAGAAATTTTTACAGAAAAATTGGTATTTAGGTCTTGAAAATATTTAAAGCACATATTTCATACCTTGTGGCTCTCCCAAACCTCCAAAAATAGGTACTGTTTCCATTCACTTTGGAGATAGCACTCTTGGCATAAAATCTCATGTGACCTTCAAGCCGAAGAAAATGTACACTCCTGAATTAAGACATATTATCCTATTTGTCTTTCATTTGATGCATATTAGGGCATGTTTTAAGTTTAGGAACTGAAGTATTATGTTTCTTTTAAAAGATCAAATGAAAATAAAGTGCTTTGACACCTTAGTCATTAATAAATAAAAATGGACTGGAATTGGAAAGGCAGAAGATCATATTGTTTCACTAAATTTAAAAAAACAAGAAGAACTAATGTTGCTTTCAAAGTCAGGGATGATATAACAGGAAGAGGTATAGCAATGTACTATAAGCAATGTACTATAATTGATCAATAACCAAATAAGATCAATTAGACTTTGCAGATAATTATGCTTCAGCCACTGATGTAGAAGAAGGGAAGATTAATAAGTATTATAGTCAAATTAATCTGAAATCAACAGAACATGGAAGCAAGAGATTGGAATTCAAAAATTGGAAATACTAAAGAGGAAAATGGACTTGACTTTTATAAGCTAGGAAATGGAAATGAAGCAAGAGAATAAGTTAGCAATTTCTGCCACTCAAATGATTTATTCATTGCTAGTACAATCTTCCAATTACCAAAATGACAGCTATATACATGGATCTCACAGGATGAAGTACATAGAAATCAGTTTGACTACCTTATTGATGCAAAGATTGGAAGAACTCGGTAATAACAGCAAAAACATGGTCTGTACCTGTTTGTGGATCAGATCAAAAACTGTCTCTATGCAAGTTCCAAATCAAACTAAAGTGCAAGAACAAAGCCAGCCAGTTTCCACCATATGTTCTTGAACATCTAACCACCATTTCCCAGGAGAGTATTAGGAAGCACTTTGAAGTCCTGAATCTGATTGATAAGGAGCCAGAGGAACCGAAGAGTGAAATAAATGGGCTGTTAAAGATGAATGTGAAAGAGACTGTCAAAGATCAAGAAACAGAAGAAAGTAAGCTGGATGTCAGAAAAAATGTAGACTTGCCAAGAAAAGAAAAGTAGTTAAAACCAAGAAAGGCAAAAATTTCAGGAAAGAACATAACAAATTGCTGGGGATATTATCCTAATCCTAGAATTAGCCACAAACTGCATTTAATGAACAGTGATTAAATCAGATTCTGAAATTTTTATTTTATTTTTATGTTTGAACAGGTAATTTGGTTTTTATATTTTTAAAGGCAGCATATGTGAAACATGTTATTTTTTTTATTAAACTACAATAAATACATCAAAAAATATTGCAATGCAAAATCAACAACAAAAGACTTGTTTAACTGTCCTGATTGGAGTTGATGGAACCAAAGCAAATTAAAAACCTGAGTTCCTCAGAAAAATAACATTCTTGCTCAACATTTTGGTTTGTGGACAGCAACAACACCTATCCTTTCTGACTATTGAAATTATATCTTAATATTACAATATTTAAATGTAGATCTGTAAGCGCCCTTGAATGATCTGTTGGATTTTGTGGCACAAGTAAAATTATATACAATACTGTTCTGACCCCCTCCTCTGTCCAGTAACGAATGCCGAGACAAGCTTAACTGGAATGTACTTTAATAGCAAGACACCAAAACCTCGGTGGCTGAAAGCCAAGCAGAACAAACAGATAAGGACCTTGGCAGCAATTCAGACAAACCCTGGCAGCAATCCAGCCTGCCAAGCTAAGTACAAAAGTTCTCCCACTTTTAATCACTGTGTTGACTTCTGCAAAGAGGTGTGTGTGCACAGGTAGTCTTTTTATAGTCTGGAGAGGAGCCTAATGACCACCAGCTGAGTGCAATTACCTCCTGTAATTGCGTAATTGTTCCTGATGCCTACTAGCTCTTTGATGGCGTGCATCCAGGAACAACTCACTACTGGCAACCGGCTCATTCTCCCTTGTCTCCTCCCCACTGGTCCAAGTCTCAGGTGCCTCCTGGTGGCCAACCAGCCTCTCTGCACCCTGCTTGGAGTCAGAACTCTGTCCAGGGACTTCCACATCCTCCAGAGCTGACTCATAGGGCCCCTCGCTGTCGGAGGCTGGTGGCAGCTCCAACGGCTCCTGCTGGGCCACAACACAATATGAAAAGTTGATAGATTTCCCAAGTATCTTTAGCTTTAGCTCTTTAGATCTTTAGCTCTTGGTTCTTTAACTCATGGTACTGTAATTGACAATATTTGCGATAAAATCCCTCCCAGTTGGATAGTTTGATTTTAATCACTCTTCAGATGAACACTAAACTTTTAAACTTGTCACCAAAAATATTTTTATATTATTCCTTACTGCATTTGGATTTAGAGAATATGTCTAAGAAACATTATCAACAATCCAGTTAGTATAATGTACTGATAACCTGACATTTTTATGCCATCCAATTACACTACCCATGTAAAGAATCTTTTTCTAGTCTCTACCAATCTTCCAAGTATTAGTGCTTAAGCACCACATAAATAAAACATCACTTCACCATCTTTGTTTCTTCTAGGACTCTATTGTTTAAGAAAAGAAATGGAAATGTGCCAAACCAGCACAGTAAAAATTGTATGCTATGATTTATCAATTTCTTAAATATATTTGCTGATGTTAATGCAAGCTGGATGAAACTGATTCAGGTCATTAGTAAACCAGCAGAGGAGAAACATTAAAAGGTAATATTTGGGTTGTATGGAGCTTTGGAATTAATACAAATTGTTCTTGCTTTTTCCATTTAGAAATTAAAACACAGCACAGCTACATTTTTTAATTTTAAAATTCTGGGCAATGTAATCAGCTACTAAATATGTTTATATCATCATTTTAGATTTCACAATATATAGAAGAAATGATATGTAGTTCATGGTTGAACAGTGGAGTGTTTGGTGCTCTAGCATTGACATACATACCACTTCATAGTGTTTACAGCTCTCTCTACGCAGTTTACAGATTCAGGATATTTCTCCCAACAATCTGAGTCTTCATTTTAATGATCTCAGAAGGTTGGAAGACAGAAGATCATATTGTTTACTACACTGGATTTAAAAAAATCAAACTCTTGGCAGTGGACAGAGTGAACTTGCAATACTACATTCTAACCACTGTGCCACAATGGCTCCTTAGGACATCTCATTCCATAATGTGTAAAATCCATATATATAGTTATCAGTAATTTCAATTTAATCATTTTCTCTACTTTGAACAGTAAGAAATACAATAAACCTGAATGACCTTTTTTCCCTGCCAATATTTTTATTTTCTTGCATTATTCTTGATTGAGATTAACATGCTTAAATAGTTCTTGATCTCTTTTTTCTTCTCATCTTACCCAAATGCAGAATTTCACAAGAATACAATTTGAAATGAAAAAGAAGAGCAACACATTGCTCTTCTGGTGTTATCGGTAACAGCTGTTCACCATTCATCAGAAGGAGTTTGTGAATTGGAAGCATGTGCAATACAGAACTAATTAGAAATGTTCATCCTCTGTAAAATTCTGGTAATTAGTGACACGAGGGTTACTAATTTAATTGGCAGGACTGAATTCAACAGAGACATTGGACAAATCAGATTTCAGAAGTTTAATTACATGGGAAAAGCTGGTATTTTGATTAACTGAGTTATATTACTTTATCTTTACCTTTGTATCATTTATTGACATTGATATATAGCAATATATATTTATTAAGGCTGCATTCTGATTTGATAAAGATCTTTCCCTTAGAGTGTATTAAAGTAGCTGACATGGAAACAATTGCATTAATTTCTCTTGCCCAGAATTCAAAATTTTCCCTGCCTCTGATATATACTTTAAGTACTCTGAAGCTCATTGTTTCCCTTGCATCACGACTGAATTTGGATGGCTATATGTCATATCTGTATAGTTTTCTTATTAAACATAGAAGTGGATTGCCATTAGTTTTTGGAATTTTTCTGACAGTAAAGCCACAACCCTGGAAAGTTCAACTAAATTCCCACCAGAGTTACAACAGGCTCAAGTAGGAATGGATGTTGAACAGAAGTGAATTGAATGGCATAATAGGTGACTATTCTAAATGAAATATGTTAAATCGGATTGGAGGTATATATGTGTGTGTGTGTGGTGTGTGTGTGTTTGTTTGTGTGTGTGTATGTATATGTATATGTGTGAGGAGAGAGAGAGAATGAATGAATAAAATGCAGAATAAACAAACTGAAATCTTGAAGTACCAGATTATAGTAAAATGTGCAGGGATTTACAATCCTATGCAAATAACATCAATAACTGTGATGAATACTTCCAAATGAAATGGTCAGTCACAAAAATCAGACACTCCTTCCCTAAAATTAGCGTTTTGCTTGTATTTTGAAGAGTGAACAGATCAAGGACATGACAAGGAGAGGGAAAAAAAACATGGTTGAAAGAAACTGATGTCATCATCACAAAAAAAGGTGTGAGACATCTAAAGAAAAACAGGCAATGTACAAAGTGGTTTATGGACATTGTGGGAGTAAGATAGTTTGTAATAGCAGTATCACTTAGACTTATATACTGCTTGACAGTGCTTTACAGAGTTCAGCATATTGGCCCCAACAATTTGGGTCCTCATTTTACCGACCTCGAAAGGATGGAAGGCTGAGTCAACCTTGAATCTTGTGAGATTCGAACTGCCAAACTGATGGCAGCCAGCAGTCCGCAGAAGTAGCCTGCAGTACTGCATTTCAACCACTGCACCACCAGGTAAATGATATTGTTATAAACTAGTTTTAGTCGTGGTTCCTTTTTTTTAATCTTATGATTTAATTTATTTCTAGGGCTATTTCTTACTCCCTTTATGCATTGCTGAGCTCAACAGTTAGAAGTGTCATGGCCATGCACATATTATAGGTGATGGTGTTTCATTTCCTAAAATGTGCTCATTTTTCTGAAATTGTCATTCATTTTAATTTTAAATCAAAAGCTTTAGCTTTTTATTCATTTGTTTCTCACATTCTAAATAATGGTGAATCCTCTCCAAGGCCAATCAAAATCCAAATTCATACCAATTGAGCTAGCAGGGAAAAATGACAGAAGTTCTGTCAAAGGACCTAACCTCCTATTAGATGGTAGCAAAAATGTTTAAATTTTGTGTTGTTATCTAAGGGTCAGCTAGGTTTCTGCAGCTTGGATATGGTGGTCCCCTTCTGCACTATAGTATCTGAGATGTAGAGTGAAGTGACAAACAGATGCAGTATTAGCATCTCAAATGTTTTGAGATACAATAGGCAACAGATCACTGCTGGATGTTTCAGAACCACAGTTTCTTCTCAGCTGAATCAGCACCTCCACCCTTACAAACATTTGCCTAATTGATTGTCACAGAGCTGTTTTTTTTTAAATATAATTTTTATTAAACATTATTACCTTTAAAAAAAACGGAAAAAACAATACAGCGACATAAATACAACGACATAAGCAAGACAAATCATACATAACAATATAAAGTAGAACATACAGATACAAATGCCGTTTTAAACATACAACCCCCCTCCCCCCCCCACGGTGACAGTCATTCACAGCCCGGTTTTTCTTTCTTTCCTCATTATTAGGTCTCTAAGCCACATCTTCTCATTGCAAGATTCAGGGATCTATTACGGTACCTATGTTAACTTTCCCCATTTTAAGTCCCTGCTGTTCTCCTAGTCGCCCACATATACCATAGGTTCCAGCTAAGATAATGTTCTGTTTCTCCTTTGTCCCTCAGACAACCCGTCATTCTGTCCATTTCTGCACATTCGTAGATCTTTTTAATTAAAGCATCTTCCGGCGGTATAGTGGTGGATTTCCAAAGTTGTGCATAGGTTATTCTTGCGGCGACAATTATATGCAGGCTCAAATGCCATATTGAACTGCTTATGTTATCTGGTTTGATGCTTAGTAACAGGTTCTCAGGTCTCCATTCAATGTTTGCCCCGGTAACCTCTTTTAACCATTTTTTAATCCTTTTCCAATATTTCGTGGCCTCAGTACAGGACCACCAAATATGGTAGAATGTGCCATCCTTTCTTCCACATTTCCAACACAATGGAGATAACCCAGGAAACATCTTAGCTAATCTCATTGGGGGGAAGTGCCACCTATAAACCATCTTGTATATGTTTTCTTTGAATGCAGTAGAAGTTGTAAGTTTAATGGTCTTACTCCATAGATCCCACCATTTGCCCATTTCAATTTCATAACCTAGGTTTCTCTCCCATACTGTTAGAAGGCTTTTGTCCATCTCTTCATTAGTATCTTGGCAGGTCAAAAATTGGTAGATCTTCGATAACATTTTTTTGTCTCCACCAAACAAGATCTTATCTAGCCCCTGAGGGTTTGGGTAGATCCCGAAACGTGCCTTATCACTTTTAAACCTGTTTCTAACCTGTAAATATTCCCACCATTCCAAATTCCTGCCCTGTTGCTCTAATTCCATTTTTGTTTTCATGTTGCCATCTTCTGTCATGATATCTTTATATGTTATGTTTCTTGTCCAATTAAATAGACTCGGATGCGTTAAGGCCTCTAATGGTGCCAACCAACACGGAACCCTAAGATAATATTTTTTCCTCATTTTTTCCCAGACCCCCATCAAAATATTCCGAATATAATGTCCCATGAAGTACCTATGGGGGGTGTCTCTTTCTTGCCAGAGGGAGGCATGCCATCCCTGGGGGAGGTCATGTCCCTCTATAGCCAATAGGCGCCTTCTATTCAACATCACCCAATCTTTCACCCATGTCATGATTGCTGCGTTATAGTATGCTTCCCAGTTGGGTACTCCGAAGCCTCCCAGTTCTCTGCGTTTTTGTAAAGTTTGGGCTTTGATTCGTGCTTTCTTGCCTTGCCATATAAACTGTGTCACTATTGTCTCCAAGGATTTAAAAAATATTTTGTCCAATTTAGTTGGTGCCGTTTGAAACAAAAACAAAAATTTTGATAATACATATGTCTTGACTGTCGCGATCCTGCCCATCAGAGACAATTGTTTGCTACTCCAATTAGTCATATCTTTGGATACCTGTTGTAGCAATTTCATATAGTTATCTACCTTGATAGAGGAACATCTCTCCGTCAGCCAAATTCCCAAATATTGTACTTTGTGGGCTATGTTGATCCCTAACAGGCTTTGTACTTCCCTTTTCTGGTTCAGAGTCATATTTTTAATTAACAGTTTTGTCTTCTCTTTGTTTATACATAGCCCCGCTATCCTACCGTGCTCCTCTATTTTACATAAAAGTTGTATCCCAGACGCCATAGGGTCCTCCAGGATAAAAACAAGGTCATCGGCGAAAGCCTGGACCTTGAATTCCTGAGCTTTAACTCGTAACCCTTTAATTTGTGTATCGCTTCTCACTATTCTAAGAAGGGGTTCTAATGTGAGGATAAACAGTAGGGGGGATAGCGGGCATCCTTGTCTTGTGCCTTTACCAATCACAATGTCACCCGCCTCTTCTCCGTTTACCAATATTGTCGCGGTTTGTCGTACATAAATTGCCCGAATTGCATTTAAAAAACTTTCTCCAAACTTCATGTTTTCTAGTTGTGACAACATAAAATTCCAATTTACCCGATCAAAAGCCTTTTGTGCGTCAAGAAACATAAAGGCCACTTGTTTATCTGGCCGAGCTTCATAATATTCTAAGGCATCCAAAATAATTCTGACATTGTCTTTCAAATGCCTTGACGGCAGGAAGCCATTCTGATCAGAGTGTATAAATTTGTTAAGGAAAAATTTGAGTCTATCTGCCAATATAGCTGCAAAGATTTTATAATCCACATTCAAAAGTGAAATGGGTCACAGAGCTTTAAGACACCCTCTGATAACCACAATAGTTATTCTTTTTTAATGACAAATAGCTAGCTTAGGCCTTCTCAGTCTCAAAGATGTGACACAAATCCACCAAGCTTTTATTGGGAAGAGGATTTGCAATAAAGAGTCTCTACTGAGTGAGGCTGTGTATGTGTGTCAAAAAGCACTTCTAAATAAAATGAAGGGCTGAATTACCTGTTACTTTATTCTCTTTGTGTTGGCGAAAACCCAGATCACCTAAAGCAACCAAATCTCTTTGAAAATACAACATAATTTCATTTGCTTGCATGCAAGCAGTAATACAGTAGATACTGGACTCCCAGAAAAGCTTTAATACTTTATTTAGGAGCCAATAGCAAAAGCAGAAGAAGAGCTTATATACCTTTGTCCTATTACATGGCAAGGCACAGAAAAGTAAAGGCGAAAAACCAAAGGCAGACATTAAAGAAACTACAGTATGATGTCAGAATATTTTAGACATATTCACCCTTGTAACCTTAGTGTTATTTATCACTTTTTACTAGGATAGCATGTTATCCATACTATCTCTGATATATTATCAATGCTTACCTGGGCCACACATTTTTGACTGAGTCTTCTCCCTGTTGCCCTTCAGGGTCAATTCAGTTTGATATGTCACAAGAGTGTATGTAGTACATATATTTCATATGTATTAGGTCGGAGTGGGAGAATCTCATAAGTTTGGTAGTGCACTTTAAATGTGTATGGGTGGTACATTTACATTTGAAATGTTCTCTATATTTATTTATGTATCTATGAACTTTCTCCACTAATAGAAACTAACTAGAGTTTAGGTAGCTTACAGCACTTAGAACGTAAAACTGCAGCAAACATTCAGAGTAATAATTAATTTACAATTTATCCAGATAAATTATCATTTTAATTAATAAGCAAAGTAAAAATCTAAAATTATAGAAGATTTTTAACCATTTTATTCCCATTTACAACAGGACATCTGGGAAAGAACATTCTTTTTCTTTACTTTTCTAAAGAAAATTCCTGTGAATTTTCTTTAACATTTAGACAATATTTGTGGAGTATTGGTGAGAAGAATAACAGATTGAATATGAAATATAGGTCACTGAACAGGAGGACACAAAATGAGTAATATGTGGTTCAGAAGATCAATAAGGCTGTAAAGAATTTATGGAAAAAAACCTTACAGTTACAAATTGTTCTTAAAAAGAGTTTCAGAGGACAAACAATGAGCCAGTCACTGCTGCATGTGGTGCTTTGTCTTCTCACTGAAGATGTAATTGAAGATTCAGTATCAATTTTGTTGAGTTATTTTTAATTGGGCTAATTTACTGGAGCAAATTAGGTGTAGCATTGTTCTCAGCAGGAGATATACATATATCAGTGTGAATAAATATGAAAATATACATTCTTAATAAATGTCAAAGGCATTCAGTACACTGTAAATTAATTAGCGTTTCCAGCCTTTTGAAATTAGATGTGAATTTAAAACCATAATATATCACAATTACAAAAAAAATTACACCAAAATATCCCTACCTACACCAGTCCAACCTTTATACTGATGAATGGAATGGAATGGTTTATTGGCCAAGTGTGATTGGACATATAAGGAATTTGTGTCTGGTACATAAGTTCTCAATGAACATGCAAACATCAAAGTAAATATAATCATAAGATTCCAATAGTAAATACTATAAGATACCAAAAGTAGAAGGTAATAAGAAACATGAGATTGAAAGAAGTTGGGAAAGCATGCAGGGCATAGACATTCTTTATGACTGGCATGATGAAGCCTTTGCATTTTCCTCTGGGTAACCAAATAGGTTGTTTATGTATACCATCTGTCTCTGTTTCCCCTCAAGGTGTCTCTGTGTGTTTAGATAGATAGATAGATAGATAGATAGATAGATAGATAGATAGATAGATAGATAGATAGATAGATAGATAGATAGATAGATAGATAGACAGACAGACAGACAGACAGACAGACAGACAGACAGACAGACAGACAGACCGACCGACCGACCGACCGACCAGCTAATATGATTAAGGGCCTGAGACTAAAACATATGTAGAATGGCTGCAGGAATTGGGTATATCTAGTCTAAAGAAGGACCACAGGGATGACATGATAGCAGTGTTCCAATATTTGAGGAGCTGCCATATAGAAAAAGGGGGTGAAACTAATCAAGGAGAAAAGCAACCTAGAACTAATGAGAAATTTCCTAACTAAGAACAATTAACCAGTGAAACAACTTGTCTTCAGAAGTTGTGGGTGCTTCATCACTGGGGACTTTTAAGAAGAGACTGGCAGCCACTTGTCTGAAATGGTATTTCCTGCTTGAGTAGCGGTTTGGATTAGAAGACCTCCAAGACCCTTTCTGACTCTATTAATCTGTATTCTGCAATCCTAACCAAGGCTCAAATTCTTGGTTATCAATATTGGTTCAAGCAAGAAAACTAGAGGGGGAAAAATAAGATATGAAAATATGCACTAAAGACACTGCTTTCTAAAATTTGCCTTTTTCTGCATTTTGCCTACCCCTTCTGAAGATCAATAGGTTTCCATTCCTCACCCAACAGCTGTTTATGTCTTAGGTTTTTTTCATTTTCCTTTGGCTCCAAAGAACTTTAGACACTTCTAACTTTGAACAAGAAGCATTTCGTGTGCCTGAAACTTTTTTGAGATGGCAAGAATAACAAAGGAGACGAGTCCCTTTATATAACTGGCTCCATATTCTCCTCAATAATGTCTTGGTTTCCAAATTCTTCTGTAGCTTCATGTCAAAAAGGAAGACATGAGCTAAAGTCCTCCACTATATACTAACTTATTAAGTTAAATTTTGCCCAGTAAAAATTATATTGTTGTACAGCACACTTAGAAATGGACACAAATATTTTATAAAAAGTCTTGACTTGATAACAGGGCAAGAGTGAAGAGAAATTTCTGAATCAAGGTGGTTCATTTAACTGTACTACAGCTATATTGATTTTTAACAACTCTGCACATGTCAAGATTTGTTTTTCACATGTTCTTATAATCCTTCATACTTTAAGAAAATAATTGCTTTTGAGTTGGTGTATGGATTTTTCACAGAAATGAAAGATGCAGTCTAGGCCTCAGATAGAATTTCAGTAGTGATTTTTTTTAAATTCTCTAATGCAGGAGGAAAATATTTCCTGAATACCATGCTTTTAATAATCCTGTTCATTATTCAGCTGAATTTATTAGCACAAACTCTGAATTATGTTGCATCCAGGATAATGAAATCATGAAACTATGGAAAATTTTATGTACATTATGTATAGGCAATACATTGAATGTAAAAGATATTAAACATTATATAACTGTGCCACATTCTCAGCATGAACAAAACTTATTCATAGTTTTGAAACTAAGAACATGTTTTAATAGGGCTGTTAACATTAAAAAAAAGGTTCTGAACTCAAAATATTGACTCATGTTTCATCTCCTTTTACTTTACATTTTTGACAATGTAGATTATATTTTACATGCCAATCTCTTGCATGATTAAGACACTTATGCTGCTCTGGTTGTAAAACTATGACATTTGGTAAAAGGCCACAATTTTGGCTGTTATAAACTCTCGTTATTCTTAAAATCACATTTAAATAAAGTACAAGAGTATGCACTGGGAAAATGAACAGAAGACCTTGGAGAAATAAGCTATGTAAAGCAGAGTATTCTTAGCTCATAAGTTGGTTGCATTCCCCCGAGATGAAACTCGGAAGCTAATATTGGCATTTTTCCAACTGAAATGAAAATAAATGTTACTATATCTCTGGACTGATCACTGTATTTTAAGATACATCAGTTTTCTTGACCTGATTCTTGGTATTTGAAATATACCAAGGCATCAGAAATTAAAGATTTTTCAGGCATGAGGCTTACCATATCCTTACAGAAAGTGAAAGCTACACTTGATTGTTGGAGAAGAGATTGTACTGCTGTCAACATTCAAATTAGGTGCTTATTGCTAAAATAATGATGTCTTTCAAGCAGGAATTTAAAAAAAAACATTTTCCAAGCAAATACGGGCAAAATTTAGGGAGTTCTCCACCTTATAACATATTTTCTTTTTTAAAAAAAATATTATAAATGAGATACAATAGACCAGGGGTTTCAAACTCACGTTATCACATCATCATTGCCTGATGTATCATGACTTTTTCCACCTCCGCTAAACTTGTGGTGGGCATGGCACATCCGGCCCATGGGCCATCAGTTTGACACCCCTGCAATAGACAGTTAATATTAATGTATATATTATTTTGTTAGCTTATTGAAAACTTCTGCTAGTATATTAAAAATGTATGTATTCTTAATTTGTAAAGAATGATACTTTGATTTATATATATATATATATATATATATATATATATATATATATATATATATATATATATATATATATATATATATATATATATATATATAGTATATAAAATCTTTGGTCGCTATCAATTTGTACCTGCCTAGTCTTTTAGTGGATGTAGTGTGTCCATTGCTGATTCAGTTATCCATACTCTGGCTTTTGTATGGGAAACCCCACTTGGTTCCATTCTGAGTTCTTGAGATGGAAGATAGGAATAATTGAAGAAAGGGTTAATTGGTTTGGAGACAAGACAAGGAAATGAAGAAAGCAACAACAAAGGGAGTGGAGATACCATTTTGCCACAACTGTTGGAACAAGATCTTCAATAAAGTAGCAGCAACCTTGCTTGGAGCCCAGCTAGGAGCTCACCAGCAGCTCAAAGGCAGCTGCCAATGAAACAGAAGTGTCAGTGGCCCCCAAGACAAAGAGCAAATAATGGACTTGGGTAAGCTAAGAAGGGATAAATAGAAGGAAGCTAGGATAGGGCAATAGTGTTTAAGAAGTAAAGGAACCAGAAGAAGCTATGTAATATTTTCTGGGTGGCCAACAGGAGCTACCAAAACCAAAATATTTGAGAAATTTTAGTTTAATACTTTTTTTTTTGAAAAATCAAACATTGTCCATAACTGCATAACTCAATTATTTCCAAAAGCAACTTCAAGCAGGTCCTTATGGCGAGGTAGACTATAGCATATTCTGTGTGGATGAGAAGTACAAGGCATTGTCCATTGAATTTGGACAGTTATAAAAAGTGAATGTATAAATAAATAAAATTTTAACTTATGTATTACTGGTGTTGCTTTGCTATATTCCTTTTCAGTAGATTTCATTGCATCATTCAAAATACTGTTTTGGGGTTTTAAATCTTCAAATGGTTTATTGCCCACATAAATGTAGGTAGAACCAACTACCTGCACTTGTCCTGTTTAGTTTTCCTGGTTGGGAATGCTGCAGGTACATAAAATTGAAGTGAAATATATGGGGATCCAGAGATTATGCTTTATTATATAGAATTTATAGATGGTGGAATTATCCCTAACTGGAGATCAGATTGACATCAATTCAAATGTCTCTTTAGAAATCCTCCAGAATGAGTAATTATGTAGACCTTTTGAGAGCTGATGTTGCCCACTGAGTAGGTACTATTGTTGTATGTCTTGATTAGTGTTACTTTCTCTTTGGCTGTGCAAAAAGTGTAGTGGTGTTTTTAACTGGTTTGGTTTTTTAAAAAAATCTTTCATGGCTACAACTGCTGCGAGTCTTGTGATTTGAAAGTATAGAAATGAAGTAAAATAATCAAATACATATTTAAAATGGGCAAATTGTACTATAAGAGACATGGCAAGTGAACGTAATTCCTTTACCTATCATTTGTTTATTGCAACTGCTTGCAAATATTGTCTGAAGATGCTATCCCCTAATGACATTTTTTTAAAAAAATGGAAAAAAAAAACACAATACAATTCAACCCAGAAAAATGGTGTACACTTTCCAGCTAATGAAGGTTGTCATGCTACATAAAACATAGTAAAAGAGGGTAACGAGCAAATGAGAATGAATTTTTAAAAGGACATATTGAAAACAATATCATGCTCACAGGTAGAATTTGCAACATATAATAATCCCAGAAGAACTGTTAGGTTCAATCTCAAGACAGATCAATGGCTATTTGTACAAATGTCAGTTTATACTATTGCTATTAAAGATAGCAATGAAGAACATGTAGAAAAGCAGAACAGCTTTCCTGATTCTGAGTGTCCTCCAGAAGTGTGGCAGTCCCCACCCAATATGACAATTTCTGAGTAGTCTGTTGTGGCCTCGCGGCTGCCAGGAAACCTAGCTGCAAAGTTAGATGAGGAGATGGTGGAAGGAGAAGCCTGAGCCAGCTTCAGAGCCTTTGGAAGACTCTGATAAGGAAACAGTATAGACACAGAGGCTGAGACGGGCCCTTCTGTCCTCCCCCAGATGGAGAGGCAGCTGCCTTTGGGCTCTGAGCTGAGTGAGGCAGAGGAACAGATGGCCCCATCCCCGATACGCATATGTGCAGAGAGCAAAAGAGAGGAGAGCAAAGGAAAGCATTAAGCTGGCTCTCAGGGAGAGGCAGACACAGATGATACCCAGCCACTCCCTGGCTGGGAAATAAATAGGAGGGGTTTGGGAGTGGCCAGTTGTCAAAGACAAATGTTCATTTCTAGTATACAGCAAGCAATTCAGATTTCTTGGATAAACCCAGGTTTGTTGGGACTAATTACATTTGGTTTTTGTTTGTCCACGTGAATTTAAAAAACAATTATTGCTACCCTGTTTGGAAAGGGGTTAGTTTTTACTCATGAGTCAGTGGCTTATCATTACTTGCTAAGGCTGGGTCAGAACCCAGGACATGAAATCCAGACATTTGAACCCTTCACAGGAGCAGGAAGGTTGACTTACCATATACAAAATCATGAACGGTAAAATAACCAGCAATTTGATTTTAATTGCTCGGTGAAAACTCGGAGGGGGCGCAGGAGTTCATGGCTTCCATGACAGCCATGGGCTTGACCCAAGTAATTCGAGGCCCAACCCATTCGGCGGGACACATGCTTGACCTTGTATTTCTCTCGGAGCAGTGGATTTGTGATCTTGGTCTGAGGGGGAACGACATCATACCCCTGTCGTGGTCAGACCACTGCCTACTGAGGCTCGACTTTCGGAGACCAAACCCCCACTGTAGGGAGGAGGAACCGACCAGGTGGTTCCGCCCCAGGCGTCTTATGGAACCGTCAAGGTTCCAGACAGAGCTTGGGGCTATTCCTGACACTTTCGCCCACAGTCCGGTGGAGACTCTGGTTGCTGCGTGGCACTCGGCAGCATCGGAGACCCTCGACCGGATTGCGCCACTGCGGCCCCTCCGAGGCGGCGGATCCCGGAGACCTCCTTGGTTCACCGAGGAACTCCGGGAGATGAAGCGCCGGAGGAGATGCCTAGAGCACCGTTGGAGGTCCGATAAGTCCGAAGCGAACCGAGCAATGGTAACCACCTGCACCAAGGAATACACCAGGGCACTTAGGGCTGCAAAAAGATCCCATATAGCCACCTTGGTTGCGTCCGCTGAGTCCCGCCCGGCCGCCCTGTTTAGGATAACCTGCTCCCTACTGAACAAAAGGGAAGCGGGGGAACCCTTGAGGGCAGAGCCGAAGAGTATGCCCAATTCTTAGCGGACAAAATTGCTCGGTTTCGGTCGGACTTGGACTCCACCCCTGCAGCTCCAGCCGAGGCACAGGAGGATCAATTTGAACAACTCTGGGTTGAGTTTCAAGACGTTACCCCCGGGGATGTGGACAAGGCCATGAGGGCTGTAAGTACCTCCACCTGTGTACTGGATCCGTGTCCCTCATGGTTAGTTACTAACTGCAGTGAGGTGACACGAGGCTGGATCCAGGCGGTTGTCACCGCCTCACTTCGGGAGGGGAACTTCCCCGCCGCACTGAAAGCGGCGGTGGTGAGACCCCTCCTGAAGAAGCCATCTTTGGATCCAGCTATCCTTAATAATTATCGTCCAGTCTCCAACCTCCCCTTTCTGGGGAAGGTTGTTGAGAAGGTGGTGGCCTTCCAGCTCCAGCGGTCCTTGGAGGAAGCAAACTATCTAGACCCCTTCCAGTCAGGCTTCAGACCCGGTTACAGCACAGAAACCGCTTTGGTCGCATTGACCGATGATCTCTGGAGGGCCAGAGATGGAGGACATTCCTCCATCCTGGTTCTCCTCGACCTCTCAGCGGCTTTCGATACCATCGACCATGGTATCCTTCTGCGACGACTGCGGGAGGTGGGAGTGGGAGGCGCCGTGTTGCGGTGGTTCTCCTCCTACCTCTCGGACAGGTCGCAGTCGGTGTTAGTGGGGGGGCAGAGATCGTCCCCTAGGCCCCTAACTTATGGGGTGCCTCAGGGCTCGGTCTTATCCCCCCTACTATTCAACATCTACATGAAACCGCTGGGTGAGATCATTCGCAGGCACGGGATTAGATACCATCAATATGCGGACGATACTCAACTGTATCTGTCCGCCCCGTGCCAACTCAATGAAGCGGCAGACGTGATGAACCGCGGCCTCGAAGCTGTTATGGACTGGATGAGGGTTAACAAGCTCGTGCTCAACCCAGAAAAGACCGAGTGGCTGTTGTGTTTCCCTCCCAGAGATTCGACCAATATTCCATCACTCAGGCTGGGGGGTCAAATTCTACACCCCTCAGAGAGGGTTCGCAACTTGGGAGTCCTCCTGGACTCACAGCTATCGTTTGACCACCATTTAATGGCTGTGACCAGGGGGGCATTCGCCCAGGTTCGCCTGGTGCGCCAGTTGCGACCCTACCTGAATCGGGAGGCTCTCACAACAGTCACCCGGGCCCTTGTGACCTCTAGGCTGGAATACTGCAACGTGCTCTACATGGGGCTGCCCTTGAAGAGCATCCGGCGACTTCAGCTAGTACAGAATGCGGCCGCGCGAGTGATTGTGGGTGCACCTCGGTTCACCCGCATAACACCTATCCTCCGCGAGCTGCGCTGGCTACCTGTCGATCTCCGGATGCGCTTCAAGGTGCTATTAGTCACCCATAAAGCCCTACATGGCAGTGGATCTGGATACTTGAGAGACCGCCTTCTGCCAATTACATCCCTGCGACCAATAAGATCACATAGATTAGGCCTCCTCCGTATACCATCGGCCAGCCAGTGTCGGCTGGCAACTACAAGGAGGAGGGCCTTCTCAGTAGTAGCCCCGACCCTTTGGAACGAGCTCCCCGTAGAGATTCGCACCCTCGCCACCGTCCAGGCCTTCCGCACAGCCTTGAAGAACTGGCTCGCCCGTCAGGCCTGGGGACAAGGATAATTCCCCTCCCGAATGATGAATGTATGTTGTTTATTATTTTATTATATGTCTTACCTTAATGTCTGTATCTCCCCTTCCCCTATTTTATGTGAGCCGCCCTGAGTCCCCTCAGGGAAAAGGGCGGCCTACAAATATTAATAAATCTCTCTAAATCTCTAAATCTCTCTAAATCATGCTCACAGGTAGAATTTGCAACATATAATAATCCCAGAAGAACTGTTAGGTTCAATCTCAAGACAGATCAATGGCTATTTGTACAAATGTCAGTTTATACTATTGCTATTAAAGATAGCAATGAAGAACATGTAGAAAAGCAGAACAGCTTTCCTGATTCTGAGTGTCCTCCAGAAGTGTGGCAGTCCCCACCCAATATGACAATTTCTGAGTAGTCTGTTGTGGCCTCGCGGCTGCCAGGAAACCTAGCTGCAAAGTTAGATGAGGAGATGGTGGAAGGAGAAGCCTGAGCCAGCTTCAGAGCCTTTGGAAGACTCTGATAAGGAAACAGTATAGACACAGAGGCTGAGACGGGCCCTTCTGTCCTCCCCCAGATGGAGAGGCAGCTGCCTTTGGGCTCTGAGCTGAGTGAGGCAGAGGAACAGATGGCCCCATCCCCGATACGCATATGTGCAGAGAGCAAAAGAGAGGAGAGCAAAGGAAAGCATTAAGCCGGCTCTCAGGGAGAGGCAGACACAGATGATACCCAGCCACTCCCTGGCTGGGAAATAAATAGGAGGGGTTTGGGAGTGGCCAGTTGTCAAAGACAAATGTTCATTTCTAGTATACAGCAAGCAATTCAGATTTCTTGGATAAACCCAGGTTTGTTGGGACTAATTACATTTGGTTTTTGTTTGTCCACGTGAATTTAAAAAACAATTATTGCTACCCTGTTTGGAAAGGGGTTAGTTTTTACTCATGAGTCAGTGGCTTATCATTACTTGCTAAGGCTGGGTCAGAACCCAGGACATGAAATCCAGACATTTGAACCCTTCACAGGAGCAGGAAGGTTGACTTACCATATACAAAATCATGAACGGTAAAATAACCAGCAATTTGATTTTAATTGATATTTTACTTTATCTTCATTCCCTCTATGATTTTACCAGCTAAGTTGATCTAGTTGAATGCTAAACTTTACACATTTTCAGATCTATAATAGCATACCAAAAATAGCATGAACAAAATAAAATCTATACTACTGCAACCATCAGGTTTCTCTGGGAAGATCCAGATAGAAACAGATTAATTCAGGAGGAAGTGCCAGATAAGAAGAGACTACAGAGGACTGGTTTTTTTAAAAAAACAGATAAAAATAAGTGCAATTTTAAAACAACCTAAGGCTATGCTTTTGCTTTAGATTCAAAGCAAAGAAAACTCTGTTGCATCTTTACCTGGGGTCATGCGGCTGCCCTCCATAGATGTGCCAAGAAAAGATACGTTTGGTTGAAAGAGCTGCTGACAGATCTCACATAAAAGCCCAAACAGTCAGGTGCAAACCATGCTTTTGCTGTTATAATCGAGTTCTTCCATCTCCTTGTACGGTAATATTGTCGGCTTGATTTCTGTGTATTCTATCTGATGATATCGATGTATATCGGCCTTCTTTGGGTTGCTGAGAGGCTCAGCAAGGAAGATATCCTTGGATTGGTAGAAAGTGATCATTCTTTTTCCTGCTTCATTTCTGTTATTTAGGTTGTACAGTCAAAATTTGCTTTTCTTCTTATTTCTAACTTTAGCTTGTCTGTCTTCAGACACAAGCAGAGTACTGTGCGTGCATATTCTATTGATTTTGGATTCAGCTTGATCATAAAAATCATTAACTTTCCCTTCTTATGCAGAGATTAAAGAATAACTTGGTCTGAATGTAATATTAAAGGATTTCCCATGAAATCTAATTAATAATATTCAGTTTTTGATTACATAGTACCTAGGTACTTGCTTGATGACCACAAAGGCAACACTATTTCCTTTTTGGCTTCACATCTTTGGTTTAACAGTTTTTCATTGATTTATAAGATTTAATAAGATACAAGTTTTCACATCTTGAGTAGTAAATAATATTATCTTCTTCTTGACAGTGTCCAAGTCTTCTCTATTTTTATTCAACAATGCCTAAGCTATTAACGTGTAGTAGGTCCATTTCATCTTTAACTGGGTTGGTTTTTTCTTTTTTTAAATAGCAACATCAGAAACGAAGGTTTCTGAAGTTTTTAATCGAGCCACATTATACGCACCATTAATATTCTTGTTCCACAAAAATCACTTAAGAAGAAAAGGAGGAAGAGCAGAGGAAATGTAAGATTTGGTCTACAACTGTCCAGTTGTTTTACCTGGAAGTTAGCAGTGGGCATAACAAAGAAAACAATTTTGGGTTTTTCAGCAAATGCTTAGCGTTCTGCAGAACTGATGTCCTATAGCTCTGCTCATTGACTCTTTTCAACAAATAGAATTTTTTTTTCAAGATTTAAAATAAATAAATAAAAAGAACAATTATGCTGTAAGAGTAATAGAACTTTGCTACACACCTTTGAACAGGTTACATTCCTTTTAGTATTTGAGGAAGAATGGCAACTATTCTCTGAATAATAAAACTAATTGGTGCACCTTAACAACTGAAACTGAATTTATACATTCACTGAACACAGTGATTAGGCACACTGTCTCTTAAAATCAACTGAGATATACTTTAGCAGATTATTAAAAAGTACATGAAGAGAATATGAAAGGTATTGCTATTTTATTCTCATTGTGGGTGTATTAATAAATTGCCTTTCTACAGTTTGTTTTAAGGCACACTAATGACATTTTTAAATTTATATTTTGTACATTACATCTTTTTGCTCTTTCTTGTCAGCATTTATTGCAATCCTAGGACGAGGGTCCCAGAAAATTGCATTATATCAAGCCAGAACATTTACCCTTGATTCAAAGATAATCCCATAATCAACATTGCCAACTCTGCAAGGCACTAAATTTGCAGTCTCTCAAGCAGAGAACTTCCCAGTCAACCTTTGCTGGATGCTTAGTTGGAGATTCCCGAGTCCCCTTTGGCATACTTAGTCATGTCTGCCTGGCCCCAACGAGTTTTCAGAGGTGCACCAAAACACAGAAAATTATATGTAAGAAGACACACTTGTCCTTTAGTAATCCCTGTTGATTAATTTAGTTATAGTTTGGTTGTTGAATCAACAGAAAATATATCAATTTTTTGGCATGGCCCAATGGCAGGAGAAGTCGATGAATGAAACTATGAATGTCATCCTTAATTGTACAAGTTGCAACAGAGTCTCACTAGCAGCTGAGTTCCACCTGGAAGACCAAGTTTCATTTTCATTGGATTATGATTTATTTCATGAATGATTATGATTCTGCTTCTCTTATGGCCACAACTGCAGAGAAAGTAATCTGAAAAACAGATTACTTGAATTTTGAAAATTTGAATTTTACGTATAATAATGGAGATATGAAAGCAACCCTAGAACTCACTTTTCAAGAATAATGTATTCCAAAATCCATAGTATTTATTCTTTTTATATAGGAGAGCTGATACTCCGGTGTTGCCGGGGTATTTATTTATAGGAGAAAAATTTCTGGACCAAACGTAATTTCTAATGTTAGATTTTCTCCCTCACCAGAGGGAGTCCCCTTGTGGAGTACTGTGAAGCCATTACCATGGCAACTCCACTGCGCTGTACAGTAGAAGCTATTTTATGGCAGTACAGTCGAAGGCATTTTAAGGCACAACAGTCTGTATCTTAACAGAACACATACACCCTGTTAGAGTTGTCTTACCCCCACAGTATTTTTTTTCCAGAGAGTAAGTCATCTGTGTACCATGTTTGATTGAAATTGCTCAAGGCATTCCAGAGTTATGCTGGAACACACATGCACACACATACACACAAACACACACAATTTACAATCTTCTACAAACATCTGTGGTAGTTGAGTGAATGAATATTTCATAGAATTTGCTCACTTCTTTTCAGTTAATGTGCCGCAAGGAAAAGACATAGATCTATTGTAAATTAAGGTAGCTAAATAATTAACCCCATTAAGGAGTCTCAGAGGGCAAGTTAATAAACTACTTACTGGGACCTCTACACAATGAATGATATCCCACCCTACCGTGTCTATATAGGTACCAGCATCAATTTTATATTATCATTGCACTCCAGGGCATGTCTACTAGTGATTTTGAAATGGGGTGACATTGCTCTGATACTGAAAATAATAAATATTTTTGCACAAGGGAAATTAAAAGAAATGAGCTTCTGAAATGCATTTCCTGAAGATGAATTTATACTACTCATCTGTTCCAAAGTGCAGGCATATAAAAGAACAATAAAGCTATTATTATTTAATTATTTCTATCCAAAGGTAAATTATATTGTAGCCAAACATTGAAAAGAATATGATTCAAAATGTTATGCAATTGATCATCTATCCTTAACATTTTCATTTGATGCTACCATTGGAGCATCTCAAAACGGCCTACAAAATAAATAAAGAATGTTTTTCTATAAAACATAAACTTCCCAAAAATAAAATATCCATCTGTAAGACCACAGAAAGATGAAATCAAAAATTCATTTAAAAAAAAATGCTCTAGCATCCTGAGACTTTGTTATTCTACAATAACGGAGGAGCCGAGGTGGCGCAGTGGCTAAATGTAGCACTGCAGGCTACTTCAGCTGACTGCAGTTCTGCAGTTCAGCTGTTCAAATCTCACCGGCTCAGGGTTGACTCAGCCTTCCATCCTTCCGAGGTGGGTAAAATGAGGACCCAGATTGTTGGGGGCAATATGCTGACTCTGTAAACTGCTTAGAGAGGGCTGAAAGCCCTAGGAAGCGGTATATAAGTCTAACTGCTATTGCTATTACAAAAAACTGGTTTAAAAAAATGTCTGAGAGAGGGAAAAAGTGTGAGTACTAGCCATTTTTCCCTTGGAGGAAAATTCCCTTGGGAGAAAGTTCCATGATCCAGTGGTATATTGTCTCGGCCTTCATCCTGTGGGAATCTCCCAAATGAAATTGATGTACATGTTACATTGAATGACATAAATGAAGGTGATCTTTTAAATACTGGGACTTAAATAGGCTTCATCAACTAACATGTAAGGCTGAAAGTGCATTGCTTCCAGAACTAGCCTTATCCATTTTCTTTACAATTGTACAACTACACTCAATGCCATTTTCAGTTCCCAAACTGTCTTCAAGAATAGCCCACTGCAGTAATCCAACTGTGAAGTTATTTGGATGTGGTATGGTGAGATAAGATTGTTCTGTTCTGATAGAGTTGCCATTTTAAAGGGTCCAACTGTAAATCTAGTGATAGATTGTACTCCAAGAAAGTCTTCATGTTAGGTATCTATTCATCCAATTTCTCATTATCCAAAGCAACTATCAAAATTCTCTCTATTGAGACTGAAAACAGAGACAGGACACGCCAAATCCCTAAATGATGGGACAGATTGGAAGAGAATTATAGAACCCTCAGTATCCCCATGACGCCAGTACCGTGAGACTGAATGCAAACCTCCACATCAATGGAAGGACTGCAACACTGTTTTCTAATATCCCAACCAAACTTCAGCAATATCCTACAATGATTACTGTTAAAATACTTAATAGTGAACAATGTAGGAGGATCAGCATAGTAGCACTCCCGCTGCCTCTCTCCCAGTACAGTCCATCAGTACAAGGCTGCAGACAGAGTCAAATTACTTCAAGGATAAATGTAGTTGCATAGTTACATCCAAGTATGTTGGCTAATATTTTTAACTAGATTAAAAGCATGACTTCCTTATATATTGCCCATTCGGTGGGTCCAGCAATCAAGGAAACAGATCCAGTTACAGATGGGATGTGCAATAGATTCTGCAATCCTTGTGGTCTTTAATTCACTTTACTCTCAAAGTGTTTCACAAACCAATTACTGTAAGGTACCGAATTGGTTTTAAGACTAGTCTTTCAGGAGTCTACTGACTGAGAAAATCTCTGCTGGGTGATTTAATGAGGAAGTAATGATGATGGAAAAGAAAATTATCTTGCTTCCATTGCTGGAGATACACAATAGATACAGTTATAGGCTCTGACCTGTGCTCTGCTGTATTCATTGCAAGATTTATACAGACTATGTTCCAGCAATATAATAGTTTGCTTCATTCCCGAGTTATTCATAAAACATGGAGCTTGCCTTCTCGCAACCGTAAAGTTACTCAGGAGCGATAGTATCAAAGCCATTCTCATCTCATTATTCCACAGAACCAGAGCCTCAGCAGATCACCACCTAAATCATTCAAAAGTCATTGATTCTGCAAGCCTTCAAAGGAGGGTGATTTGAATTCGTCCTCCTCCCTGATAGAAGGGATCATCCAGAGCCAGTTCAAATCACAGCCGCAGGTGACTCTCAAGGTAATGGGATGATTCTCAGCCTATCAATCATTGGTGCATTTTCCTTCTGTCAGAGATTAATTCTCAGCTGTATGCATTTTGTCTGCATTGTTCTATGACAGGGCTGTGAAATTCCCAGCCTGTCGACCGGATGCGTCATACATTGACCATGCCCATGCCCGGTTTAGTGAAGGGGAAAAAAGTTCTGATATGTCACATGACACTGCCATGATGACATGAGTTTGACACCCCTCTTCTAAGATTTTCCCCATGGTTATCATAGGAATCATGAAGTCTTAAACTATATGTTCTGACCTAGGCTTCCTGATACAGTAAAACACACATGATTAAGTCCAAAAACCCTCTTTTTATTTCAAAGGCTACGAATTATATTCATTCACAGCCTGTAATGAGTTCCAAATATTAGTAAAGAATTCTACAGCAGGCTGCCAAACTCCTTCGGGGTAAGGCTGATAAGCACCCACCTTTATCTTCTTTGAAAATGCTTCCAAAGACTTAATTGGCAATTAGCTTGGCAAGGCCACATGGAGCAGAGTCCAAACATACTTTCAAGAAGGTAAACTGACCATCATGAATGAAGTTGCTTCCTGCAAAGGCTCATGTGCCTTTGCTCCTCCTTTATGTCCTATGGGAGGGGCCAATAACCTCAAAACCTTACTCCCGAGTCATCCCTTTTGCTTTAACTGTTCTTACCTTCTTGCAGCTCTGCAATGCACACACTGGGAACAGTGGAAGCCTGTTCCTCTGCCTCACTGTTGTCTGACTCTGGAGGCTCCAGAGGCAGCACGTAACTCCCATATGGCCCTGGCCCTCTCTCTGATTCCAATGCAGAGCCGTCATCTGAGCCTTCCCCAGACTCCAAAACTGGCCCATGTTCCTCCCCGACCTCCTCGCTGTCCAACTCTGCTGCAACTCCACAGGCTGCTGATGGACCATAACACTCTGTTTGAGTGAAGAATTCTGACCCAGATTTGGATTACTCAAAGATGATATACTTTTAGGCAGAAAGACATTAGTATTGCACTAATAAGACCCCATGTATGTCTGTGCAGTCCAATACCAGGAACAAAATCCTTTGGGTAACACCTCAATAGATGAGTGTCTTGGTGAGACAAACAGTATGTTGATAGAATGCCATGCAAACTCTCAACTCTACCCTTCTATAGTTTTTCTGGGATTACACCCAATATCTGTCCAAGATGAGATGAATAAATGTTGCCCCTGCTACACATCATACCCAGACAGATCTCAGTGACATAAAGGAAGATAGCCTTTTCTTTCTATACAATTTTTTTAAAGGAAATTCTTCAAATAAAGAACAGCTTAGGGTGACTTTATAGACACATTCATGCAGGTTTGGGTGGAACAGTATAGTTGTAATTTCCCATTGCCTTCTTTATTTTTATTTTTTTCAAATTCCCTTGAGTCTACAGCCTTGGCGTTGCATGGTGTTTTCTTATTCCAGTATCAGGCTGGTCTAGATTTTACTGGTTCCATTAGACGCTGCCACCTATGTGAGTTTATCCTACATAAACAATATTTTATTCTGGGTTGTCATGGGCATTTGAGTATTTGGGGACTACAATGCATGAGAATTGAGAGCTACTACTTTTCTAATGATTGAAGTCCTGTTCTACACACCTCTGGCCTCCCATGAGCATTAATTCAGACAGGCATCTGGACTCTTCCCCATGCAGAAAGGCCATCAAGCAGAGGACCATTTATGAACAGCAAATGTGTAAATAAGTGTAGCAACACATTTTGCTCTGCCTCAATCCTGTTCTCAGCATAAGCTTGCCTTAACATGCTCCCTTTCCCTATAGTACCTCCTCTAAATAAACTTCTTTCAGAGTGTTGGCAATGTTTCCACTTTTATTGTTTGTGGAGGACTCTTATGGGTCCTGATCAAAGCCATCTACAAGGCCCCCTTGAAATGACTTACCTTCAGACATTGTTAGTTCTCAGGATTTTCTCAGGTTAAATGACTGATAAGAAAGCCAACTCCAGAGAGTTCACTGTCCTCTGGCTGGGCTTCATTTTTTTTATCTCAAAAAAGATGTTTGGAGGTAGCATCTATTCAGCAGATTGCCTTTGCTTTTTTCTAGTCCACAAAAAGAAATAATTGATAAATAAATTAAATCTACAGATAAATTCAATCTAGGATATGATATCTATTGATGTATTTCTATTAATCTCCAGTGTCATTAATGATAGTTTCTTTGATTTGCATATATATATACATCTACATCTACACATATACATACATACATACATACATACATACGTGTGTGTGTGTGTGTGTGTATCATTTTTGCTGATACTTGGGCTATTTTTACATATTAGGCAGTTGTATTAACCTCTAAGCCCAAATATTTGGGCACACCAGGTGTTTTGACAAAAGAAAAAAAAAACACCTAATCATTCCCCTGGCTCAGCTGATAAGGGAGGAGAGCTTGTGGCTTAGAGGTTAATACAACTGCCTAATACTGCATGAATGTGTGTGTGTGTGTGCGCACACACGCAAATCAAAGAAACTATCATTAATGACATTGGAGATTAATAGAAATACACCAATATATATCATATTCTAGACTGAACACATCTATAGATTTAATTTATCAATGTATATATGTATGTATGTATGTATGTATGTATGTATGTATGTATGTATGTATGTATGTATGTATATCTTGCATATAACTCTATTTAAAAGGTAAGCAGCATTTTAGAGTATTAAAAAATATAAAATAATAACCCTAAAAGAAATATTTCAAAAAAAGGAAATGTAGCTAAATCTAGTTTATACCAACACCATATCTTTTATAAAATTCTATTATTTGTGAAGCATACTTGCTTTCTACCATGTCTACTCTTTAAACTTTTCACCTCATTGTTTTTTTAAGGATAATATCAAATAAATATTGTCTTTGTTTCCCTCAGTTGAAATGGTATTTGCTTTGTTATCTTTGTTGCATGTCTACAGTTCAAGACTGAGTGTTGAATTCCAATTCATAGGAATGGATTCTATTTCCAGATCTTTGTCTTCAAAATACAGCATGACTTTTCATTCTAAAATGATAACATCTCGCATCACAAAAATAAAAGATCTAATTTCCTACAGCATATAATTTAATAAAGGAAATCAATAGAGATTTGGAAGGAAATGAGGATAAACAAAGTAGAAATAAAAGAGGTTATGTTGCACCAACCTGATGTACTTTGCTCATTAAAAATCATTCTACCATGCATACCCATAATGCTATTTTATTTCAGGATAAGCCATTGTTTTACAAAATGCAGAAAGAGAATAAGAAATACTATGCCAAGACATGAGATAACAAACTAAATCTAATTTAATTTTTGTTTCCTTCTGACCTATTCACTCTTCCTTCATAGAGGTGTTTTATCATTTCCATATGAGTTACATGCATTCACTACCTATTCATTCTATGCATATTTAAATATTTTTTACTACTACATGCAACTCATTGTAAAATTTATTTCATTTTTATTCCCATATAGCCAACTGGATAAAACACACTCTTCTACAGTACACTTTTTTTAAAATTCAGCAAACACAGGTGCCTCTTAAAAGGAATTCACTACCTTTCTGCTAGTATTTGAACAGTATTTAAAATTTCTCTTATCAATTTTTTTCTTATTTTTAGTAAATATTCTACAAAGGAAAATACATTTATCTGCTTGCTGTATTTTTAACTATCTGATTTATACTTAATGATTCACTATTGGTCCTTTGAGTTGAGTCAGGTTAAGAAACACCTCACAAATTTGACTAAAACATTATTTGTATAGGCTACAATAACAGGATTTTGAAAACCTTCCTTCTCTCCCTGTCCTTTTCTACTCCAATAAAATCTTAGGATAAGATGAAGGCATTCTGTGCTGCTTCTCGGCTACTTAAATCTTCAGTAAAGATTTAAGATCCATTCTTTTTTATTAAACCTGTATTAAAATCGTATTATGCTATATCCAAATATGCTAACTTATTTCCTTGTATGAATTTTTTTCTTTTTTGCCATTTGTGTATAACCTACTACATATTCTTAGACTAAACCATCTTTGCCTTTGATATACTAATTTGTAACTCACTTGTTGCATGATACAGTCTAACGCCAATTCTGATCATTCGAACTCCATTCTCAGCCAACAATAACTATTGTGTTTATTTTACAACATTTCTAAACAGGTCCCATTCCTGACAGACTCTTGGGACAACAACAGAATAAAAACATTACCACAAATATTAGAATAGAATTTCTGTGAAAAACCATATTGATACTTCTAATCACTTGGGCCAAAGGCCTGATGGAACAAAGCAATTTTAGTCTGCTTATGAAAAGGCAGAATGGTAGGATCTGTGAGTACCTCTGGAGGGAGAGAAAGGAATAATATGGAAAAGAAATCCTAGCTACCTTTGCAGATTTGCCATTGCTTTCCCTTCTCCTCCTCTTCTCTTCTTCTGTAGGGAGATGGTAGGAGCCAGCCTGTTTCTAATTATTCCCCTCCCCTTTCTGGGTTTAATGAATGCTTCTTTTTTTGTCCACATGCTTCTGGATGCCTTCTCCAAGGTAATTTTGATAATTTCTCATACACTCATTCAGAAAGCTATTAAAATTGGAGGGGGGAGGTGCTAAGAACAGATCATTCTGATTTGTAGGGGTAGGTAACTTTGTCAACTAGAGACTGTCTCATCATAATTATTTTAAATATGTTTTGCTCTAATTCTTCAGAGGAGACAGCATTGATATAAAAAGTGATTTTCTCACAGACAACTTTAATTTCTCTTCAGCAACAAGACTGGTCATTGATGTTGCACTCACACAAGAGAGCACAACATAGTTTCAGGAAATGTGATTGACTGATTGCTGTTCTCTCTATCTCTCTATATATCTGTCTCTTTCTCTCTCCCCCTCCCTCCCTCCCTCCCTCCCTCCCTCTCCTTTGTACTATTAGTACCATACTTGTGGTGAGAAAGTATATTTATTACTGGGAGAGTGGGCCACTATTGTTAGGTTTAGGTTTAATTTATTTGTATGCCGCCCTTTTCCCTGAAGGGACTCAGGGCGGCTCACAACTCAAAAAGGCAGGGGAAATACAAACAGGGTAACAAAAAACATAAAAACCATACATAGTTAAAAGTACAACAATCATACCATTCGAAGTGGGGCAGCAAGTCTTTAGCCCCAGGCCTGTCGGAACAGCCAGGTTTTAAGGGCTATGCGGAAGGCCTGGAGAGTGGTGAGGGTACGGATCTCCACAGGGAGTTCGTTCCAGAGGGTCGGAGCAGCCACAGAGAAGGCTCTCCTTCGGGTAGTCGCCAGTCGACACTGGCCGGCTGATGGAATTCGGAGGAGGCCTAGTCTGTGGGATCTAATTGGTCTAGTGGAGGTAATTGGCAGTAGGCGGTCTCTCAAGTACCCATACCATGAAGGGCTTTGTAGGTGACAACTAGCACCTTGAAGCATACCCGGAGATCAACAGGCAGCCAGTGCAGCTCGCGGAGGATAGGTGTTACGTGGGTGAACCGAGGCGCACCCACGATCGCTCGCGCGGCTGCATTCTGGACAAGCTGGAGTCGCCGAATACTCTTCAAGGGCTGCCCCATGTGGAGCACGTTGCAGTAATTAATTCTGGAGGTCACAAGGGCACGAGTGACTGTTGTGAGAGCCTCCCGGTTCAGGTAGGGACGCAACTGGTGCACCAGGCGAACCTGGGCAAATGCCCCCCTGGTCACAGCTGACAAATGATGTTCAAAAGTCAGCTGTGGGTCCAGGAGGACTCCCAAGTTGCGGACCCTGTCTGAGGGGCGTACTGTTTGACCCCCCCAGCCTGAGAGGTGGAACACTTGGCCAATTAATAGGAGGGAAGCACAGCAGCCACTCGGTCTTATCTGGATTGAGTACAAGCTTGTTAACCCCCATCCAGTCCCTAACAGCCTCGAGGCCCTGGCACATCACGTCAATCGCTTGTTCTTGCAAGGGTGGAGTTATTATGGGGGGAAAAGGAAGGGAAGAGTATATGAATACTGACTTCTGAATCTTTTGGAAGATTTATATTTCTATAATTAGGTGAATACAAAAGCATTCATTTGCCTTTCCCATTTCCATGCAGCTCTCCAAGGAACCAAATGAATCAAACAACTAAATAGAGTTACACACTATTGTATGCTCATAGGAGTGTAGTCATAGGAGAGATTAATCAGTTGGTACAACAACTGCATCAGAGGTCGTATTGAGCAAGTTCTGACCAGTTCAGGAGAACCAGTAGTGGAAATTTTAAGTAGTTGGAGAACCAATAAATACCACCTCTGACTGGCCCTGCTCCCATCTATTCTCTGTCTCTCAAGTCCCAGCTGATCGGCAAGAAATGGGGATTTTCCAGTATTCTTTCCCTGCCACTCCCACCAAGTAAACTTTTTTTGAATCCCACCACTGAACTGCATGTGCATTGGGATGGTGATGGAAGGGAGAGAGAGGGAGGGAGGGAGGGACAGACAGACAGACAGACCCAGGTAGAGAAACCTAAATCTGTGGGGAGAGAGAGAAGCAATTGAAGGAGATTTCTGATAGCGAGAATAATCAACCAATGGAACAGCTTGCCTTCAGAAGTTGTGGGAACTTTATCACTTGAGACTTTCAAGAAGAGATTGGACTGCCATTTGTCGGAAATGGTGTTGAGTCTCCTGCTTGAGCAGAGGGTTGAACTAGATGACCTATAAAGTCCTTTCCAATTCTGTTAATCTGCTAATCTGAGAAGCATCTAAGATTAATGTTCTTTAAAGCCGAATGAAAATTATGTGAATGAATGAGCTGGTGGAATTGCTTTATACTTATAAACACAAATATCAAGGATTTATCCCATCTGTGTGAATGATGTTGTTGTTCGGTGCAACAAATGAAGGTTAATGTACTGCTTGATAGGGCAAGTTGTACCAATAGAGGAAAATATTTGTAGCTCAGGGTTGACATGTGGGGTTCTTGGTGCTCTCTGAGCTTGGTTGTTTTCTTGCAGATGTTTCATTACCCAAACTAGGTAACATCATCATGGCAAACTATAATGTCATGTGGGATGAGAGTTGTCATGCAAATATTATATGTAAAAAAGGTAAAGGAGTCCCTGTGGATTTTATTCCGTTAGTCGTTGCCAACTATAAGTATTATAACTGAAAAAACCAAGCAGGTCCTTTAAAACACTGTAACCTTTATTCAGTAGCTGAAGGAGTGTAACAAAACTCGCAACAATGTATTAAATGAAAGCCGGCTAGGCGGCTGCAGGAACAGCTGAAACAATATAGCAATCAGCAAGGTTGTTGCTCTAACAAGACAGTTAACTGTTTAAACGGCTTGCCTTTTATACTGCAAGCACCTGGCTCGTGTTACAGCTCGCGCAGATGACAGCTCGGCAACTGACAGGTGCGTCTGATTGGCTAAGACGCGCCTGGCTGCTTCCGAGCTGTCATTCGTAACAGCGAGGACTTTCTTCAATACACAACACTTCTTCCCCCCCAGCTGTGCGCAAGCACGCGTAGTCTTTTAAATAAGCAGGGGAACGACGGATTCGCTCAGACCGCCTTAATTCTATTGCAGGCGGATCCTGGCAACGATGTCCTTGTGGTAATTGTGGAGGAATTGCATAACTAAAAGGTGAAGTGTGTGGATGAGACATGGTGGCAGATGATGCTGGAGGGGCATGAGGCTGGTAGTCTGCCTCTGAGGGGTTTGGGCTATGTATATAAGGATCTGGAACCCTTGGAATGGGAGGAGCATTTACACCGGCTAGATTTTGTTGAACTTGCAGTTGAAACCCTTGAACATCCGCTTGAGAAGCTACGGCTGCTGTCTTCCGTTTCCTCAATTGATCCAGGTGTCTTCGCCATGAGGATCCATCGGATAAGTCAACCCTATAGGAAACGGGTCCTGTTATTTGTGATATAACTGCTGGAACCCATCTCAAGTCCCCTCCATAATTTCTAGCCCAAACTAGATCCCCCAGTTGGAAAGAACGGGATGGGGTTGGAGGCCCCAGGTTGCCAGACTGAATTCCTGAATAGACGGGATGCAATCTATCCAGGGTGGTCCGCAGGCGCCTGCCCATCAACATCTCCGCGGGGCTCTTCTGTGTCAGAGGGCAAGGTGTGGAATGCTGTGCCAATAAGTAAGCATCCACCCTAGCCTGCCAGTCACCACGGTTTAGCCGGCCCAAAGCCTCCTTGGCCGATCTAACCGCCCTTTCCGCTCGGCCATTGCTTGCCGGGTGGTAAGGGGCAACCAGCGCATGTCGTACCCCTAGTTCGGCCAGGAAAGTTTGAAAAGTTGTGGCTGTAAATTGCGGGCCGTTGTCAGACACCACTGTGTCTGGCAACCCATGGGTTGCGAACAACCGTCACAAAGCTCGCACCGTGCTGTCAGATGTGGTGGAGTGCATTAGCAATACTTCCACCCATCGAGAGTACGCATCCACAACTATAAGGAAAACCTGCCCATGGAATGGACCAGCGAAATCAATATGTAACCTAGACCAAGGCCCTCGAGGCATCTCCCATTCCCGGGAGGGAGAGGAAGGAGGAGAAGGCCGGGACTGTTGGCATGTCTCACATTTGGCAACCCAGGCTTCAATGTCGGCATCTAACCCTGGCCACCAAACAAAACTGCGAGCAAGAGCTTTCATTCTACTGACCCCAGGATGACTTTCATGAAGGCGTTGCAAAATCTGTTGTTGCAGGACCGTTGGGATGACCACACGGTCGCCCCACAACAGGCAGCCGGAATGAATTGAAAGCTCTGCTTGTCTGTTTTTAAAATGTTTGAATTGAGGTGGTAATGTACCAGAAGGCCAACCTCTCAGGACCCAATTAAGAAGTTTTGCCAAAGTAGGGTCAGACCGAGAGTGGGCTGCTATGTCTGTAGCAGACAAAGGCAATTCTAGCTCTGCAATTGCCAAAACTGAAAGGCAAGGAACTGGTTTAACTTCCTTCAATGGAAGTGGGCAGCGACTCAGGGCATCTGCATGCCCTATCTGCTTGCCCGGATGGTATCGTAAGGCGTAGGAGTACGCCGCTAAGAATTCCGTCCATCGTCATTCTTGGGGATAGAATAGGAGGGGTCGGCTTATCACCTGCCAAAAGCCCAAGGAGTGGCTTATGGTCTGTAAACAAGGTGAAATGCCGCCCGTATAAGTAATCGTGGAATTTTTTAATTCCTGACACTGCAGCTAGAGCCTCCTTGTCAATTTGGCTGTAATTCCTTTCTGCTGATGACAGTGTCCGGGAGTAAAAAGCTATGGGAGCTTCTGAACCATTGGGCAGGACATGGCTCAGAACGGCTCCCAAACCCACAGGCGAGGCATCACATGCTAGAGTCAGAGGCATCTTGTCACTGTATTGGACTAAGACTGCATCTGACGTCAGCAGGGATTTGACAGCTGCGAACGCTTGTGCTTCGCGGCTGCCCCATTGCCAAGGTGCTGATCGGTCCAGCAACCGATGCAGGGGCTCGGCCAGTGATGCCTTGTGTGGAATTAAAGGTGCATAAAAATTTAAAAGCCCCAGGAACGATTGTAGCTGCGCCTTGGAAGTTGGAGCAGGTGCGTCCCTGATAGCTGCCAATTTTGAAGGGGTAGGGTGAATTCCCTGGGCGTCAATTGTGAAGCCCAGAAATTCCACTTGAATAAGGGGCAATGCTCATCTCCAATTGAAGACCATTGAGCCGGTGCTGTTCAAAGACATTTCTGCAGTTATGTGGCCAACATGACATCATGCAATGCAATTTTAACTGGCAAATATTTCTATTCATCCATGATAAGACAAATCCCATTGAAGCCTTATACTTGGTCTTCCAGGGGGTTGGACTAGATGACCTACAAGGTCCCTTCCAACTCTGTTCCTATTTCCAGCCTCTTCAACCTTCCTGCCACAAAAACAAAAAGAAAACTAATTTGTGCAAGTGAGAGGTTGGGTCTCTCTCACAGCTCTCTCTCTAAATGACTGAGCGGGTGAAGAATTTAGTGAAGGAAAGGAGAAGTCATCCCACAGCAGACATATTAGGTCAGGGGTGTCAAACGGATGGCCTGTGGGCCAGATGGGTAACATGCAGTCCACTCCCACCCCAGCTCCACAAATGGGAAAACAATCATGAAATGTCACATGACAAAAACATGACACCTGTGCATTAAGTCAAAAGAACTTATGTTAATCATTGACTCCGATGGCATCAACCAAGGCTCATTCTTCAAGCACTTTAGATTGTTCACATGGAAAGTATTTCGTTGGAATAAAAGGAAAAATACCACTTCCATACTTTAGGAACACCTAAAGTTAATTTAAGGCTACTTCAGCATCAGGCAAGCAATTGATTCTGGGAGAACATGTTCTCCACCAACTGTCAGTGGGGCATCATTGGACTGCAGCAAACAGGATGAAAAGACAAGTTGCTCAGTTTTATATTTTCAAAAAATTCCCATAAACGTTTTCCTAATGTTTTGGGTGTACTTTTAATATATAAAGAAATTTCCCCATCTAAAGTTTAAGGCATACTTTTTCCCAACAGTGGGCCCACTTTTTACTACTATACACATTTTTGTAGGCCTTTTTTGAAGATGCAAGTATAGTACCACATTTGGTGGGGGGAAACCACTGGGTATTTTACTTTAGGTTGGGAAAGTGCAAAGATGATATAGTTGTAAATCACACATGTAAAAATGGATTCAATTGATTTCACATCCCTTTTCATTAAAAGATGATATATTCTAAGGGATTTTTTTTAGTATTAAGTACAATGATAAAATAAGAACATTCTTTGGCTAGCTTTCTAATTTAAGATAAAAGATGTGAAATAAATTCCAATTTGTTTTTGGATAATCTTTATATATATATATATATATATATATATATATATATATATATATATATATATATATATATATATATATATATATATATATATATATAATTTATCCACCTCATAGTCTTAACTGCATAAATAAGAAGGTACATCAAATGCCTAAAAGAAATAATGAAACTATATTTATAAATACCTTCTTGTAAAACAAACAAGTTACTGACATAGCAGCCTTGATTCCTTCGTGAGATGATTTTGTGTAACGATGGTTTTATTTTTGGCAGAAGAAATCTGTCCAAGAAAATGCATCTTCATATCTCTGAGGTATATTTAGACCATTGCAAAAAGTCATGAAGACAAGATAATTTCCCATTACTGGAACCTTTGACAAGATTAGATAAAAATCTGTTAGAGATATGGTGAAGACTTAATGAATTGTGGCTCATTGCTTGAGGGAATTAGAAAAGAAGGTTGAACCACACAGACGTCTCTGAGGGTAACTCCTATTGGGTTCAACAGGGCTTCATTCTAAGTAAATTTTAATGACACTATACTGTTGGCTCACTTCCATCTACAGCAATTTATATCTCTAAGTGGTTGTGAAATATATAACTTGTTCTGCAACTTAGAACATTCCAGTTGCAGATCTCATTCACTATAGGTTAAAAAAATCTCATTTGGAACTAATTACATCCATTTTACCTCTAAAAATGAGGTGGAGAGGTGGAATCTGTTCTTGCCTCAAGGTGATACTCCTTCTGGGTTATAAGTGATTCAGAGAGACATCTGTTGGCAGTGGCTATTGGCCAACTCTCAATTTAATTGGAAAAGCATTTGGGCTCACCATATCTATGACAATCCCAATTAGTGCATATTACATGACCACTTTAATGTTGCTGCTCCTAAGAAGCAGAATTTCAGCCAGATTCTTATTAGCTAAGAGAGACTGAGAGGAAAAAGAAGAAAAAACAAACCCATGGCCTTATACTTGACTTGTTTTTACCTCTGAAGAGTTTTACTCGTAAGCGTCAAAACATAACCACATTTAGAAGTTGGGGGACATGATTAGTTAATAGAATTTATATAGCTTATTTTGATTGCAGGAATGCTAAACCCCAAGGACTAGCAGGTACCGATTCAATATTTTGTATTCTTGCAAGGATGCATCTGCAGGTGTTTTTCAGGGAGGAAAAAAACATGCAGTATACCATGTGTTTGCCCTTTAGGCTCACATCTGTCTCATTTGCCAGCATGTTCCAAACAATCTCATTATAATTTACCCAGTTGTCTCATCCTCTAATAATGCCTTGAGAGATTCCTGCAAATCCTAAATATACAATATAGGATGCAGAGGAATTTATCTTGAGGTTTGCTGGGGGGGAAATATAATAAGAGTCAGTGAGGTTGATTTATTTCTCAGAACCACCGTTTTTCTTCTTTTGCACATTCATAAACTCAGTGACATGCTGAAAATAAAAAAGCTACAGGGCATACCTGATCAAAATACATTTAGATTTTACCTGGTACCAAGGGGGAAAAGATAGGTATACAAAGGATATTCATCATCTTTCCCACTGAAATTATTAATCAATGTATTTTAATTTATTTTTCCATAGTGTTCTCCATTTCCCTTAGAGATTTCAATAGATTCTGCCCCACAAGTATTGAATATAAAAGTTATAACTATGTGAAGGACTTGGAAAGGAAGCATGGGAAAAAGAATTTTAGGGAGATGACACCCCGAAGCTCAATTGTGACAGCTGTTGGAAGTGTTTCAAAGGGAATCCCTCATCATTAATTCACTGTATAACTCTGGCTGGAAATTCAGTTCTGTACTTTTGAAGATTATGCGTTCACCCCATACTAGCCTTAAAGATACCTTCTGAGATTTATGTTCTCCTTGATTTACCAGTACTTTGCTCTTCACAAAATAAACTCTTATCATTATTTTCAAGGAAAGTTAAAGGACATAATTTTATTTGCTACAGTTTAGGTGCCTTACATCCAACAAGGACCTAAGCGGCTTCCCAAAACAGATTAAAATAACAGTAATAAACAATAACAAAGTAACAGCACCCTGAGACTTCAAACGGCAACAACATCTAAGTCCTCCTGGTCAAAAATCAGTTTGCAAGGCTTTTTAGAAAAGCCCTGTTTTAACAGCTTTCTGAAAAATCAGTAGGGTAAAAGGAAAGGGAAGGGGGAATCACAACTGAGATGGATGCTAACTATTATGTATTGAATAAATATAGTTATAGTTGCTAAAGTGAAACTAACCTTTAGATGACCCTAACTGTTAACTCCAACTCTTTTGGAGGGAAACCTAAAACATTCATATTTGGGCAGGCTTTTTCAAGTATTGTGATTGGTTAAGACCCAGTGCACCCAGAGCAGGGGTGAAATTCAGCAGGTTTTGACAGGTTCTGGAGAACCGGTAGTGGAAATTTTGAGTAGTTTGAAGAACCAGCAAACACTACACCTAGCTGGCCCCAGAGTGGGGTGGGAATGGGGATTTTGCAGTATCCTTCCCCTGGAATGGGTGGGAATGGATGTTTTGCATTATCCTACCCCTGCCACACCCACCAAGCCATGCCCACAAAACTGAAGGTAAAAAAAATGAATTTCGCCACTGGCCCACAGTATAAATTACAGGCATTTGCCTGGTGTTCCTCAGTTTAGTTTTGAGTCAATAAAAGCTGTTGTAACTAAGTTGGTCTGGTTCTTGCCTACTGAAATGCACTACACAATATTAGCAGAGTGGACAAGTTAGAATGAATGGATTCTTTCATGTCCATTATTCTCCACTCTAAAATCTACAAACCAGCTAGAATAAGGAAAGCAAATATTTACATTTTACTTTTACATTTAGAAAATATGTATGTCTAGTTTAATGTAAAGAAGGACATGATACCAGTGTTCCAATATTTGAGGGGATCCCACAAAGATGAAGGGGATCAAATTATTTTTCAAAGCACCAAGAAGCAAAACAATGATTGCACATTAACCAAGGAAGAAGCAACCTAGAAATAAGAGAAATTTCCTAATGGTGAGAGTAATTAACTAATGGAATAGTTTGCCTTCAGAAGTTGTGAGTGTGCCACCACTGAAGGCTTTCAAAAAGAGACTAGATAACCATTTGTCTGAAATGATTTACGGTCTCCTGCTCAAGTGGGAAGTTGGACTAGAAGACCTCTGAGGTCTGTTCAAACTCTATCATTCTATCCCAAAGGTGCTTTTTTAAACCATCGCCTTGTTCCAGAATTGATAAGAAACAAAAGCCTAAATTGTTTTTAGCCTACTTACCTCCCCAATATGCAAAAGATCACTTGGAGTTAAGTAACACCTTTAAATGATATTTGCTTCAAAATGCTTAAGAAACTTGGTTTCCCTACCTTTCAAGGCAGGCTTGGCGTTTAACTAGTTCTAATCCATCTCAGTAACAGATAATATTTTTTCAGGCAACCGGCAGGTTTAAGGATTAGATTCTGAAACGTTTTGCTAAGATGGCATATCTGCCAAATCAAGGAACAAAATCATGCCCCCTCCCCAAAACAATTTTGTCCTGTTTAGTTTTGTTCTGTTCTTGGTTATTTTCTGTGAGTTTGTATTTTATCCCTTGAATAAAAAAAATGGAAAAAATATGTGAAGTTACTTAGCTTAATATATTAATGTAACACATCTTCTTTACACATCATGATCAGTTGTAAACTATAGATTTATAGATCACAATTGCTGTGTTCATACAATAGGTTAAGCCAAAAACAAATCATAGATTAGTTGACTGAGCCAAACCAATATGTCTCTTGATTTATACTTTATAACAAAATGAAGCCCCTTTGCCTTAGTACATGTTTATACATCTTATTCAGCCTTAGGCAAATGAAAGATTATTTCACTACTTGATATATGGAAAAAAGGAAGTCGCCATAAAGTTTTAAGACACATTAACTTGCTGTCAGGAATCTTTCCAATATCCCACAAAGAAGACATGATTTTTTGTTAATTTGTTTAAGCAAACAGTTGAAGTTCCTTCAAGTGTTTTGGAATAGATTCTTCTACATATAACTCACATTTCTTATTTAGCTGATGATACTTCTGTTAACATTAACCCATTGTAAAAATAACAGCAATTGAATGTTGTACCACAATCAATGCATTACATGACTGGAGTAAAGTTAGTGGCAGGGCAGTTTTTGCCTCTTGAAAGCGGGCAAAAGCCGCCCTGCCGCCCCGGCGCTATGCCGGACATAGCGCCAGGGCGGCTTTTGCCCGCTTGCCTCACCAGCCATAAACCTCATCGCACGTCACTGGTACATACATCTAACATATAGTATCAGATGCAAGATGCTTCTGGGAGAAATCATCTTGCGGAAAATAAGGAGGCTGTCCAAGAATAGCAGAGATAGATGAGAAAGTGTGGTGTAGTTTGTCCACCACAGCCATTGCTTAGATATAATTCATTTTCATTGTTCAGTCTGAGTTAAAAAAAAAAAAACTTCAGAAGACTCACCTTACTTCTAACTTCAAAGAATGTGAGTTTTAAGGTTTTTTTAACTTTATAAAATCAAAAGACTATCCAATTAATCTTAATTAAAATTAAAAGAAAAGCCACTTTAACATTTCTGCTCCATGGGAGTCTAATGAGGCCTGTTGATTCCTGTAGTTTTAGCACAGTTGGAGGGATTTGGAGATAATTTACTTCATTAATATTCATTGAATGCAGATCATCAAAATTATTCTATAATGGTAGAGCTGAAATATGTCAAAAGGAAAGTTTTATGTTTGATAGACAAACTAAGTAGATATTGTGACAGATGGCAGGGGGCTATAAACAGGTTAAGTATGCTACTTTTTCTGGAATATCTCAGAAGTACCATCTATGATAATTATCAGATGGGGACTATGACTGAATCGTCTAAACTAGTAGTCCACTTCCAAATTTAGTTGGGTTGCCAAAAGATCATCTGGCAATTGTCTTTACCTTACTTAGGTATTAATGTTATATCCACTAAACTGGATACAGTGTCCTACTGAACACAAATACTGTGTAGGAGATTACTAGGCTGAGCCCAAGGGAGGGTCAAACACATCCAGTCATAAATTACAAGTCTCTGTGTGGCCACAAGAGATCTAAGTCCAGCCCACCTTGAATGCCTCTCTTATCTCCCACTATTGACCTCTAGTTTGGTCAGATTCTTGTAGAGAGCTTAAGCTCTCTACAAGAATCCTTGCACTCATCTAAACATCCTGAATCTCCTGATTTCCCTGGTGCTTGACAGGTTGATCTATATATCTTGTTAAGCTGTACCATAAAACCCTATTTTATAAAACAAAGTTATTGGGTTTGTTTATTTATAAATATATTTATGTATTTATATTTCATATTTCTTCACTGCCCATCTCCTCAGAGAGGTGCTCAGGGCAATATGTAATGTAATCAATACAATTAACATTGAAATTGGAATAATTTAAGATTAAAATGTTTAAAATTATAAAATAACATTATAAAATTTCAAGAGGTGAAAAATTCCAAGATGGGAGAAGGGTTGTTAACAGGTCCCTTCCACATCCAGTCCAAATCAGACTACCCATACACGGTCAATGTAGATATTCAAGTACATCTAATGACCCTACAATTCTAAATCCAATTTGGAGAGAGCCAGTTTGGTCTAGTTATGAAGACATCAAGCTAGAAGTCAGGAGTCTGTGAATTGTAATCCCTCCTTAGATATGAAAGCCAGATGGGTGACTTTGGGCCAGTCACTTTCTCTCAGCCCAACTCCCCTCATAGGATTGATGTTATGGGTAAAACAGGAGAAGTGAGTATTGTGTGTGTTAGCCTCTTTGAGTTATTTATAAACTAATAAAAATAGGCTATAAATCATTCAATTATTCTATATGTGCAGCTCTCATGTGTGTCTGTAAGACTGGCAGCAACTGCTTCCTTTTTTTAGTTACAGCTGATTTTTCATCTGAAGACAAATCAGTGTTTAAAATTAAACTTATGAACAACAAATTGTAAAGAATTTAGGATTTCAAACTTGGATATTTAACTTGGACACATTTGTCACTTTTGGATTTAGTGATAACCATAATGAATGGAAAGTAAAAATTGCCTTAGGAATACATTGAAAGGCAAACGGTAAAATAAAGTGGGATTTGTTTATATAAACAGAACATATTTCCAAATGTCTTCGTTACTGACAAGGATTTTAAAGTAGTTTTTAAAGGGTTCACTACAAGAAAAAGTATTTTCAACAATTCATCTTTCCCATTTAATACTTATGTCTTAAACTGTGGGTTTTGAATTAGAGACATATGAAGAATCCAACACATCAGTCAAAAGAACAAAAAGAACATCATAATGATGTAACATGTGTTCCATTCCTTTCATGCATGCATGCAACAACACAATGCACCTACAAAGGGAGCTGAGCCAGGGCTTCAAGACTCTCCAAAAGGCCAATAGGTAGGGGTCATCCTAATCTGAGGAGGATATTCCAGAGAGCAGGGGCTACACAGTGGTGGGTTTCAAATTTTTTTTAGAACCTCTTCTGTAGGTGTGGCCTGCTTTGTGGGAGTGGCTTGCCGGCCATGTGATCAGGTGGGAATGGCTTGCCAGCCATGTGACTGAGTGGGAGTGGTTGGCAGTCATGTGACTGGATGGGCGTGGCCACCTTGTAAAATGTGGTGAAACTCACTTAACAACGCTCTTGCTTAGCAACCAAAATGTTGGCTCAGAAACTCGTGCATTTGAAGCATGCAAGTCTTAAAGCTGTCAAGTTACAAAATCCTTGCACCACTAAACCTTTAGAAAAAAAACCCAGGGGTGTTCAAACTTGACAGCTTTAAGACTTGTGGACTTCAGCTCCCAGAATTCTTTCTCCAGTCATGTTGGCTCAGGAACTCTGGCACTGAAGCACACAAGTCTTAAAGTTGTCAAGTTACAAGACCCTTGCACCCCTAACCCTTTAGAAAAAAACCCAGGGGTGTTCAAACTTGATAGCTTTAAGACTTGTGGACTTCAACTCCCAGAATTCCTCCTCATTTTGATGATGTGCAGATGGGCGGGGGAAGGGAGATGGAACTGGTTCTAAACAACACTGTAGATTTGTGGAACCTCTTCTATAGAAGAGGTTAGAACTGGCAGGAACCCACCCCTGGTGCTGCAGCAGAAAAGGATCATCTCCTGGACCCTAATATTATGATATTGATATTATGATACTACTTGGCTGACAAGATCTAGAGCATGCCCATCAACCAGATAGGATTGGGCAAGAAGAAACAACTGTGAGATGGCAGTCCCTCAGGTAACCTGGTTCCAAGCCGTAAAGGTTTGTACCTGAATATCCACTGGCAGCCTATGCAGTCCATGAAGCAGAGGTGTTACATGTGCTGAATAATGGACATTTTAAAACCAGTTCAACTCCATTCCACACCAGCTGAAGCCTCCTGCTCTAGGAATGATTAAAATTGTTGTACAACCTGAAGTATGCAAAAGTCCTCTTAACTATGGCTGCTCTTCCAGCAAATGCTATGGGTCCAAGAGGATCCTCAGATTCTAGTCTGGATCTATCTGTAGAAGTGCTACCCATATCCATCACCAAAGTTGGAAAAAAACTTATTATTGGAAAGCCCAAGCACCCAAAACTACACTATCTTGCTTGGGTTAAGCTGAAGCCTCTTCGACTTCCAGTCACTGCGATAGGACATCCACAACATCTTTCAAGCAGGCAGGATGGAGATATAAAGTATTATACTGATAATTCCCTTATCCCAAACTGTCAGATCCCCTCACTGAGATGCCTCATATAGAGTTAAATAAGAGAGAGAATAAACTGGGCCCTGCAGCACCCTACAAAGTAGGGCCTGTTGATTGGACCTCTTTCATCCTATCAATCCTGATTTGAACCAATCAGGAAGGAAAACCAGAACAACACAATGTCACTCATCCCCACCTCTCAAAGCCAGTTCAGAAAAATACCTTGGTTGATGGTATTGAAGGTCACTGAGAGATAAAAAAGAACAAGGATGGACGCACTATCTCCATCTTGCTCCTGCAGTGGTCATCCAACAGCACAATCAATATTGTCTCAATCCCACATCCTGGCCTATTTTTTTTAAAGTTCCTTAGACATTTTATATACTTTAGAAATTTGTTTTCTGAAAAAAAAAACAATATAAAAAATTGAATGGCATGCATTTCCCCCCCCCAAAAAATGTTCTGGATTACCATGTGTTGGATGGAGCTGATGCCACTATCAATCAAGCATCTTTTTCGTTTCAGCTCATTAATATTTTTAGTTAAGTATTTTAAGATTTTATTAGGAAGCATCTGCCTGTTTGACAAATAGGTTGTGATAGATGAAGACATATGGCAATTACCACAAAAACCTCAGTCTGAGGTTTATAATAATTCTTCAGAATGTATATGTCATTGAACATATCACCAACCTACATTGTGCCTTAAAAGTTGCCTTAAAGTAAAAGACGTTACAGAAATGTAACTGTAAAAATGTAATCCAGTACATTTCTGGACAGCCACTTGTCAGAAATGGCATTTCTGCTCGAGCAGGTGGTTGAACTATATGATCTCCAAGGTCCCTTCCAGCACTGTTATTTGTTTAATAAAAATGGAGCATGGGGATAAAATGTAACAGAAAATGCAGCACTGAAGACAAATGGTGGGTTACAATCTACTCAGTGTTAAGTAGGAGTAGAATCCCCTGCACTTACTGTAAATCAAAATTGTACAAACTTTTACTTACATTTTTTTCAATATACTTAATTTAATTTCTTTCCTGAAAAGAAACGTCTTCACCAACTTAGGGGTCCAGTGTTAGACTTGCGGGTGGAATATAACACTCTTGGAGAATGCTGGAAGTTTGAAATTCATTGCCACGTGTTTATTGTTGTTGCTTTTCAGTGCCAAGGTCATCGCCACCCTCTTTTGTCACTGAATTAAAAAGACAAAAAGGAAAGAAGCTTGGGTTGTAAACACAGCTGTGCGGCAGGTGGCAGTTATAATTGAAGTCATGTTCATTGTAGCAAAACCCCAGTTAATCTGTAGTTTGTTGTGACTCTGCAATCTTTCTTATAAAACCTGTCTCCTAAACTTACTGCAGTAGGGGAGCTTTTCCCAACAATGGGGAAGTCATTTTCCAGGGATTTTCATTGGAAAAGACAACAGAACAGAGAACTGTCATAATGAACACAATGATCAAGGTGCATGCACTTGCCACTGCAAGGGGATATGAGAATATGGGCATAATGGAAGGTGGTTAGTATGCTATACTCTCATCTCTTATAAGAGTGCTAATCCTTTGTTTGGGCTTCCTGCCTAAGCAGAGCCAATCTGAGGAAGCAAACAAAGATTTCATCTTTATGTCAACAAGCACATATGATTCCCCTGGTGTTATCTTCAAATATTGTAATGTGCTCCTGTTTTGAATTTCCAACCAACCTTTTCCTCTGTGACAATGCCAATAATTGTTCGGATAGCTTCTCTGAGGATGATGTCAAGAGAAGAGCAGATAGAATAATAATTGAAGACTCATAATGGGCAAGTAGTACTTATAGTAGCAGCAATAGAAACATGGTCCAGAGGTGGGTTGCTCCCGGTTTAGCCCGGTTTGGCCGAACCGGTAGTGATAATCTGACCTGGTCGCAGAAACAGCAGCGACCCAGGCTGGCCATGCCCCCCAAACTGGTTCTCTGGTCTCCATTGGCATTCCTGGCATCTTGCTTATTAGCTTTTAATGGTCTTCACACATGCGCACAACTAGTTACAATGAACTGTGCTTGTGCAAGCAACGCATGTAAAGCACATACATGAGAGAACCGGTACCAATTTGTGTAGGAGTCCACCCCTGACATGGTCATAATAAACCATACATTTTTTATAAAAAAAAATAGAAACATAAACCACTACCTATCCTTAACAAAGATAAATGGAATAAATAAATAAATAAACCCTACAAATTTCAAGGAACTTGAAAGTTGGAAGGGTTTGTCCTAAAAACCTTAAGCTACTAAGGCAAGTCTGGGGACTCTTAAAAGAGTGTGCATTTATTTTTTAGGGTCATTCTGATGATTCACCAAATGCAGGAAACAATAAGGTAAGAACATGTGAAGCATTGTCAGGTGTTTGTTTGTTTAAAAAACATTTATATGACCACTCATTTTGTCTATGAAGATTCTCAGTCATCCAGGTCATGGTTGGCCCAAAGTTGCCTCTTGAAAAAGCACTTTTGGGACAACCACCCATTTTCTAACCAACTCTGAAGGGTTCCCAATCAAAAGCTAAAACAACATATAAACACATATTAAAACTGTAACACTTAACATATTAAAACATTGAGAGTAATAAAAACCTGGTCTCAAGTCAATCTTCTAATATGTGGTTGTTTAATCTTATGCCCGTGCCTAAAGCAAAAACAAGATTTTCAAAGCTTTACAGAAGGCCAGGAGGGTAGAGGCCTGCTGAACCTCACGGGGCAAAATGTTCCATAGGGGCAGGGCTGACACAAAAAAGGTATGGTTCCTAGCTCTGATCGAATGGCAATATTTAGGGGAAGAGCCTAGAAGTATGCCTATCCTATCAGACCTGGTAGGAAAGGTAGGTCATCCTAGAGACAGAATGGGACATTTAGGCACCGATCCTAGGGAAAGGTGGCCCTGAAGATAGCCTGGCTTGTGCCATATAGGGCTTTAAAGCTGATGAACAGCACCTGGAATTGCATCTGAAAAAGCTAACATAACAAAAGTGGCAAAATCTAATGGCCCCCTTTGGCACTATGGAAGTAATGTGCTTATTTTAATGCTTTAATTCAAAGTACTGGAAGGGAGCTCTCTGTTCTGGTTTCTCCTTGCTGAGAAAGCTGTGCCTTCTACAGATGCCCAGACAAAACTTTTCTTCAGTGATGCAATGTAGCCACGCCAAGAGTCTTCTCTCAGTTAGATCAAAGCATGCCTTCAAAATTTTGCACAGCCTCATACCTGGTAGCTTAGCCTCTATACTTTGTTGTTGTTATTAGTTGCAAAGTCATGTCTGACCAATCACAACCCCATGGACAAATTCCTCCAGGCCTTCCTGTCCTCTACGGTCCTCTGGAGTCCATTTAAGCTCGCGCCTACTACTTCTATGACTCCATCCAGCCACCTCATTCTCTGTAGTCTTTATTCTTTAGAGATGCAGAACTTTGTAAGAACAGTTTAGAAATACATTGTCATGGAGACAATCTATCTACATGGTTGCTAGGAGCCAAGAACAGCTTGATGGCACATAATCAATTACTCAATTAACATACCAAAGTAATAGCCAAGGACACCTGGATTGGAATCCACACTTAGTGCTGAAGTCCATGGAGTAATTTCAAATCCTAACCATCTTTCAACCTATCCTACCTTACAGTGCAAGAGGAGAGAAGAAATAAAAAGAAATATATACAATTCCTTTCCCTTAGCAATTTATTTTTGAAGCATCAAATTCATTTTACATTTCTATGCTTATTTCGGCTCTACTTCTGAAAGAGATTTCCTCACTATCCAGCGTGAACAACAACCAGGTTTCTCAGAATCATCTACAAATATCAAAGCCTATTTTATTATACAAGAAGTGTTTTTCTTTTGTCAAAGCACCTGGTATGCCCAAATATGGGAGGGAGCATACTGCTTCCCTTTTGCCCTTCAGCCCCACTCCAGGAGCTTTCCAGGCAGACAGACCATTTTGTGTTGCAGTATGCTCCCTCCTATATTTGGGCACACTAGGTGCTTTGACAAAAGGAAAAAAAAAACATTTAATCATTCCCCTGGCTCAGCTGATAAGGGAGGAGAGCTTGTGGCTTAGAGATTAATATAACTGCCTAATATTTAAAAACAGCCCAAGTTCGAATTCCAGCAAGGGTATGGCTAGCTGATGAGAGCTAAATAGCTTGAAAATATATATATATATATATATATATATATATATATATATATATATATATATATATGTGTGTGTGTGTGTGTGTGTGTGTGTGTGTGTGTGTGTGTGTGTGTGTGTATGTATATATGTGTGTGTGTGTGTATGTGTGTGTGTGTGTGTGTGTGTATATATATATATATATATATATATTTATCAGCACAAATACAACAAAATGTAACACACACACACACACATATATATATATCCATTTATTTATCAGCAAAAATGCAATATATACATATGTATGTACTGTATGTGTATAGATATGTTTGTGTGTATGGAAATCCTGTCCATCTACTCCACAGAACAGAAGGTAAAGCTTTTTTCTCCATGTGTAGGCTGAAGCCCAGAGTTGATACCGTGAAGTCCAATTTTCAATCTTTTATTTGTTGAATCTAATTGACAGAACCTTGACAAACTAAACTACAACCATCTAAGCTGTTTGATACAGTATATTCTGAGAAATTTTACCTGTAACTGCCCTGAACCTCTTCTTTCCCATCCAGCTCAGGACTGCATAATCTCTTAATTTTCAGTTTTCTCAGAGAAGCTCTGTGTTATCAAAACTCTCCCCCACTGTTCCTCCAGGTTCTCATTTCATCATCTGCTCTGGACTTTCTCTTCTGACTAAATTTCCATGTGGGAATGCTGAGGGGAAAAAATTCTGGAAAAGTGGTAGGAGTAGGAATTATGTATGCTTAGGTCCAGACTTGGTATTCCAGTGGTTCACACCGGTTCGCCTGAACTGGTAGCAGAAATCTTGGGTGACCCCGCCCACCCGTCCCGGCTCTACGGCATCCCATTTAGGCCCTTTTTTTCACCCAAAAGCACATGCACGGTACACATGTGTTCACATTTGTGAACCCGTAGGGAAGGTAAGTGTATACCACCCCTGCTTATGTCTAGATATTGTCTTTTGTATTATGGAGTGCATTCCACCATCAAGGAGATCTTTTCAATGGCTGTTTCAAGACTTAGAATCCCTTCCAAAAATGATTAAATATATCTTTTAGAAGATGCTATGAAGTTTTCATTCTAGGAAAGCCTTTGGATATGATGGGTTTGTTTTATTGGATTAACTAAACATTCAAATGTAATTTTATTACCTCTATGGTCCATGTTATCTTTGGCTCATTTTTCTCTGTGTGTTAATACATGAGTTTTAATCTTGTTAGATTATGATTTTATCTCTGATGCTTGTCACAGTGGGCTTATCTAAAGAAAGGCAGAATATAAATATTTGCCATGACTAACTACATCCCCTGTGAGCAAGATGAACTCTTTTCCAAAATAGTCAATTATACAATCCTTGTTTAATAGTGGCAATGATGTATTTTTTCTCTGTAATTAGTATTTGGCTATTCAGCCCAATGCCGTTTTTTTTTCTCATTTGCAAAGATTTCTCAGATTTTTTTTTCATCGAACAAATATATATGATATGATAATAACAAATTGTGAAAGCAAGACCCTCTTACACAGGCCTGTCAACTGGTGGGCTGTGGGCCAGATACATTCATTTCATTTCATTTCATTTATTGGATTTTTATGCCACCCAATCCCGGAGGATTCTGGGCGGCTTACAGAAATGAAAAAAAAAATTAAAAGGAATTATTAAAAACAATGGGACACAACAAAGTTAAAAAGGAACACAACAGACACCCAATCGGGAGGGGGCTGGACCTCAATCAAGGGTCAACAGCCCCAAGCCTGCGGGAAAAGCCAGGTTTTAATGGCTTTGCGAAAGGCCATGAGAGTGGGGAGGGCCCAGATCTCTGGGGGCAGCTCATTCCACAGGGCCGGAGCGGCAACAGAGAAGGCCCTACTCCTAGGCGCTGCCAGCCGGCATTGTCCCGCTGAAGGCACCTGGAGAAGGCCCATGCTGTGCGATCTTATTGGTCTGAGGGAGGTATGTGGCAGAAGACGGTCTCGGAGATACCCAGGTCCTAGGCCATCACAGGCATGCCACACCTAACACAGCTTCATAAAGGCAAAAAATGTCATGATACATCGTGATCCGTCCTGTGAGGCAATCAAGTTTGACACCTGTGTTCTAACACATTTGGTTGCATCACTCACAGACTTTTAAAATCCTTTTTATATTCCATTTATTGGACAACATATACACTCCTACAATTCTCTGGCTTCTTCTCTAATCTTGATGGTTTCTTTAAGTAGTAGTAGAATCAATTTTGTTGTCAGGAAAGTTAGTGCTTGTTATCATATTTGTCAGATTCCAGAATTTCATAGTTGATTTTTTTTTGTAATCAGCACATTTGAAATGGTTTGACAACTTTAAAACTCTTTAAACTGAACACACACACACACACCACTCTAAATCTCACTACAGTAATTTTTCAAAAATATTGGAATACAAGAAACGCCAAATTTCATCTGGGAATAGAAAGGAAATTGCTGCTGGGGAAGACCAGTAGACATTAGTGTCAAAGAAGTGCATTTGGGAGTGCTTGAGGATGCAGCAAGAGTCGGGATGAAAAAATTCATTGCAAAAACCTTGGCATATTTTAGGCTGACAACATCAAGCACACTGAAGTCAAGGAGAAGATTAGAAGTGAATATGTTATGAGAGTGAAGATAACCTTAAAGTCCAAACTCAGTGGAAGAAATACCATCAAGGTAGTTAACATATGGGTAATTCTAGTTATTAGCTACATTGTTGGAATAGTGGACTAGATTCAAGCAGAAGTAAAACTCCTAGGTAGGAAGATAAGAAAAATAATGCCAATGAATCATGTCCTTCATCCATGCAGCAACATTGATAGACTCCACTTATCCAGAATCATATGTAGGCAGGGGTGGGTTTCAACCAGTTGGCGGCGGTCCCTGCAAACCGGTTGGTCGCCGAACCCGGAAGTAAGTAACTTCCGGGAATGGCGAAGGGCGCGCCCGCCCGCCCGCCTGCGGTCCTTACCCGGTTTTGACGAGTTCTGTGCTTCCACACATGCGCAGGACGCATACAGCGCCTGCGCGATCATCCAGGAGCAGCTGGAGCGTCGCGCAGATGCTAGTACGCATGTGTGCACCGCGCACGTGCACGAGGATGCCGCCGGCCCCGTTCCAACCGAACCGGTTGGAACGGGGCGAGAAACCCACCCCTGTATATAGGTATGGATGTTGCAAGTACATCAGACAGATGAAGAAGAAAAATGGACACTGGAAAAGTATCTGAAGAAAAGTGAAGAAGATGCATTGAAACTAGTATAAGATGAAGGCTTCCTGGATACTGAAGAAACAAAATGAATTTGCAAGAAAATGAAGAATAGAAAAGAAACATGTATTATATGGCCAATACACACACACACACACACACACACACACCCCATACATACATACCCAAACCCTAGCAGGCAAAGCAAACAACCACAAGACATGGCTAATAGCAGAAAAGTGAAAGAAAGTGGCAGGGTAGCTAATTCTATGTTCTAAGATTTAAGAACAACACATGAAAAGCCAGAAGTGAAAAGACAAAAACAGACAGCAAATGCAGCCTCTGCAAAGAAACTGACAAAACAGTGGGCCACCTAATTAGCTACTTCAAGAGGATCACACAGACTGACTGCAAATAACTACAGACACAGTAGCAATCATGGTGCATTGGGATATCTGCAAGAAATACCATTGGCTTGCAAGCCAAAACTGGTAGAACCACCAAATAGGCAAAGTGACTGAAACTGACAAAGCTAAATTGCTTTGGGATATTAGAATTCAAACAGACAAGCACTTGCTACACAACACTCCAAACTTAACAACTAACTGTTGATTTAAAAGACAAAAACAGTCTGGGTAGTGGATGTTACAGTATCTGGAGACAGCAAGTATCAAATGATGTTATTAAACATCAATATCTGCCTACTGTATGCCAGGTACTTGGGAAAGACTCCATTGATGAGTAAAAATGCCAAATCAAGTCTAAATATCTGGATGACTATGTGACCAATCATAATAATGAGAGATAGAGAAAGCAAGGGAGAGAAAATGAATGAATGAGAGAGGGCTGGCAATGGAAGATTGGTCTACTCTAGAGCTGTGAGGGCGCAATGGTTAGAGTGCAGTACTGCAGGATACTTCTGCTGACTGCCAGCTGGCAGTTTGACTCTCACCAGGCTCAAGGTTGACTCAGCCTTCCATCCTTTCAAGGTCAGTAAAATGAAGACCAATGAGATTGTTGGGGGCAATATGCTGATTCTGTAAACTGCCTAGAGAGGGCTGTAAAAGCACTATGAAGTGGTATATAAGTCTAAGAGCTATTGCTACTCAGAAGGCAGCCAACAAGGTGGGAACAATCACACAATCTGTGTGGGCCACAGCCCAGGCTAAGTACCAATTTAATCCTATTTTCAAATTCTCTTCAACTGAAATTTGTCTTAAGAAGCTGTCAAGAGCAATTCAGTCTTTTTCTTTGGCTGCAATTGTTGAATTGACCAGCATCTTCTATAAAGCTGACTCTAAACCAAATTGCACACCAGGAATGAGGCATCCCTTTTCCTGAATCTCTTTTAATCATTTAGCTTTGACTATATTCTTTTTTTATTACATTTGTCACCTATTTCATAATTAATAATTCAAAACATGCATATATTATCCATTCATTCCATATAAAGTGATTAATATGTTGTCACGGATACAGACACAATGACTCCCCACATGCACACAAATATACAGTGTTTGGGAGGGGGAGAGGAGAGAAAAGAGTGAGAGAGATATAAATACACCCTGCTTATCAAAGTGGTTGTTGTAAATTTCCTCATGAATATGAAAACAGTTGATGCAGTGCTAGCATGATAGGTCAGTGTAGCCAATTTTACAAGATGTACTGTTTATATTATTTTTGTTTTGGTGCTGAATGGATAAATAATTTATTGAAGATTCCTCAAAGGAGGAATAGCGATTGGAAAAGCAACTTTAGTGTGTCAGGTAGGGGTGGTTGAAATCTGGCAATTGGATCAGGGGTATATTGAATCAATCTCTCTCACACCCTAAAATTCAAGACTTTAGTTCTGTGGATAAAATAAGGAAGAACCCCATGTAAATGACCTTGAGCATCCTGAGACTATAAATGCAACATATGAATATTACTGCCCAGTTCCATGTTACTGGGAGGAATTTGAACAGGAAAAATACATGGATGATCTTTGATAGCACCTTCCATACTATTGACCTACCAAAAGCTGGGCTATGCAGTACCAATAAATAAATAACTCTTACATCCCCACCAAATTTAAAAGTAGAGTTCTGACCAAGTTCTCCTTCTAAGCATCTTAGATTATGTTCAATAAACATTGCTGGTAGAATTAACTAGGGAGGAACAGATGTACAATTTTCATTTCTGTAATTTCTCTCACAGGATAAGCTGAGAACATTATTATAATTAAATTTTTATTTTGAGGAAGAATACACGCATAAACCGACCTTGCGCTGAAAAGAAACAAGAAAACAATCACACATACATAGTATAGTTCACTTACAAACTGATTATGTCTGGATGAAACTTTTATTAAGGAAAGAAAGGCGGTTGATTTCTCTCTAGCTTAGGTAATATAAAATTGGATTTATGCCTCTTCATTCCAGTCTTGCCCCTTGCATGTTGGTTTAAATCATAACAAAGCAGCAAATCAAAAATCTTTGATACATATATTGCCTTACTACATCGAACAGTTAGATATAATACAATGTGTGCTGCTTCCCACCTACAGTGCAAATAGAAAGTACGTAGAAGATTATGTAAAAGGTAAATTCCTAATTATTATGCAGTATTCATTTGCCATCTTGGAAGAGACATAATACAGAGTACAGGTAGACTTGACTTACAGCAATTCATTTAGTGACTGACTGAAGTTACAACAGGACTAAAAAAATGACTTATGAACCATTTTTCACACAACCACTGTAGCATCCCCATGGTCAAATGATCAAAATTCAGATGCTTGGAACTGACTCATATTTATGATGTCTCATGGTTATCTGATCACCTTTTGTGACCTTCTGACAAGCAAAGTCAATGGGAAAGCCAGATTCACTTAACAATCATGTTATTAATTTAACAATTGCAGTGATTCGCTTAACAACTGTGGCAAGAAAGGTTGTAAAATGGTGCAAAACTCAATCATGGTCTTGCTTGGGAAAAGAAATTTTCAGCTCAATTGTGGTCATATTTCAAGGACTAGCTCTATTTCAGAGTTTACCACTTACTTCAACAGAGAGAAACATATATTTTCTCTAAAGTGAAACAATCCTAGCATGCAAGGAACAATTCATCCTTTCCTTTCCCTGGCATTGCATCCCATTTTTGCTAGTAACAGGATTATATGACGAATTTATCCTGAGAATGATGCCTACTTAAAATATGTAATCCATTTATTGGTTGTTTTTAAATAAAAAAACCTGTGATCATCATTCATTTTGTTCCCCCATTTCCTGCAGATTTTTAAGATGAGTTAAGTAGAGGGACACTGATTAGCTCAGTCTATCTCAGATTGTCAGCAATGAAATGGGAGAAAGACCTAGTAGCCCTATATAAATTAGGAAATTAACAAAATATGCTGAAATTTACAGAGTGTCAGACGTGCCTTATTCAGTATCCAAGAAAGAAAACCCCCAACTCCATTTGATTAGAGATAAAGGTACTTTTACTGGACATAAAATGAAAGCAGCTAAAGTAAAGCAAGATCTGAGGCAAAAAAGTGCAAACGTGTACATATCAAATGTTTACCCAGGACCCTCCCCCCAATTACTCCAACCGATGTCCAATCGATGTCCAACTCCCAAAGGTGTCATGTGGGGTGCATCAAGTGGCCTCATTCAGCTGGTATGCAGAGACAGTTGACCTTGACCAAGCCCAAACACAAGCCATCAGCATGCGCAAAAGACGGTGAAAACAAAACTCCCTTCCTGATAACTCCTCCAGCACCTAGCAATTTCCCTCCAAATACCCCAAGCCCCAACCCTCCCCGTTACTATGGCAGCCAATAGCAAGCAAGCAAGCAAGCAAATTAGAGGCTGACACAGAGTAAATGTGGGGGGAAATAAAAAGTACTGATTAACCAAAAATCCATATTGAAGTGATACAGACACAAAATCCCCAGCATTTTTCCTTTCCAGTTTCATCTTCTAGTGCCGTGAGGTTTTAAGGTTTATTTAAAGGATCTTTCAGATAAATTCTTTTGAATTGTGTATGAATTGTGTATGAATTGTGAATGATTTTTTGTGGTTGTTCCATATTTTAGGGTACATCAGGTAACTTCAGCTAAATCTGAGAGAAAAACATTATGAAGAAAGTCTCTTACGAGGCTTTTTCAGAAGAATGGCCTAGGAATGATAGGAGAAAGTGAAATCAAAGGCAAAACACCAAAAGTAGCTCAGTCTGCCGCCATTGGAACAGAAATGTAAAGAACATTCTCAGATCTTTGGTGCAGGTGGGCCTTATAGGTTTTCCCAAACTTAAAATCAACAGATTCCCGGCTTACTTTGGATAGACACCATGCCTAGACTTGGATCGTACCTTCTGGATTTATTTTTGTGGATGTAAATTTTTAAAAATTTAATGAAGGGAAATGCTGGGGAATATTAATAACCTCACTAAACCTCATTTACGTGTGTGTATGAGTGAACAGGACAGCACAGTATTTTAGAATGTTTTCCTTTAGTTGGAAGGTTAATTCTCCTTGATTGCAGCCACTTCTTGATAATAGCAACCTAAACCATTTACAGCTCTCTATTGCTGAACAAATAAAGATGAGTGAACCGTACGTAGCTTACCAATTTGGTACCTTTTCTGTGAATAATATACACAGGTTGAAGGGCAACAATGCTAATTCATATAGTTTCTGTACATGCAATCCTCAGCTCTGAAAAATGTAATCTACAGCTTGTATTGTTATGAAAATGGGACCTGTGACTTATATTATTAGGAAAATGGAATCAGTGGATTTCATTGTTATGAATGTGTGTGCAAGTTTGTTACAAGGCTATTACAGAAGTAAAGTATGAAGAAACTGAGTTCACAGATAATGCAGAACCCATACATATTAATTATTCATTACTAAATGTATTACCTCAATATGGAATATAATAGAATTTAGAATAACAGAGTTGGAAGGGACATTGGAGGTCTTCTAGTCCAACCTTCTGCTCAGGCAGGAAACCCTACACCACTTCAGACAAATGGTTATCTAGTATATTCTTTAAAAATGTCCAGTGTTGGAACATTCACAACTTCTGGAGACAAGTTGTTCCACTGATTAATTGTTCTAACTGTCAGGAAATTTCTCCTTAGTTCTAAGTTGCTTCTCTCCTTGATTAGTTTCTACCCATTGCTTCTTGTTCTACCCTCAGGTGCTTTGGAGAATAGTTTGATTCCCTCTTCTTTGTGGCAACCTCTGAGATACGTATCTGAACACTGCTATCATGTCACCCTTAGTCCTTATTTTCATAAGACTAGACACCAGCATGCCTAATGTCCCTGTTCTACTGTCCCCATTTATTTGTACCCATTTCCTGTGTTCTTATTCATGTTTATTCTTATTCCTGTTACCTTGTACATGAGTGACAAATTAAATAAATAAATGTTTAACCAAGCCATCTCCAATCTAGTTGCTTAACCTTCTACTTTATTTACTTAATAATTGGGGCTGCAATTTTAATAATAAACCAGATGTCCATTTTAAGTAATGCCAGGAGTATTAGAAATTGCAGATCCACATGACACTTTCAGGAAGGTGCTCTATTTGAGAAAGACTGGGTTATTCCTATTATCACAACTATAATATTATTTTATTCTGCAGACTAAGGATTAATACATTTATAGTTTTGAATTCATAATTTTGGAATATAGATACTGTATATGATGTGCCTAGATTTAAAATGAATCATTGTACATTTATTTCAACTGGAAGACTGCTCATGTGTAACTAGAGGCCTATTTGTTGGGAGAGGGTATTATTTTTTGCATATAAATTTTATTTACAGGGTTGAAGCTGTTGCATGTATTCCTATCCTCTCTCTGATGCTGCCTTGAGCTATTTAAACTCCTGTTAGAATGGTATAAATTGTCCTTTGGGAAATACTGAATTAGAAATCCTGTTCCTTGTTTAAATTGTCATGGAGTGCATCCGCTCTTATTTACAGCACAACAGTAATAGAGTTATATTAATTTAAGAAGCAAATAAAATTAGGCAATAAATTGACACTGAGTATTTTTTTAAAAGAAGGATATATGTTGATTTTCACATTTAGGCTAATGAAAATAGATTTTAAATATATATTTTATTAAGCATTTATACATTTCTGTTTAATCTCAATGTAACATTCAATTTTTCATTGAAAGCTTTGCATGTTTGAGAAATATATCTTTGCATATATAAAAACAATTAAAGGAGTGAGCATTATATTATTTAAAATAATATTTATAGTAATATTTATATTATATGTGTATAGGGAGTGGGGTGGTTGCTAGTGGTGAAGGCAATCGTCTCTCACTCAGAAGGTTGAGAGTTAAATACTATATAGTGGAATATGTTTCTCTTCTATCTGCTGTGAACTTTGTCTGACATCAGGAAGGGTATCCGGCCAATAAATACTCAGCTCCATCTATTCGTCCTAACACTACTCCGAATTAAGGGAGTTTTATATATGTTATATATTTATACATTATTATAAAGTAATAATATTTTTATTGTTGAATTTAACCCCATCCTTCTGTTGATTCCAACATTCAGACAACAACAACAACAAAAATAACAACTGTAAAACAGAACAAAACCATCACCACTATCACCACCACCAGTTAAATGCAAAATCAAGCTTTGTAACAATTGACAAATGAAAGCTTGCTGAACTAGCAGGAGAGCAAGAGCAAAGCCACATTTCATTACACAGAAATAATGCAGGAGAAAACCTTTGCTGCATATCTAATAGTTGCCCTTTTGACAGCAGGAATATGTTGAGAAGGATTGCTCATGCTGATCTAGGTAATATAGGTAATCAAGCACGATTGGAGCACTTAACCAGTCACTAAATCATTTACGATTGCAACTTTAAGTGAGATAGAGCATGTAGAAGTGTAATAAACAAATATTTTAAAAGTTAATAACTGGTAAGTAGATAGTGCAGGTCTTTCAGATCAGGTGTTCATAGGTGTTGTTGCTTCACTGCTTTGATTAGCAGTTTGGCTGCAACATTTTCGTACCAATTGCAATTTCTTGGACACTTTTCAAAGATTGTCCCACAAAAAAAAAAATCTTAGTGATTGAGATACATACTGTAGTTAGCCTCCAATGAGAGCATGACTAATAGCACCTTTCCCCCTCCCCCCTGTGCACTCTGCTCTATCTTTCCCAATCTTTCAGTTTTAGTTATAATCTGCATTTTAATTGCCATTGTATTGATTACACAGAGACACATATACATATATTCATACACATACATACTGTACATATATACATGCTACATCAAAATAAAATCATATCTAGCTATTTATTTAGCTTTATTTTGATGTTGCCAGCCACCCAAAGTCATCTTGAGATGAGATGCTCAGCAAACAAATTAAATAAATAAATAAGTAAGTAAGTAAAAAATTATAACCAAAGCACTAACCAACTCGGGAAAGGCTGCAACTGCCACACTAAACAAAAGAATACAGATGTCAGACCTGGAAGCCATATTTTAACTTTGGAACTTCGGGCCTGCCACATATTCTATTGCGGGAAAATTGAGGGGGGATTATACAGAGTGTGGGTGATATATAGTCAAAATAACATTCTTTTCTCAGAGAGTCAAAGCCACCTTGCCCTGCAGCTGCAATGAGGTGACTGGGAGGCATCTCCAGTTTTAGATAGTGCCTGATTGGATCATGTGATGGACATGTGGGTTCTGGGCAGGGACTTGAACTTTCACTTGGGTGGGGGAAACCTGGAAACTTTCAGATTCGGGTTCTCCCACATGTGCCAATATGACAGCTCTAATAAAATAGAACTTTGAGGAAACTCAAGTCTTGGGGTCTTCTTTCATTGGGGGTGTTACTTGGAACCCTGACAACAGGCAGTCCTTTGATTACAATGCCAACTGAGACCAAAATTGTCTTTATTAAGTAACAGTCATAAAGTGTGATGTCATATGATTATGTGCCTTATGGATAGAAGTGCTGGCCCAGTTATCATGTTGTCACCTGACATGACCTCACCTTTCAACTTCTTGCTGGCTGATCCTTTAACTTTGCTTGTAAGAAATGAGCAGCAGAAATTGTTATCACATGACTGTGGCTCACTGAGAGTTTATTTATTTATTTATTTGCTTGTTTGTTTGTTTGTTTGTTTGTTTGCCACCTACTTGACTTAGAGGCAACTCTCTAGATGGGAGTCAAATTCCTGGATCTCAGTCACATGATTGTAAAGATGCTATGATAGCCAAATCTTCAAGGACCTGTCATAAATCTCCCAGGTTCTATGCAAGATTAAAGGGTTATTGAATGCTCACTCATAATCCAAAGGCCACCCACACAGATATGCTCCTCACCACTTGCAAATCTAGGGACAGTTGGAACTCAGAAGGTTACCATGCGCAACAGTATCAAAAATCACCAAGAAGTCCAACAACAACAACAACAAAACAATTAGGATCAGCCATGGCACATCTAATATATGGCATAATTCAAAATGAGACCAAGCAGATTCAAGACCATATCCTGGATGAAATCCTGACTGGAAAGGTAGAAATAATCAGTTGAATTTGAAGCTGCAGTATGTAGATGTTCTTAGTCACTTTACCCAAGAATGATATATGCAAAAATATTATAAATATGTTCTAGGAGAAAGGACTTATAATGGGGATATCAAACTGATGGCCTGTGGGCTGAATGCATCACACGCAGGCCACACCCACCCCAGCTCCGCAAGAGCAAAAAATGTTATGTTACATCATGATATGTCACGTGACATGATCAAGTTTGATACCTGTGACTTATAACATTCATTCTTAAAACACTTTCCACATTCATGGCTGTATTAATCACCTTCAGTAAATTGGAAGCTAATCCCAATTTTGGTGACCTAATCAATTATGAAGGAGAAGGGTCAACAAAGTTGTGGGCTTCATCCCTCTACATAGCCACCCTACACTATCAACACTTACAAGCTGGAAAATATCCTCAAGGAATCTAACAAGTCCCTAGATTATGTCACAGCAGTGCAGTTAAACTCAAGATAAATTCAATGAATTTTCTCTGCTAAAAATGAGGAAAATTATTCATAGCAACCCCATGACCCTTCTTGCTTCCTTCTTCCATCTTGATGGAGGTTATGAAACATAATGGTAATGTTCCTGTGTTCTTATTTTGTATTGGATACGTTTTATATAGCATTTTTTTCCTTTGTGAGCCACCAAGAGTTATTTTGATTCTGCTGGCATCTTTAAATAAATATGCCTTTGATGTAGAAGCAATGGAGGCTGCTATCCCCAGTGGAATGAGAAGTGCAATTTCACCAATTAATTTTTGTTGTTGAAAAAAATGTTAATATTTGAAAATGAAACCATATGCATTTATTTGTCTTATTTTGAAACATATGAGCTGACTTTCCTCTAAAAGAAAATATTTTCAACAATATCCTTGTAAACTAATATGGACTAGAGATTCTCATTCTCTCTTTCTCTCCCTCCCTCCCTCTCTCCTTTCTCTCTCTCTCTCCTTCCCTCCCTCCCTCTCTTTCTACCTCTCACTCCCTCTCCCTCTCTCTCTCTTCCTCTCCCTTCCTCTTTCTATCTCTCTCCCTTCCTCTCCCCCTCCCTCTCTCCCTCCCTCTCCCTCTCAAATGACATCTGAGGTCTGAAATGACTGTTGTGACAGCAATGGAATAGTTGAAGTGAAATTTGGTACTTATAGACTTTGAGAGACTTAAAGCATTCATTTTGCTTCTTAACCATGTTTCCAGTTTGGACTCAGCTTCAAAGATTGACAGGTCTGTGTGTGTGTGTGTGTGTGTGTGTGTGTGTGTGTGTGTGTGTGTGTGTGTGTTAACCAGTAGAAAATGGAACAGGAGAAATTTTCTCCTGCTCTATCTCAATTGTGGATGATGACAATGATCTCTTTATGGACCAATTTGTATGTTGCACTAGGGCAAAATCTGGCAACCAGCTTGCTCAATTTGACCCTTAGTCTTATAGCTTACATGTTGGTTGAAGCAACTCACTGGCTCTCTTTTAGCTACCAATTGTACAAGACCTTATACAATTGAGGATCAGGCTACCTGCCATTGTTGCCATCTGGCTGACATTGAGATCATCAGAGGTATATGCTGTGATTGAAAAAGTATCACTTTGCAATTACTCACAGTTAGGAATGGATTTGTGAGTTTTCGTCCCTGAAATTCATGGCTGACCTATAATTATATCCTTCAGGCTACTCTGAAAACCTTCCTCTCCACTTAGGTCACGCCTGTATGAAGATTGTAGATGAGTTTGCTTTGACAAGTTTTTCTTCTTTTCCTTCCCAGCCATCTTTGGTTTCTTTTAAATGCCTTTATTGTGTTTTATTATATTAGTTAAAGTCAATTTATATTGCAAATATTTTTAGCAAGACAGCTACGCTAGATGCTGCCATGTAGCATACGTGACCAAATATGTTCCTGGCAAATGCCTCAACCTGATATTTATTTGTTTATTGGATTTGTTGGAGGCTAGGATATGAGCTGACATTGACACATAGCCAGCTAACCTAATGCGGGATTTTATTTTGGACACTAAGCTACTTATCCTAATAAAATAGTCTGAGATAATATTATATTCAAGTGAAAATATTGACAAAATCAAGTATGTATAGAATAGTGCGTAAAGACAGATAATGTAACCTACCTAATTTTTTCTTCCTCAACTCAATTTCCCTCAGTTTCTGTTTATACATTATTATAGCTTCTTCTCCCTCTCCTTATCAAAATTATGGACACTGGAATATCTGTATTTTCCCGGTTGCCTTGCTGCTAAACACATCTTTAATTCACAAAGTTTTTTTAAAAAAATATTAAATTTGTATGTCATCCATCTTACTATCAAAGTGACTCATCTCACAATCAGAGTTCCATAGAACATATTTGTACACATGCCTTCTAGAATTCCCCTTCTTCTGCTTACTTTTTCATGGTCTTATGCTGGCCATCTGCTTTCTCCCACCACCCAAAAAATATAATAATCTATAACCTTGGCACAGAGCCAGCCACTTTCCTTCAGCACGACATTTCAAGAGGCCCCAGAATTCATTTTTAACCCACTGCAATCATGTAACCTTTGCTGGTTGCAAGCATAAAACATCTATGGAGCAGGTAATAGTGTGTATGTCATAAGACCTGAAGAATGTAACTTAAAAAAGCTGAGCCACATAAACAATTCTTATGGCCCTTTAGAAGAGCTCCATCTTAACATTCATTGGGAAAGCTATCAGTGCTACATCTGATCTAATTTATAGAGAAGGTTGTTTCACCTCATAGGGGCCACGAAGGACAATTGCCTCCTTATAGCCTCAGCCTCATCTAATTTCCCAGTAGTGGGGAGCTGCAAGCAATTTTTCCTCAGCTGTTGAGAGTTGTGAGGTTTTGCAGCAGCAGCATGATATTTAAGAACATCAGTGTGAGAGCTTGTTCTAGGCTCCCTTAACATGTAAGGTGTTCTTTGGATAGGTAGGGAGAGAGTCAGGGGTGGGTTGCTATGGGTTAGCCCAGGTTTGGGAAAATCCATAGCTAACATTATGGACGGTTCGGAGAACCTCCAAATCCCACTTCTGGCTGGCCCTGCCCACCCTACACCTCCCCTCCCCTCCCACTCTCCCCTCCCAGGAATCTCCACACGGCCTGTTTTGGATGTGAGGTAAGTGCAGGGCCTGTGCAGAGCCTAAGGGAGAGGGAAAACAGGCCTCCTGGAAGTTCCAAAAGGCCAGAAACAGGGTTGTTTCCAGCCTTTGGAGGACCTCCAGAGTCTGGGGGAGGCAGTTTTCTCCCTCCCAGAGACTCAAGGAAAGCCTGTGGAGCCTGGGGAACATCTCTCCCCTCACCGTGGTGCAGGAGGCCAACTAGGCCATGCCCACCCTGGCCACACCCACCTAGCAACCGGGCAGAGAACCTGTTGCTGAAATTTTTGAAGCCCACCCCTGGAGGGAGTATGTATAAGGGCACAGGTTGGTGAATACATTTATGGGTGTATGGATAGGATAACATGGGAAGGTTGCCTATCTATGGAATAAAAACATGCATATATGTTCATGTGTTTACCCAAAGATCTGACTTCTTGAAGTATACTTTCTATTAGAGCAGCTTTTCCATTTTGAACTATGATGTCTTCTCTGCTAACATAATGCTCAGCATCTTCCCCCAACCTAGGGCATCAAGATTCAGAGCCATTCTGAATGATTGAACTAATCAGAGAGGACAGGCAGGCTAATTATAAATGAGAGCTCTTCTATTTATTCCCAAGTATCTTGCTAATCAAGAATAATGGCAAGGAAAAATATCCTGTGAAATGCTTGAGGCATCAACTTTGGAGACTACATTGGAAGAAAGGTATTCCTCAACATTATAATAGATTGGTTTTATTAATAATTTAATTGTGGAAATCATGCTATTTTACTAGGATGGGAAACATTGCAAATTGTTTTCATCATAAAATTAGTAGTATCAATGCAGAACCCAAATGTTTTATACTGTTTATTTGTGGACTCCAATTGTCATATTTGAATGGAAAAATAAAATAAAAATGCTTAAAAAAATAGAGGAAAACTCTTGTTCTGGGTGTGATGTAACAAATCAAAATTCAGCCCATGTGAGAGGACATAATGCAATTTTGTTTCCTTTAAAGATAGGAGGTTGCAAACCCCGGGGGCATATATTCAATAATTTGCATTAATAGCTATATTTAAAAAGTCAAAACTAAGCAATGTACAGGAAGTAAGGCTAAATAAATGTGTCAATTTTTGTGTCATTTTCTCAATTTCACTTGCTCTTAGCTTAATCTAGGTAATGCAGAATATTTATTATTAATTGCTGAACACTGTCTGCCCAGGATCACTTTGGGTGAGACTGGAAACCATATAAATTAGAGACAGATAGTTATTTATCATCCCATTCAACCTTTTTAATCAATGAGGGTTCAATATTAAGTTAAAGAATTTCATATTCTTAACTTAACAATGTCAAAGAAGAGAGTCCAAGCTATCCATTCCATACCTATGTTGCAACATTCCCAAAACTTCTCCTTTGCTCTTTTCTATTGAATCAATTCCAGTTTGCTTGAACCTCTCCTTCTTCCAGGTACTTGACAATAATAATGCTATTGTTTTTTTCCCACCTGGAAATAAGATACCGTATTTATCGGCGTATAACACGCAGTTTTAAAACTAAAATTGCAAGCTTAAACCCTGCCTGCGTGTTATACGCCGATACTGCGTGTTATACGCCGGGTCCCAAACTGCCCAGCGACTGGCGGCGGCGGCGGTAGCAGCAGCGGCTTGTCTCGGCTCGGCTCCTACACCAGAGCGGGCAAGTCTCCGCAAGGGGGAGAGCCAGTGAGCCAAGACGGCTCAAACAGAGCCTTTTTCTGCTTTGCTCCAGCTCCGAAGAGGAAGAAGGGGGGAGAAAAAGAAGGAAAAGAAAAGGAATGCACCAACAAACGAACGCCAAGAGATCCCACGAACAGGACTGAGAATTGCAAAAAGAAGACGGAAGCCGCGCTTTTTGGGCAGTTCGTTGGCCCTGGTGTGTGGCAAGAGGGTGGAAAAGGCAGGCGGGCGCCGCCTTCTCGTCGTGGTCTTCTTCCTTTCCTCAGTCACCGCCTGCCAGGCAGTTCAGAAGTGGGGGAGGGGGAGGGAGGGAGGGTGGCTGTGTGTGGCCCCCCCCTCCTCCTCCTTCCTTCCTTTAAACGCCCACTCCTGATGGGTGAAAAGGCAACTTGAAGTTCAGTGCAATTAACTTCGCCGGCGCCTGGGAAGCTGAAGGTGTCGCCCAGCCTTGCCCGCCCTCTCGCCGCTCTCTCATGAGTAAGTTAATCTTCTTATTTCTCTTCCACCCCCCCCTCCCCATCCCGCCTTCGTTTTAGGTATGCTGCACCGACCGGTCACTCCTGTTTAACACCTACTTTTAAGTGTTTTAGGAACTTGTTACGGACAGTCCATTTTGGTCGGCGACTGACAAAGCGTGGAAATCCGATGGGGGCGGGGATGTGGATTCCTCTAATATTTGTTCTGAGCTATCGGGATTGTCTCTTAAGAGGAATCCTAGCCGCCTTTTTCTTTATTTCCAGTAAAGGGAAACTCTACTACAGTAGCTTGGTCTGGTGGAAAGCGGCTTGCAGACGCGCAAACACCTGCTTCGCGCTCCCTCGCCTTGCCGCCGCCTCCCAAGCCAATAAGTTTGCGGGCGAGGTCCTTGGCAAGTTTGCTTGGCTTCGGCGTTCACTCTAACTCAGAAGTTTGGCTCAGTTCATAAGTTTCAAGCCCGGTGCCTCCGGGGACGGAGGACGAGGGGGGGGGAGCGCGGGCGAGGGAGAGAGAGGTCCCTGCAGGATGCTTGCGGGAGGGAGGAAAAATAGTACGGGGAGGAGTGGGACAGTGAAGGCGGGGGGGGCGTCAACTTGGCGACGCACTTCGTTCAGCCACCGCATCGTGAAAGTGAGGGAGTTTTAAAAGATTTCCATCTCGGCGCTTTGTATGACTGGGAGAAAAGGTTATCATGCAATATCGGGCAGATATCAATTTGGGATGTCTGTTGGTAGAAACGGGCTGGGGCTTTGCGGCTGGGGAACAGAGAAGGGGTGCATTTGGTCTGCCACTGACCTCCAGAAGGCGGCTCCTCATACAGGTGTATCTCCCTCTCTCCGCGTGAGGTCCTCCTTTCGCTCTCACGGTCCTGCCTCTTTTTTGCAGGAGGGGGAGCCCGGTGGTCTCCCAGGAATTAAAAGGAAATGCAGTTTCCTTTTGATGCTAAACTGTAGCAAAGCTGGTGCTGGGAGATCACTGAAGGGGCAGCTGGATCGCTTGCCTCTGTGGAAATGTTTCTGCAAAGTTACTCGGTATGTGGGCCCTTCTTTTTCGGCGGCGTTTGACCACGTGGAAATAGAACTGTTGCTGACATACATTATTAAATCGTATCGGTTGTGTTATCTAGAGTCTGTGCCAAAGTTTGGCGTGCTTGTCAAAGCTTCTTACATTTTTGTCCCTCTCTGAAAAGCTTTGGCAACTTTTGAGATCCGTCTCTGAAAAGCTTTGGCAATAACAGCCAATATGCCTGACTTAAAATGTCTATTTTAGTGAAGAAGCCCTTTGCCTTATTGAAAGCTGCGATTAATAGCTTTTGTGTATTGACATATTATTTTAAGATAACTCTTTTATTCAACCTTGCTTTATTTTATATGCAAAGGATTAAAAACATCTAGAATATAAGAGTGGAGAACTGGGACCTCTACTACTATGCGTTTTTGAAGGATCTAATTTAGAAGCCATTCTTTATATTTTCATAATATTATTTAGGTCTGGTATATTTATATACTTCTGCTCCAGACTGCTGCAGAAATTAGCAAAGAGGCTTACATTTTTGACAAATGTGCAGACAAGAATATCATTAATTGATTTTTTTAATCTTAACAACCTAAGCATCTGTTACAAAACAAATTTAATATATTTACTCTGTTTTTCTTACTTTGTTAAGAAAGGTTATACTATAGGTAAAATTTCAATTTTAGTTGGTAAAAGGAATTGATCGGATATTTCACTGTTCTTCAGGAGTGTTTACAGAAGTCACCAGATATGGAAGACTTAATTTCAGCACTCTACTAAATAAAAAAGAAAGGAATCAATATTAACATAACTCAGAAGCACAGTATACCTCACTAAGTTTAGACATAGTATAAATTTCGCTTTCTATATGTCTGCCAAAATTCACATGAGTTGGAAGACATCATGACAAAGATATAAAGCAAACATGTAAGAAAATATTTTGGAGTACCCTGTAAATATATTTAGTACTTTGCACCTTATGAAGTAATTTACAGAAATCAATGGCTTATAAATGATAAGATCTCAAAAGATATTTGCTTTATATATCCTAATAAAAACTAGAATAAAAAGCAATACAATATATCTGTAATATTGTTTTTTCTTTTCTTTCTTGAAAATTAAAATATGTAACAGTTATATGTATTGAAGAAGGCATGAAGCTTTGGATTAAAAATGTGTGGGGGAAGCGCCCAGGTGCTTTGTTAAAGAAGCCATGCTTATTGGTATTGGACGCATTTAGATCTCATCTTACAGAAACAACAAAGGCGGAGTTTCAAAAGTTCAAAACTGATATAGCAGTTATTCCAGGCGGACTGACCTCACAATTACAGCCATTAGATGTTTGCATTAACAAGCCCTTCAAAGCTTTTATGCGTGAAGAGTGGAATAAATACATGTGTGATGAAACTCAACATGAAGTTACAAATTCTGGGCGAATGAAAAGACCTAGCATTTCAAAAGTGTGTCAGTGGGTGAAAACATCATGGGACGCAGTCAAAGAAGATATTGTTATCAACTCTTTTAAGAAATGTGGCATAAGCAATGCTTTGGATGGGGAAGAAGACGAACTGATCTATGAAGACAGTGAAAGCAGTGAAAGCAGTGCTCAGTTTGATTTTGAGGATACAAGTGAAGATGAGGAAGAGTTTTTTGGTTTTCCAAAAAGCAGTGATTCTGATTAAGTTTTTTTGCTCAAAGAGGTGTTTTTTCATTTCATATTTGCCTTTTAAGAGGAGTTAATGTTATAATTCATGTTCTAATGTTATAAATTTTAATCCAACATTAAGTTCCGAGCTTCCAAGTCATTTATTTTTAATGAAAAAAATTTTTACTCAAATTTTTGTGTTAAAATGGGGGGTGCGTGTTATACGCCGGTGCGTGTTATACGCCGATAAATACGGTAACTTTATACAGAGTTATCTAGACATTGCAAGACCCAATTGGCAGTAGTTACATTTCGAAACCAGGGACTTGGTTTTACTCCTGCTTTAGGCATGAAGGCCAGCTGGGTGACCTTGGGCTAGTCGCCTTCTCTCTCTCTCAGCCCCAGGAAGAAGGCAAGGACAAATCATTTCTGAAAAACCTTGCCAATAAGTCCTTATGGACTCTCCAGATAATTTCAAAAGTCAACACTGACTTAAAGATGATTTAGATCCGGGATGGCGAATTTATGGCACACCATATTTGCCAGCATAGCAGCCCTTGGCAGCCCTCAGTTCCGGCATGCATACACACACCGGCCAGTTGAACTTCAGCCTTCTGGAGGGCCAACGGAGGCTGGTTTTGCCTTCCCCAGGCTTCAGTAAAGCCTCCGGGGCCTTGAGAGGGGTAAAAACAGGCCCAACTGGAAGTTCAGGAATGAACTTCCGGTTGGCCCAATGGGGCATTTTTTGCCCTCCCCAGGGTCTGGAGGCTTGTCTGAAGCCTAGAGAGGGTGAAAAATAGCCCCATTGGCCAAACTGGAAATTCATTTTCAAACTTCTGTTTGGCCCATTGCACCTGTTTTTTTCCCTACTCAGGCTCCAGAGGCTTTCTTGAAGCCTAGGGAGGGCGAAAACAGTCTCCCCCAGGCCCTGTTTTCGCCCTCCCCAGGCTTCAGGAAAGCCTCCAGAGCCTTGGTAGGGCAAAAATTCCCTCCTGCGGGGGTCGCTTGGGCATGCGTAGGTGGGGGGGGGTTGCTCACACATGCACAGATGGAGAGTTGCTCACACATGCACAGGTGGGTGGCATGAACACATATGTGATAGCGTGGTGCACACAGTTTTGGCACGCCTTTAGAAATAGGTTAAGCATCAGTGTCTTTTAAGTGGCATCACTTGTACACCGGGATATTATCGGCAAAGGATAATAGATAGAACTTATAAACATCACTAGGAACAGCAGAGAAGACTAGACACAAAGGTAAATGCTGCTCCTTGCAAGTGTAAATATGTTTTCAGGAGGATCATCTCATCCTAAAATGGAGCTGAGCCCACATGATCATTTGAAATTCTTCAAGAAACTCGAGGGCAGACAAATTGGCTAGATGATTCAATTACAGTCATCCAAAAGAAATTGCCCCACAGCTTCTGAACGTCTAGAGTCCCCTTAGCAGAAGAGAAAGCCTTTGCTGGGAAAAATAGCCTCTGGATGTCCCTCCATGCGATGCAGCAGAAGCCTTGGAAGGATGAAGTCTCCTGGAGGAGGGTTGTTGAAGGAAAAAATAGACATTCCCAAAATGCAGTCCTTCTGGCTATCTCACAGCTCACTGAGTTCACTCCCAACCAATGGGAATTTCATATGTATGTATGTATGTATGTATGTATGTATGTATGTATGTTATATTTGTGTGCTGATAAATAAATAAAGGGAGACTAGTATAGATCTATTGATATGTGTGTGTGTGTGTGTGTGTGTATATGTTTTCTGAGGTTTTCGCGGGTGTTAGTATGTAGGTCTCTAGTTGTTCGGGTTTTCTCCCGCGTAGAATTGGAGATGTCTTGGCGATGTTTCGATGAAGTCACATTCGTCATCTTCAGGCTGCTTCAGACTACTTCAGGCTTGGTGTTTCCAGGAGTAGTGTGAGATCTCGGATGTTTGTTCCTTTTAACTGCCAGTAGGGGATTAACTTTTAACTGCCAGTAGGGGATTAAACTGATTGGGTAGGGGCTTGGCTGTGTCTTGATTAGGTGGAGGTGTGTCCTTATTTGGTGGTGGAGTGTTCTGTTCTGATTGTTTGGGGGGTTGTGTTTCATGTGAGGGTAGCTAATTGTGCTTTAGCAGTCTGGCTTCTGGTTCTGGGTCGTGCCTCCTCATTAGTTTGTGTTTTTGTCTGTTTTCTTTGTGGATGTTTTTTGGTGATATTCTGTGTGGCTATTGTGTGTGTGGGCCTGGTCTCTTTCATCATGTTTGGGACTCGTTTGTTAATAAGGGCAGGCTTCCAAAAGGCTGGCAGGCGGGAGGTATCATCCCGCCTGTTCATGCTGTGTGGGCGTTTTTCTATTTCAATTGCTTCTCTGATTATACGGTTGTTGAAGTGTTCGGCCTTGGCGATAGTTCTTGTACTTATTGAAATCATTTTTATGTCCTGTGGCTTTGAGGTGTTGGACCAGGGAAGAAGTTGGTTCCTCTTTTTTGATTGCATTTTTGTGTTCTTCAATGCGTGCACTTATTCTTCTGTTGGTTTGTCCGATGTATGTGGTGGGGCAAGTAGTGCATGGGATTTCATATACTCCTTGATTTTCTAATTCAATTTTGTCTTTGGGGTTTCTTAGGATGGTGGATATTTTCCGGTCTGTGCAGAATGCTGTCTTGATGTTGTGTTTGCGGAGGATTTTGCTGATTCTGTCTGTGGTGCCTTTTATGTATGGGAGGAGGGCTTTTCCATTTTCTTGTTCTCTGGACTTTAGTGGGGGTTTCTTTTTGGATTAGGTTGGTGATCTTATTTCTTTGGAATCCATTGGATGTCAGTACGTTAGTGAGAGTGTGTAGTTCGGTTTTTAGGTGTTGTTCATCAGCTAGGCGTTTTGTTCTGGAGATGAGTGTCTTGGCTACGGAATTGATCTGGGCTGGGTGGTGGTGTGAGAGTGCGTGCAGATAGCGGTTAGTGTGTGTTTTCTTCTGGTAGATGGTGTATCCTAGGGAGCCATTAGATTTCCTGTAGACTAAGACGTCCAAGAAGGGGAGTTGGTTGTTTACTTCTGTTTCCATGGTGAACTGTATTTTGGGGTGTAGGCTGTTGAGGTGTGTAAGGAAGTTGTCCAGTTGTTCTTTCCCATGTGGCCAGATTATGAAAGTGTCGTCTACATATCTGAGCCAGAGTTTGGGTTTGTGATCAGATTTTTCTAGAGCTTGGGTTTCAAAGTTTTCCATGTAGAGGTTGGCAATGACAGGTGAGAGGGGTGATCCCATGGGTGCTCCTTCTATCTGTTTGTATTTTTGTCCATTGTAAATAAAGTATGTGTTAGATAGGCAGTGGTTGGTCAGATCAAGGATGTGTTTGGGGGGGTTGTATTTGTTTTGGATAGCTGTTAAGGCTTCTTTGATTGGTACTTGGGTGAAGAGTGATATGACATCAAAGCTCACGAGTAGGTCACTGGGCTGTAAGTTTTGTTTCTTTATGATCTCTATGAAGTGGAAAGAGTTTTTTACATGTGAGGTGATGGAATCTGCATAGGGCTGTAGTTGTTTGGCAAGAAATTTGGCTAGATTTTGTAAAGGTGAGCCTATGGAGCTGACTATTGGTCTAAGTGGAGTTCCTTCTTTGTGTATCTTGGGGAGACCATAGAGCTTGGGACATCTGGATGATTTTTCTCTGGGAATGATTCTTTGCTGGATCTCTTCACTGATGGGGGAGGCTTTTATTTTGGTTCTAGTGGTTTTTTTCCAGGTAGGTGGTGGGGTCCGTGTTTAGGGGTTTGTATGTGGAGTCTTGGAGTAGGTTGGTTAATTTGGTTTGGTAGTCAGAAGTGTTCATAACCACCGTGGCATTGCCCTTGTCTGCTGGTAAGATTATTATGCTGGTGTCTTCTTTCAGATTATGTAGTGCTGTCTGTTCTTCTTTGGGTAAGTTGCTTTTGGGTGGCGTGCTGGTGCAGAGGATGTTGGTGATTTCGGATCTGATTCTGTTAGCGTCGTCAGGGTTGATTTTGGTCAGGCTGGTTTCAACTCCGCATATAATGGTTTCAGTGGGGATGTATTTGGGGGCGACTGCAAAGTTGAATCCTTTTGAAAGGACATTGGTTTCGGCTTTGGTGAGGATCCTATCTGAGATGTTATGCACTGTTTGTTTCATGTGCGATTGTGTGTGCGGGGGGGGGTTGGTTTCTGGCGTTCTTTTAGTCTTCGGAGTTTGTTGGTGTGTGTTTCTGTCTTGAGGGTGGTCTTTGTTTCAGCTCTCCAGGTGGCGAGTTGTTTCGATTTGTCCCAAAGTGTGGGGTGGATCTTGTTGCTGAGTTCAAGGTGGAGAGTGAGGAGATCTTTGTTGATTCGGTCTAGGAGGAATCTTTTCATGTGAAGTTCATTTCTGATTAGGGCCAATTCTGTTCTTTTCAGGATGCGTTTGGTGGCTGCAGAGTTGGAGTGGAATTTCAATTGGAATCGTGTGGGGATTAGGTTTTCATCCCGGCAGTTGCGTAGGAATGCGAAGTCACATAAAATGGAAGCTCTTTGGACTTCGCGTTTTTCATAGGTCCTGGTCAGATGGTGGGTTTCCTCCCCATAGAGGTTCGATATTTGTTTTCTGAGGTTTTCGCGGGTGTTAGTATGTAGGTCTCTAGTTGTTCGGGTTTTCTCCCGCGTAGAATTGGACATGTCTTTAATCCCCTACTGGCAGTTAAAAGTTAATCCCCTACTGGCAGTTAAAATTTAATCCCCTACTGGCAGTTAAAAGGAACAAACATCCGAGATCTCACACTACTCCTGGAAACACCAAGCCTGAAGTAGTCTGAAGCAGCCTGAAGATGACGAATGTGACTTCGTCGAAACGTCGCCAAGACATCTCCAATTCTACGCGGGAGAAAACCCGAACAACTAGAGACCTACATATATACATACATACATACATACATACATACATACATACATACATACATATATATATATATATATATATATATATATATATATATATATTGATAGACAGACAGACAGACAGACAGACAGACAGACACACACACACACACACACAATTAGCCTTGATTAAAGTGAATGAAAATGACATGGAAATTTTTCATGACATGGGGAAAAATGCCATTTTTTTCCTTTCAAATAACCAATGAAAAAAATTGTGAAATCAAGTAGGAAAAATGATATTTGAGGGGCAAGCAAATCCCTTAGGATAGGAGCATGGTGGCTCACATGGTAAGAACGTTGGGTTGAAGGTTAGTAAGGCTACGTCCGAGACCCTGCCATGGGGGGGGTGAGCTCCCGTCTTTCACTTCAGCTCCTGGGGACATGAAACAACTCAGCATCCTCCGGGCAATGCTGGTGTAACCAGCTAATCTTTTCAACCCAGAAGCACTGCAGTGTTTCTGACACAAGTGTCATGCAATCTTCCATCAGGGCTTTAGCAAGCCAGTAGAATAAAATTGGAGGAATTTCTTTCCTCACAAACAAGGAAGAAGGGAGAGAAGGTTTAATCTGGCAATGAATCCATATCTTGCTTCCAGCTTTGTAATTTTTTTTTCCTTTTCTTATTCTTTTCCCGAGTTTGGCTTTATTTTGTTTTGGGGGAAAAAAAACCAACAATCCTCATCCTCTTTTATTTCTCTGCAGTAGGAAATTTGAAATGCAGAAAGAGAAAAATCAATTTAAGGCTAATTTCCATTCTTGGTTGTTTTTCCAAAGCCTCCTTTCTATGCAGAGAAAAGTACAGAATTAACAATGGATTTCTATGTGCATCAACTCAGAGGTAAGCCCCAATTCATTCAATGGAACTTATTCCCAAGTGATGTAGTGCTAGAAGATTACCTTACATGCTAACTTTTGGGGATTAAGAGCACCGGGAAATTAATTATTCCTTTACTCTTCTGGATTTTTGTAAAAGGAATAATTATTATCCTCATATAGCACACCGGTATGTCTGAAGCCTAAGCTTGGTATGCCACACAAGAACCTTGCTAGGAAGGTCAATGTTCTCGTTAACCTCATACCACAGAACGGAATCCAATCCAGATTTGCCTAAACTAAAATGAAGCTTAATCCTTTGCACATTACTTTAAGACATATCAAGTTAGTTCCTTATGATCCATGCAACTTGTGCTGTTTGGAACAGGGGAAGTCATGAATGCACAATTTAATTCATAAACTTAAAATTCAGAGAACTAGTGCAAACTACTGTTTTTGGTTTGTTTGTTGGGTTGGTTGCAGTGGTGGGATTCAATTTTCTTTTACTGCCAGTTCTGTGGGCATGGCTTGGTGGGCATGGCTTGGTGGGCATGGCAGGGGAAGGATACTGTAAAATCTCCATTCCCTCCCGAATGTTCAAGAAGCTATTCTGTAAACTTTGCAATGTGCATTCCTTTTTTTCCTTTAATGGGAATAGTTTTAGTAAAGCATCCAAGAGCTAAAGTAAGTATAGTTAGTCCTTGATTTACAACCGTTCATTTAGTCACCATTTGAAGTTATGGCACTAAAAAGACTGACTTATGATCATTTTTCATGCTCACGACCATTGCAGCATCCCCATAGGCACTCAACCAAAGTTCAAATGCTTCGTAACTGACTCATATTTATGATGGTTACAGTGTCTCAGGATCATGTGATCACCTCTTGTGACATTCTTACAAGCTAAGTCAATGAAGAAGCCAGATTTACTTAATGACCTTAATGATAACTTAACTGTTACTAAGTTAACAATGGCAGTGATTCACTTCACCACTGTGGCAAGAAAGATCATAAAGTGAAGCAAAATCCACTTAACAACTGTCTTGTTTAGCAACAGAAATTTTGGGCTCAATTGTGGTTGTAATTCAGGGACTTCATATATAGTTCTTCTCACATCAGGCCACTGGGTTTTAATTGACCAGACCTATATCTGGATTTTCATCTCATCAACCACATTTATGTTTAAATTGCTGCCCTTAAGACTCATTTGACAAGAATGATTGGCTGTTTAGTTAAACAAATGTATGCATCAAATGTATTTTTATGATCAGATGATTCCAGAACTATTAGAGTTCGTTGCAGAAAACCACTTTGAGAAAGTACATGCAGATAACTGATTCAGCTGGATTCATTAATTTTTTTATAAACATATTAACTCAGGAAGATAAATGTACAATACCAATATAGGTTTTAGGCAGCAGCACAGCAGAGAGGAGTTTTCAGAGTTCAGAGCAGACAAAATAGTTTCAGTTTTGATTCTCTGCAGACTCAGATCTATTTAAGCTCCCATTGGCTGTCTTAGTTGCTATGACTATTCATTGGCTGACCTTGTTACCATGTCTCTCCCAGTCATGAATATTCTAACAAGAACTGTGTGTAAAAGCAAACTAAACAAGTATGTTTTATGATCTCAGTACAGATTTAACTCATATGTAAGCCATTCAGAATACTATTCTTAATTCGTTTTAGCTATCACCTAACATGTAGGAGCTGAAATAAAATATGGAAATAGCCTCTAAGAAATTCCATAGGCACCAGAGTTGTTTTTGAGTCCATATGCTTCAGACCTCTTATAAGCAGAACCTCACTCTATTAAAGCACCCATGTCTCTTTTAGACTGACTTTTTTTTCTTTTAAATGTGGCTACTAAATGAGTCAGATTATTAAACTGATTCTTAAAGTGGAACACCTTTTTTCAGCTTCATGCAGAATCTGATTCTGAATCTGATTTTTCAGATACATGCTGAATATGCAGCTCTTTTAATTAATTGTAGGGAAGATTTATGCTTATGTTTGTGTGAGGTGTAAAACATTTTTTTCAGTCATGAAAATTCAGGATTCTTGAGTGAATCTTTGGTATTTTAACACTGCACTAACATACCTACATTTGACAGGAAAGATGAGCAAATCAGTTAGGTCTCCCTTATTGTATAGAGCTCATCATTTTAGGGGGCAAGTTTCTGGTCTGGCTCTTTTCTCTCCGTATAGATTTCTTATTTAACATTTTTTTAATAATGTACTAGATTGGGTCAGAGGATTGATTGGGCATTTATATTATTTCAGTTTTAAAAGACTGATGGGCTTACAACAGTGATGGGCTTACAAACTCAAGACCTGTGGGCTGAGTCTGGCCTGCAAGGTGCTTAAATCTGGCCTGTGGAGCGAGCCTGCAAATAGCAAAGGACTGGCCTGTGATGCCTCTGGCAGCCAAAATGGGGCACGGGGGAGACTTTGCAGAACCCCCTGCTCCCCATTTTTGGCTTGGATGGCTTTCTGTAACACTCAGCCAACCAAAATGGGGCGTTCGGGGCTGAATGCAGCCCTCCCACATCTCATTTTTGGCCTGGATGGCCTTCTCAAGCACTCTGCTGACCAAAACAGGGGGCAGGGGGGCAGCATGTGGGAAGGGATTCCCCCTTTTTGGCTGCAGGGTGCTGCAGGAGGTGTCTGTCCCATCTCCCCCCCCCCCTGTACCCATGGAAGAGAACTACAATGCTGATCTGGCCTTTGAAGAAATCCAGTTTGATATCCCTGGTTTACAATATAGTCAATATCTTCAGAGAGTAGAAAAAATGCTTCCAGTCTTTCCTGGTAGAACCACATTAAGTTTCCCTGTTGCAGAGATATAAAAACAGACAAGTCCCCTTACATGTTCAGGATGTCTAGAAACAAGCTTTGAGTCCTCACACTATTTCAGCCTTTTATGAAATAAATGCAGTTCAATTGCTGATTGTCTTTTCCCCTTAGAAAGGATCAGTGGTGGGATTCAAAATATTTTACTACTGGTTCTGTGGGTGTGGCTTGGTGGGTGTGACATGGCTTGTTGGGTGTGGCAGGGGAAGGATACTGTAAAATCTCCTTCCCCCCCCCCACTCCAGGGGAAAGTTACTGCAAAATCCCTATTTCTTCCTGATCAGCTGGGATTCATGAGGCAGAGAATAGATGGGGGCAGGGCCAGTCAGAGGTGGTATTTGCTGGTTCTCCGAACTATTCAAAATTTCCGCTACAGATTCTCCAGAACTGGTTAGAACCTGCTGAATACCACCTTTGGAAAGGATGAACACATAATGGACCTCATTTGGATTTGGCTATATGCCACTGTGGATCACCCGGGAGATGAACTAAGGTAGATCACAGGGTTGGAAGTAGAGTTTACAAGCAAGCAAAAAAGGTAATAACGTTTTGTTGGCTTTGAATGTCCTATTGACACATGGCTTGGCTTTCTTCTGAGCGTTATCTATCAAAATACTTTTCTATTTTAAGATTATGATGGGGAATTCAGCTGTTATTAGATCATTGCAATGCACTAAAAGGTATACATATAGCTAGATGGGCTTTTTGTTACTGTTGGCCTTGTAAATTTTCAAGGTACCCAAGGTACTATATTCTGCTCTGGAACAAAATAGACTTCTAGCCTTTGGATTCTATCATCTGAAAGAATCTGTCTTCTCAACACTTCTTGTTAATGTTAATTATTGTTATAGTTTTAAATCTGTAGGGTTCTTTTAGAATGAGGCTAACTTGCCATCAGAAAAATGCAACTTGCTTTGTGTCAAAAGTTGAAACTATGTCAAAGGACTAAGATAATATAATTCTAGAAAATTATTACATTGGGAAAAATGGATGGAAAAAATGAAATATCTGGACTCTACTATTAAAAACATATACATTTTGGTTCAAGAGTGCTACTTCAGTTTTATATTTTATGCTTGCTATTTGCTTTACACTCAAATTGTCTTGGAAACAATTTTTATCTGAGATTTTATTTGGAAGTATATTAAAGCAATATTTATCTAAACTTGAAAAGTAATGATAAATTGAGGGCTCTGAAAAGTATGGAAAGAACCTTCAGTTCAGTCATCTTTCTTCCCAGAGAAGTTAAGATAGATAGATAGATAGATAGATAGATAGATAGATAGATAGATAGATAGATAGATAGATAAATAGACAGACTGACAGAAAGACAGAAAGACAGAGATAGAGATAGAGATAGAGAGAGAGAGAGAGAGAGAGAGAGAGAGAGAGAGATGTAGATGTAGATATAGATATGTAGATGTAGATGTAGATATAGATATAGATATAGATATAAAGATAGCAAGGGAGAAAGCATTATGAAGTTCCTAAATTACTCTTTTTAATGTTGAGGAAATACATAAAGTCAATCTTTCCTTCTTATTTATTGAAAATATTACACTGTGGTGCATTGTGGTCTGTGGCAAAGCTTTTCCATCGATGAAAAAGCCTCCTGCAGAAGCCAAAATGCAGAAGGAAAATGGTAGCATTTATTAAATAAATTTATATTAATAAGTGTTACCAATAGCAGGCACCCCCTTTTTTATGTACTTCTTTACTGTTAAATTGCAGCATGGCCCAAGTGGTAAACTATTGTTTAACATACCTAGAAAAATAATCTATGGTCTCATGACATTGTTGCCAGGGAAACTGTACAGAAACTCTATTACAGGTTGTGGCCCTTTACCGTCAAATAGCATCTTCTGGGAACAACAGCAGCCCAAATGTAGAGTCACATCAGTGGTGGATTCCAGATCCCGCTCCAACTGGTACAGTTGGAATGGGCCCGGTGGTGTCCACAGTGCGTGCATGTGTATTAGCACTTCTGCAATGCTCCAGCTGCTTAGCAGAGCATCGTGTAGGCGCTTGTATGCGCTGTGCACATGCATGGAAGCACCGAAGACTTAAAATACCAGTAAGGAGCTCAGGCAGTTGGATGAGCCCTCCAGAGCACCATACCGTAACAGTATCCGGTGCTCCGGGCAGGCTCCAATATGCCCGTACGGGGACATACCGCCTGCAACCCACCATTGAGTCACATGTTGTGCCACCGAAAGCAAATGATGGATTATATAAATTAATGGGCAGCTAGAGTAATTCACAAACCAATTTAATTGTACAATCTTCAAAAACTCCAAGTAGTATTATCTGAAATGCTCCCGTGATTTCCATTTACTTCTGGGCCTGAACAAACATGTGGAGAACGTAAAGGGGAGATAATATTGCAGTGGTCTATAAAATGCAGTTTTATTCCTTACAAAATCACTAACATTTCCTCAACAAGTGACATAACAGGTATAGCTGATATTTTTGTTGCCATGCTGCCTGTAATTGGTAGTCTTATACTGAAAACCCTGAGGGAGAGAACTGGGGGGGGGGGAGAGAGAATTAAGATGTTTGAGATGTGAAAATACATGATCTTTGCCAGGAATGTTATAAGCACCAGAAAATCTAAGTATGGTCATATTCTAAATTATCAACAGAAACCAGTGGAATACAAAGCAATTTTTAGCTTCCAGTGAAGCTGAGAAATTGAAATTTTGATCAGATGGCAAACAAGTGCAGGTGTATAGGACTCAATAGGAATTTTATCTGCAATCTCTGCGTCAACAAATTGGATAATTATGTTGGCAGCTTATTCTGTTTGAATTTGAAAATTGCATTTTTCACACTTGCATTTCCAGAGGTGATTTATTTTTTTTTAAAAAAAAAACAAAGCCAAACCTTTATTTGTCAGTTTTTAAAAATCATAGTTAGAGAGCACTCCAAGAGTCTGAAAGAGTGGATTCCTGGCTTACACCTGATTCTCAGGTGCAATGAAGTCTGGATTTTTCTTTATGAAGAAAATATGCATTCAATGTCTGTGCAATATGTAAGAGGTCCTGAAACTGCAAGATGAAATGTTTTTATCAGGAAAGACAGGGCTAGAATGCTGGTATTTCCCACTGGCTCAGCTGCCCAATGTTCCTCAATTATACAGAGTATAATTGATTGCCATATTATGGATTTAAAAGGAATTTCCACCCAAGAGAGGCTGGCTGGTAATTAGGTTCTTTGGTTATTAATAATAATCACCTCAGATTGTCAGGCTCAGCTAGGTTTATTATCAGTTGTGAAACACTATTACAGTCTAATCAGCAGAAAGATACAAGAAGCAATATCTCATCAAATCCCTTGTAGCTTTCGAGACAGAATCATTTGAGTACAATCTTCCCTGTAGCTTGAGAATTCAAAACGCTATTATTGATAATACTGAAGGTAAGATTTGTATCCTGCCTTTTGTTATATTTAGCCAGGTTTAGGATACGAAGACTTCCATCAAATAGAATATATAGTATCTTCTCACCTGATGAGATCCTTAAAAAGTATTTCTTCTGTCTCTTTTAATCTGAGTAAATGAATAGTTTTCTGTCTTTATCCGTGTTACTTATTTGTAAGATTGAAACAACAACCTACTTACTTTGAACTATGCATAGTGGTTTTATAAGTCTATTATAAATAACACATGTAGGGACTGTAGGGAAAAGCTGTGGTTGCTGTGGTCTCCATTGCTGCCTAGCAAGCTCCTTTCTCAAATTCCTGAACACCAGCACTAGGCTAGTGATGGAGTCAGGAAGCTTTACATTCTCCATATCCTCACAAGTCAGTCCATTGTCCTAGTCAAGTCATTATCTCTTCTCCTTAAGGCTTGTAGCCATGGCCCATTTCTCTGGTGGAGATGGACTGATTAAGCTGTCTAGATTCCTATGGATCTAGTAAGTTTCCAATGAGTGCTGAGTGACATCTGGAATATGGAGACAGTGTTGTATAATAGTGTTTGTTTTGAATAGTCTCTTGTTATAAGCCAAATCAGGAATTCTCTTTGGTTTTTTGAAGACTTCCAAAAATAAAATTATAAGAGAGAGGGAATGCAAGGGCAGAGACATTTCCAAGACTCTATTGCTATAATCTCTCTCTCTATATATATCCAATTATACTGTGAACTCTCATCTACTCTACAGGGTTCCCCTATGGTTTACTAACATCTACAAGGAGCTTCTAATAGAGATCCTTCACAGTTTATATCATCAATATGCTGATGATAACCATTTTTACATCTCTATACTAGGCTCAACAGGAGGTGTGGTAGAAGTCTTGACCCAGTTATAGACATTATAGTCTAGGGATTATAATGAGGCAGAACAGATTCCAGCTAAATCCTAGAAAGATGAAATTGCTTTTAGTAGACAGGTGTATGTCATCAATTCCTCTTGATAAAATAATTTTGTTCTGGGACCAGTGATCTTGGAATTACAGCTCCTCTACAATATCAAATGTAGGCCATGGCCAGGACAACCTTTGGCCAGTTTTGGCTGATCTATCAATTGAAATCTTTGTAAGCAGAAGATGCTTAAAACAGGTGTTCATCACCTTACAATTAAAGAATTGCATTTTTGTCTACATGAAGTTAACCTCAATATTGCAACTGCCTGTATGTTACTAACCAGTTTATTAGAAGAGTACCTATTGTGGGAGCAATTGTTGCCATTGCACTTCTAGGTTCAATTCTAGGTACTAGTGAGTAACTATTATATCTTGCATTATCAATGGAACAATATCTTACAGGTAGTATCTGCCAGCCTATTGTTGGCGGATTTGGGTGGTTGGGTGAGATATTATGGGTATTTATCACTCAAGAAAAGAGACAGTGTCTCACTCTGAAATATTCTGTCTCCTAGGTTCAGAATGGCGTCCACCCTCTGAAATATTTTTTAGAGACTTTAGAAGAAGAGTTTTAATTAGTGGATAGAACTGAATATGGATAAATTATTTTAGTAGGTGTATTTATGATATCTTTATTATTATAAATTTATTATTATAAATTGCCTAGAAACTAGTGACTAGGTGGCAACTTAATCCATTCCCTTTTCCTGACTTCCCCAGGTTGGTGATGGACATTACTTTTTTAAGCAGCTTCTATACAAGATCTTAGTTTAGCTGAGTTTTGCTATTATATTTTCTTATTTTATTTTACCTTTTATTAATATTTTACTTATTTTATATAAATTTACATTTCTGAACTGTAATTTAATAGCAGCTGGTGCAATTAGTGTGAATAACACAGAGAACCATTTCTGGAAGTTTGAAAACCAGCAAAGACAGCAAAACAACTGAAGATTAATGAGATCCTCAATTCAAAAGCTTCTGCTAAGGTCTTACTATCCCAGAATTCCCCTGAACAGATTTGAAAAATTATCCTAGCAGTTAATGAAACATCAAACTCTCGTCTCCCTAATGAAAATGATGTATGTTTACAGAATGAGAACTCCCAGGAAAATATTGCCACTGGTGAGCACAGAGTTCATTTTGAAGACAGCAGGCCTCTGATAATGCTCCAGCTGATGAGTTAAATAAATGTCCTAACCACAAAACTCTACTCAGATATTTTGGCTAAACATTGTTGTCTAACTGCTCAGATTCATTTGAGCAAGTACCAACTACTTTATTTCTATTAAAAAATAATAATTTGAAGGAAGCTTTGGTAACCATATATGATTCTTCCAAAAAATACTGAAAACAAATTATCCTTAGAGAGTTTCTATATTGGATAAAGGGGTGCCATGGCTCAGTGGCTAAGACTTGTCAATCAGAAAGATTGGCAGTTCAGTGGTTCGAATCCCTAGTACCACGTAACAGAGTAAGCTCCCGTTACTTGCCCCAGCTTCTGCCAACCTAGCAGTTCAAAAGCACATAAAAGTGCAAGTAGAAAAATAGGTACCACTTTGGTGGAAAGGTAACAGCATTCTGGCGCCTTTGGCATTTAGTCATGCCGGCCACATGACTCTGGAGATGTCTTCAGCTTTGAAATGGACATGAGCATCACCCCCTAGAGTTGGGAACGACTAGCACATATGCGCAAGGGGAATCTTTACCTTTACCTTTTATATTGGCTAAGCAGTTTGAAAACAGCAAACTCATGCTTCTTCAATCCCAGGACTCTGCTGTCATATACTGTATCAACATAAACTAGATGGGCTTACAAAGGGTCTGTTTATTCCCCTCCTCCCCAACACATACACACAAGTCAACTGTTTCACTGCCCTCCCCATTGTGTTTACCATGTTCATATTAATTTGTTTCCCACTACAAATTGCAGAAAATTCAATTGCTTTTCAGCTACTCAGCAGTATATGCAATTCTTTAAAAGTAAAGAGTTTTTTTGAACATTTTTGGAATTACTCCTATCCAGACGTTAATTAATCACAATGTAAAGTACTCTCACATCAGCTCACACATTCTAAAATGCTGTGCCCAATTTAATCTCATATTCTCTCTTTCACTCCCATCCCTTAAACCACCTTCAGCAACCAAACTGTAAACATTTCACTTGAGATTAGTGTTTGTTCTCCCTATGTGATGCGTTACTCTAAGCCATAAATCTCAACTTCAAAATACTGACACAGGTCATAGTTCTCAAGCTAACTTTGCTGATCTGAAAATAATCAGCTGACCTATTTTAAGAATTTAATCTTTACTGGACTAAATTTCCCTTGCATATCTTGTGATCTGGGGCCTCCCGCTCCTCCCTAAACATCTGTTAATGGTATCCAATCTCATTCTATCATCATTCTGTCAACATCTGAGTAATCCTCATATTTTATCTATAGTGGACAATACGGTGCATTTGACAAATTCATCCCACCCTCAACCAGGCAGAATGTTCTTCAAACAAAATTGCAGGCCCAACTTTGCAACTAAAATTCTAAGATATTTTGTAATAAATCACATGCAAGTCCATAATCTGTGTAATTCTTAAGGGCAAGAAGATTCAGTTTCTCTATCTACTTGTACGGCATGGTGAAAAGAAAATAAACATTTTGTTTGCGATGGTGTGGGTGATTTATAACTTAATTGCCTTAAGAAAAAAAAGATGAGATAAACCTGTTAAATTGCATTTCAAATATAATGGTTCACCTAAGCCAAGGTAAAAAGAAGTCAGAAAGGAAAGGAAATGAAGCATTTCATGGAAGAAGTGAGCCACAAATGGCATTTGTGTATTCTATTGAAAATTCTAATTTCATTAAAGGGTTGATTGAATTGAATGATTAAAAATCTACCATTTGCTTGATAAACAAATGATCAGCTGGGAAAATCTGTATAAGGGTCCATGGTGCATTAGGCAAAGATGAAGTGCTTGGTTTGGCAATTCAAGATGCTTTACATGTCCCAGATCTGGAGTCAAGTCTCCTCTCACTCAAATATATTATGAAAAAAGACATACATTATTAGACAACTGAGGATGGAAAATTGCTCATAAAAGGTACCCTCCAGATAAATGGATTTTTGAATCCAACTATTATTCAGCAATTGAATAACTGCTCAGTAAAAAAGAAGTCAAGTGATCAAGATTTTTTTTTTTAAAAAAAGATGTGCCTTTAGTGAAAAGGAAGTTAACATTTTTGCAAAAAGGTTCCTAAGGGATCCAACAAAGAATTCTCATTATAAAGGTTCTTCTGCATTGCCAAGAAAGAGAAAGTGAAAGGAACCTACATATGGAAGGATAGGGAAAGGATGTCAGCTACTGAAGGAATTAAATAGCAAAAGGGTGCAGAAATGGAGACTGAACCCCATAGTAACAAAAATGGCTTCTGGAAGTCCACATTTTCAGTACTTCAACACATTCAGACCACAAGGCAGCAGGACGTGGTAGGGAGTGTTAAAGATTCTTTCCGTCTCCCCTTTTGGTCTATCACAGGGCTGTCCGCAGGCCAGATGCATCATACGCTGGCCACGCCGACCCCTGGTTTAGCAAAGGGCAGAAAGTTGTGATACGTCGCATGATACCACTGTGACGATGCGAGTTTGACACCTCTAGTCTATCACTTTGCCAGGTTTTTTTTTCTGTGACATTGAATCTACTGTCACTTCCTTCTGCCTTGCTTCCCAAGCACACATTCTACATATCCTTAGACTTTTTTTCTGGGTAGGATATAGCAAGCTAGATACTAAAGTTTCCTTATCCCTATAACATATTTCCTGTATTTAAATATCAAAATTTTGACTGCAGTTATTTTTTCAATTGATTTTAAAGAAATAGCACACTCAAGGGGTGTGGATGGGGAGATAAGGCAGTTTTAGGGAAGAAACATTGAATAGCTCCGTCTAAGGTACTAGATCATATAGGATTTCTTGAGGGAGCCTGAACCTCTTCCATTAAGTTTATGCTACTGTAGTAACATTTGGTTCTCACTCTTAGAAAGCCTATACCTGCTTCGGAATAGCGAGGAACCAAATGCTTTCTTTATAATAATCCAATCAAAACTTCCTCTGCAGCCATCTGTAGCAACGGATGCTTCCATAAATTTATACTAAAATTTATATTCCTTGTACTTAACCTATTACAGTTCCTAACACTCTTGGTATAAAAGTCAAAGGTGAGAATGTTACAGCTTGTGTTTCTTCTGCACTAAGGGGTTTGCCTTATTTCTTCTTCAATTGGAGGTTGTCTATCATTGGTTTTTATCATCCTTAATTGTCTTGTTCTGTGGGATTGAAGGGAGCTGTAGATCAAAATGGTTTTGAGACATTGTAGAAATACTGTAAATAAAAGTTTGGGATTAAGGAGAATTGAGACTTCCCCAATTTTGTTGTTTTTATATCTCAGCAAGATAATAGAATCAAAGGATGCCAATAGAGTTAAATGGCATTAGAGTTTATGAAGCTTCTTCACCAAAAAGTTTCTCCAGCAAATAAGCTTTGCTAACAACTTTGCAGATCACCATTTCAAAGAGGCAGAAAATAATATGTGCATCCCAGCCTCTTCCAAAATAAGACACAAAGAAATTTTATTACTACTTCTACTTCTAGACAATTTTAAACTCCAAAAAAGTTGCTGATATTCCCACTTCCCATTCCACTGCAATATGCTGCCCTTGAGATGAAACCTTTAATGATGGCAGACATATTATTTCTCTCTTGATAGTTTGAATAGGAATTTTATTAGATTTTCCTCCCATCTCATCTTGAATGCTACCAGGCAGATAGCATGTTGTTCTAATAACACTCAAGTCCTCAGGTTTAAGTAGGCAATGCCAGTGCAGCCCTGTGTGAGAGGAAAAGTTGCCTCCTCATGAGTAACATAGCTGTCCTCCATTGTGCCTGTCTCTTCTCTGCCCCACATGTCCTTGGATCAGGAGGAGGTGTGGACTTCCTCATTGCTAACAGGTGGCAGATGCTTCCAGTTCTCACCTGGTGCCTCCTGGCCAATTTGCTGAAGCTGCAGCTCACCAGCCTCAGTCTCTCTCTCTCATCAGATCCATCCAGCTGTTCCATCAGGCATTTTCTGACCCCCAATCCTGGCTAATACTTGTTCCATGCTTTCCTCTGCAGAGTGCAGACTCAGGTTTACTCTCCTCATCTGTTCCTGTTCTCATCTGGAGAACAGTCTAGGAACGGATCCATATCACTTCTTAGCTGGCTTCCAAAAAGTTGTTTAATGATTGTGTGATTCATTTAACAACTGCAGTGATTCACTTAAAACCTCCTGCAAAAAAGATTGTAAAATTGGGCACGACTCACTTAACAACTGCCTTGCTTAACAATGGCATTTCTTCTCCCAATTGTGGTTGTAATTCTTGAATTTTTCCCATGCTAAAATATTCCTATATTGTGACTGTGAACAATTAAAGAATTACACAAAGATGGAGTCCGGAAGAAAAGGAAAAGTTTTCTTTAATTCTTTCTCCCTTAGTTCTATTTCTAATAGATTGCATATCAGTGTTGTTGGGTTTTTTTCCCCAAGAATCTGGATTATCTCTGCCCAGTGCCACAATGACTTGTACCTGTAACACTGCCATAAGTACATTCATAAATGATTCCCTGAATTTATATGCAAGCAATTTAGGTATTAAAATGAAATATAACAGATAGGCTATCATAATTTAAGAAGTTCTGTGTATACCGGAAAGGTTTCAATTGCACATTTTGCTGATTTTTTTTCTTTTTAATCATCATCACTGTCTATTTATGATACGCTGTTCAATAAAATAGAATAAAACTTTCAGTGTAAATGGATGGCTGAATAATATTTTGACTCACTGTTCAGTGTGGAAATGTTAGCAGCATTATAAGACTTTCCCTGATTCTCTTACTTCTGCTTTTGACTATCTATGGTACATGAAACTAGGTTATTTGTTCTTGTAAACAAGACCCTTGGAGCTATGAACATGGACACCTGTGTCTTGAACCTATGGTGCTCTTGGTTGGTCAATGCCATATGAAAAGTGTTGGGATCATTGTGGAAGGGGTGATGCTGACTGCCTTGAAAAAGCTATCCTGGGACCTGAGTTGAATAACTTCCAGTCTCCAACCTCTTCTTTTAGGGAAGATTGTTGAGAGGATGGTGGGTACTCAGTTTCAGAGGGCCATGGTTGAAGCAGATTATCTAGACCTCAGTCAGAGTTCAGGTTTGCTTACAACATTGAGATACCATTGGTCATGTTTGTGGATGACCTCTGAAAGTCTCAGATGGAATGCTGTAACCAATCTAGTTCATCTGGATCTCCTGATGACTTTTGATACCATCAACCCACCTGCATCCCATTCAATGGTTAAGAGTTAGGGAGTATTGTTTTGCAGTGGGTTCTCCTCCTTTCTGCATGACTAATTCTAGTTGGGGCTAGTAGGGAGGTGAAAAGAGGTCTAACTTTATGTCTCAGAATTCACGTCTCCCGATGTTCCTCTTTAATATCTACATGAAACTACTGGGTGAGGTCATTTGGCAATGTTGCATATTCAATATGCAAATACCAGCTGCGACCTGATTGGTTGGTCGTTTTGACAGTTGGTCTGAGTGCTAGTATAAATACCCTGACAGTTGCAGGGAACGTTTGAATCGCTTGTCACCTGTGTTATAATAAAGATCTGTCTTGCACCACGGCTCCTGCATGTCAATTCCCTCACAACAACAACCCACACACGTTACAATACTGGCGACGAGGATGGGATTGATATGCGATTCCGCAGAGCCTAACAACATCAGCCAACGTGAACGCAGTGAACGCAGGAAAAAAAAAAAATTTTTTTCTTTCCATTTGAGGGCCTGTCAGGGCCGCCGCTATGGCCAGCAAGCGACATCAACAGCAGTACCCACCGACGTGGGCCTCCGGTTGTAGCCAACCTCAGTAAGCTCCAGGTGCGGCCTCCATCCGTCCGAGGGACGGGCTTCCTACGCTTAACCTCGACTGGAGCCGCCGCCGCTACTCAGGGACGAGCTATGGACCGTGATGGCTAAACTGCGCCAGCTGTGCCTGCCTGCCTGCCTGCCACCAGCTGTTCCTACGGCATGCCTGCCACCAGCTGTTCCTACGGCACTCCAACCGCCTCGTTCCAACCGCTGCGTTCAACAACAGCCTCGTTCTCCAAGCTGCCACCTAGCACCACCGGCTACGCTCTCTCAGCCTGTCTAAAGCCTCTCCAACACTAGCACACTCACAACATACACCAGACTGTCCTCTACACCATGAGCCTCCTTCCGCTGCAAAGGCCACCACTTGCCTCCCTAAAACCAACGAGAGCCTTCCTACAACACAACGAGAGCCTCCCTGCTGCAAAGATTCCAAAGGACCTGTTTTTTTTTCCTGGTTCTAAAATTTAGCTACGAAGGACTCACCACCATCTTGAAACAGCAGAACTGGGGGGAAGGAGAGAGATTGAATATGCAAATACCAGCTGCGACGTGATTGGCTGGTCATTTGGTCTTTAGAACTGGGGGGAAGGAGTGTTGCATATTCAATATGCAAATACCAGCTGCGACCTGATTGGTTGGTCGTTTTGACAGTTGGTCTGAGTGCTAGTATAAATACCCTGACAGTTGCAGGGAACGTTTGAATCGCTTGTCACCTGTGTTATAATAAAGATCTGTCTTGCACCACGGCTCCTGCGTGTCAATTCCCTCACAACAACAACCCACACACACGTTACAGTAGGCAACATGGAATGTGGTATCATCAATATGTTGTTGATAGCCAGCTATACATCTCCACCTCTGACCAAGCAGGCTGAATCCAACTGAATCCAGCTGAATCCAACTCATTCTAGCAAGATGACGTTGTTTTAGATTTGTGGCCACTCTAAAGCTGGTGATGTGTCATCTTTGACTCTTGGCAAGGGTAGCACTTCTCCATTACTGGTGAACAATGTAGAGGTCCTCTTGGACTTGTAGCTCTTCCTGGAAGAACAGATGGCACCTGAGGCCTTTGCACAGATTTATCTTGCATGTCCATTCATGCTTGTTCACAACCACTCATATCTTGGTTACTTTCCAATTGGATTACTGCAGTGTGTCCTTGAAAATTACAACTGGTTCACAATACTTTACATGATCTTAGGCTTTCCTTTATTACCCCACTGCTGCCCAAACTGCACTGATTACTAGTTTTCCCCAGGTGCAATTCAAGATGTTGATTACCACTTTTAAATCCCTGTGTAGCACATAGCCAGGATATTTTCAGGACTCTCCTTCCTAAGGCCATCTGTATATTTTCCTGAGGAGATCTGCATGTTTTACTAAGTTGGATACTAAGTGTTGGAATAGGGAAAGACTGGAGCCCAGTGACTAGAACTGTGTGTGTCTGTGTCTATTGAATAAAGGTTTTACCAAGCTGAAAACTACAGAAAAAATAATATAGAAAAGGAAAGAAAGAAGCAAAAGTGAATGACAGTTTATTTCCATATAAAAGAAAGGAAAAATATTGAAAGAAGCCACTTCGTATCTTCTTTGCCACAGTTATAAATACAATTAATTGATACTGTTTCTGCCCTTCTGGCATAACATAGTTCCCTTCTTCTTGTACGCAGCCTTTTAAATCAGAGATTCAACCATAAATATATATGCTGCACGGGACTGAAAGTTTATATATAACATTTTATCTCTAATGGAATAATAGAAATTGGAAGGGGCCTTGGAGGTCTTCTAGCCCAACCCCCTGCTTAGGCAGGAAACTCTATACCATTTCAGACAATTGGTTATCTAATGTCTTCTTAAAACCCTCCAGTGTTGGAGCAGCCACACCTTCTGGAGGCAAGTTGATGCCCTGGTTAATTGTTCTCACTGGGAAGTTTCCTCCTAATTCCAGTTTGCTGCTTTCCTTGGTTGGTTTCCAATCATTTTTTTCTTGTCTTGCCTTCTTCAGGTGCTTTGGCGAATAGGTTGACCCCCTCTTCTTTGTGTTGAGCTGGATATGCTGTGGAAGCCTTCTTTTAAAGTTTTTTTTAGTTAGATAAACATTAAAAACATTTGACATAGTGCGACATTTCTGGCATAAATATTTCCATATAGTGTTTGGATCTTACAACAATTACCTTTTATATCCATTACATAGGTATGTGTAGTCAGTCAGATTATCTGTCTGTTGATCCCTTCTTTTATATAATTACTAACCATACAAATGCATATCCATTTCCTACCTATTACACAATCTTAATACCATATTTTCCAATTCTTAACTTGTCTGTATTTTTCTGTCCCGACCTTTTCCCCTCATTTCTAACCATTGGTACCATTTGTCCCAGATTTCGTGATATCCCATCTCACCCTTCTATTTGAGCTCTATAGTCAGTCTGTCCATTTTGTGCACATGTCACTATCTTATTTATTATTTCTTGTTCTGAGGGTTAATACTAAATTGCACTAACAGAGGGATACAATCAAGATCAAGTGAGGTAATAATACTACTCTATAATGCCCTAGTAAGATCACATCTAGAATACTGCATCCAGTTTTGGTCACCACACTATAAAAATGATGTTGACTCTAGAAAGAGTGCAGAGAAGAGCAACCAAGATGATTAGAGGACTGGAGGCTAAAACATATGAAGAACAGTTGCAGGAACTGGGCATGACTGGTCTAGTGAAGAGAAGGACCAGGGGAGACATGATAGCAGTGTTCCAATATTTGAGGGGCTGCCACAGAGAGGAAGGGGTCAAGCTATTTTCCAAGACACCCGAAGGCCAAACAAGGAATAATGGATGGAAACTGAACAAGAAGAGATTCAACCTAGAAATAAGGAGAAATTTTCTGACAGTGAGAACAATCAACCAGTGGAACAGCGTGTCTTTGGAAGTTGTGAGAGCTTCATCACTGGAAGCTTTCTAGAAGAGACTGGACTGCCATCTGTCAGAAATGATGTAGGGTCTCCTGCTTGGTTGGAGGGTTGGACTAGATGACGTACAAGGTCTTTTCCAACTCTGTTAATCTGTACCATCTGTATCATTCTGTTTTTATCCTACATCATGTATTGTGCAATACCAGAATCAGGATGGAATTCAATGGCAAATACCAGTAAATAAAATTTGACTGTGTTACTACAGGCTCACTAACTTCCAGCACAAAAGACAATCTCTTCACTTTTGAACTAGACAAATGCATTGATTTCAGAGTAAATGACTTTAGCGTATTCTGGCAGTGATAGAAGAGCTGTTACACCTCTGTCCTTGGCATATCTACTCAAAAATAACTCCTGTCGCATCCTATGAATTCCAGATACAGTACAGGTATTTCTTGCCTTCCGATCACAATTAGGCCCCAAATTTATGTTGCTGAGACAGTTGTTAAGTGAATTTTGCCCCGTTTTACAACCTTTCTTGCCACTATTGTTAAGTGAATTTCTGCTATTGTTAAGTTAGTAACATGGATGTTAAGTAAATCTGGCTTCCCCATTGACTTTGCTAATCAAGAAGTCCCAAATCACATGACACTGGGACACTGCAACCATCATAAATAGGAGTCAGTTGCCAATCATCCAAATTTTGATCACATGACCATGGGGATGCCACAGCAGTCTTAAGTGTGATAAATCACTTTTTTTAGTGCTGTCGGTCACTAAAATAAACCGTTGTAAGACTACCTGGGGTTGCAGGACTGCAGACTAAAAGCAGGTAAAAGTAGAAGCATCACAGTATCTGAGAATCACACCATTATGCAAGTATGTCTCTATTTTGATCTGTAAAAGGTTTACAATACCACTCTTTTTTTTTTTCAAATGAAGCCAAATGTTCTTCCCAGCTCTGAAAAATACAGTACAGCTAATTCAATTGGTGTATCAATATGAACTTTTTTTTCACCGTTTACTGGGACCACCATGCCCTCTAGTGGCAGATAGAGGGACCTCGCTCTACAAACGAGTCTCATTCCAGCCGAATCACCAAAACTCTTAAACTGATTCCTCCTTCACTCCCTCCCCCTTTCCCATTTGATTAAAAAAAGGTGCTGGGTAATCACTCTAGTAATCTAGTTAGTATTGCAGTGAAATTGTAATAGTACAATATTGATACTGTGTAATCAGGACATTTGTTTAGGTAGTTGCTGCTTAATGCCTGCAGCAAATAGATACATCAGAAGAAGAAGAAAACAAGATGGGTTTCCATTGCTGCCTTTTGGAAAATGAAAATCCAATAATTCATTTTCACATAAACAGAGGCCATGAACTCTTCCATCATCTCATAAAAATGATTAAATATTAAATATGCTCACTGGAATATTTGGCTGATGGCAGAACCCACAAAGGAATCCTTACAGGTAATTGGTCTGTCACTCCAGTGTAGAATGGGAGGTCTGCAGATTCAATCTGGTCAGTTTCATTCAAAAGGTTGAATCATTCCAAGTTTTGTTTGAATTTCAAATATCAAAAGTAACTTAATTTGAAACATCAGATCAGGAATGGCTTTGGATTGAACTCATCAGGTTGATTTGAAAATTGTTCCTTTTTCATAAATACTAAATGTACCAACCCATTGAATCAAATCAGCTCAGTTTCAGTTATTGATTTAAATCAAACAAAATAAGTCCAGGAAAAAAAATAAATAGTGTAATAAAACTGAGAGGTGCTCCTGTAAATGCATGTTGTTTGACTGACAGGTCAGGCTCTTTTCCCTATTCATTGAGAACAATTTAGGATACAACTGGACATCTAAATCAAAACTACATATCCCTAATGCAAAGCAATTTGATGCGTGCTGGACTATTTTTGATTGAGAAGGTTGAAACCATTCAAAGGGGGCGAGGATCTGTTAAGGGATTTTTATGATAGAAGCTGAACATGAGTTTATGCAACCAAGAATAGAAAGATGGAGGGAAAGATTTGTAAGCTGGTTTACAGTTTAGTGAGAAACCAGCAAGCAATATAAGAGAAATGGAGAAAGTTTATTACATTGACATTCAATTGCCCATCGAACAGTTACATATTTAAGAAAGTTTCAGCAATAACACTTAGGCATAGAAACAGATATCAGAACTAGAAGGTCCAGAGTATAGATTTGCAAGATATTGAGAGGTCAAAATCTCTTATCACTGATATTATCTAAGAAAGATAGCAATAGCAATAGCAGTTAGACTTATATACCACTTCAGAGGGCTTTCAGCCCTCTCTAAGCGGTTTACAGAGTCAGCATATTGCCCCCAACAACAATCCGGGTCCTCATTTTACCCACCTCGGAAGGATGGAAGGCTGAGTCAACCCTGAGCCGGTGAGATTTGAACAGCCGAACTGCTGAACTGCAGTCAGCTGAAGTAGCCTGCAGTGCTGCATTTAACCATTGCGCCACCTCGGATATTCCAATGCTTTGATGCTTTAAGACTTTTCGTAGTTTATATTGTGGGAAACTGTGCATCAATGTCTACCATTATACAGAATAAATAACCTGCAATGCAATATAGAAAATAAGTATGGTTGTATCTTGCCTGTTATTATTCAGTTCATAAATGAACTGGCTCTTGTGAAAGTTGATCCAGCAGATGAGAAATTTTGCAACATGGATATTTTGACTAAATCTAGCAACCTGTGAACTGGATCCTACCCTTACTATTTCTAACAATGGAATTTATATTTCATTTTACTTGTGTATGACAAAAATTTGAAAGACAGAGAGGTTTATCAGTATACCAGTCTCCAATCTGCATGGAAAAGGCTCTATCAGATCTTTCAAGCCAAACTTGTAGCCTTTAGGCTACCCTGTGTCCATTTTAAGGACTGTATTCTCCTTGAAACTGGATTTCCAAATACACACATTCAAATGTTCATTCAAAGGACTATTTCATCACAAGAGAACCATTAAAAATCACGACAGGATGATACTCTAGGTAAGAACAATAATTTGTAATCTATGAAAGCAGGCAAAGGCTATCAATCATATCTTATGAGATGACAGCGTTCTAGGTTGTCTGGCATCAGTGCACACATTTTTATAATATATGAGGAACTGATGCTTCAAAAGTGGTGAATTCTCATAAGAACTTTTGCTTCATTTGGACGGGGGAGGTGGGGCACAGTTTGAGGATTGGGTGGACATTTGAGACTTACAGATACAACTTTCCTGGTGTTGTTGTTTTAGCTTGCTGGGGCTGAAAAAAGATGGGAAAGGCTTCCCCCCAAAAAACATGTGGAAGTATAGCACCCATGGGTGGCTGTTTACAGCACTTTGTCAGTGAAACAGATTTGCTCAATTTCAATTGATTTTTATTTTCAGAATTACTAGGTTTTCTTTAGAAAGAAAAATCAAAGTCTAAGATTTCATTTCAAGAATGCACCATGTAAGCTAAGTGGAGAGAGTGAAAGGGTGAAGAGGAGGGGAGAGGAGAAAAGGGAAAGAGAGGGAAGTAGAGGTGAGGAAAAGAGTAGCAGAGAGAGAAGGAGCGGAAAGAGGAGAGAGGAGAAGAGAGAGGAAGGGAAAGTAGAGAAGAGAGGGATGGTAGAGGGAAGAGAAGCGGTAGGGAGGAGGAGAGAGGGAGAGGAGGTAGTGTTGTTGTGGAATAGGGTATAATATGGTATATTTAAAGCAGAAGAGCAATTGAGAGCTTTTCTTCTCACCATCTACCCATATCTATTGTGGGTAGATGGTGAGAAGAATTGATACAGTATTGGTAATACATAACAGTGTTTGTCAAGATGTAATGGTATGCCTGTGGCTATTTATATGAAAATAAAAATAAAAAACCTGACTAAAAAAGAAAAAGGAGAATGAACCTTTAATTGGATGAGATAATAAGATAAAATGTTGATCTTTTTCCCCTCTCTCTCTTTAAATCAGCCTTTTCATGATAAGTAAAAATTTTAGATTGTTCTGCCAAATGTTGAGTTTGAGATTCAGGTTGACATCACGGGATGATCTAATGAGAAAACTGTTCCTCATTCATCCTGAATCTAAGAGGTTTTCAAAATATTAATGTTCTAGCCATTCAAATGTAATCCACTTTTGATCCAGAGATCTATAGAAGCTGTACTGATCCATCACATTCCCCTGTAGGGACATTCCATAGTCATGTCAGTTTTGAAGAAAACTTACACAAGGGGAACACCTATTGCTGTGCCAGATTTTCTTCTAAATTTAATTGAACATTCTCATTTCACTTGAAAGAAATCAACTGTCATTGTTTTCCAAAGAGAGTGAGAGAAAGAACTTGTCAGTAAAATTTTATGGTTAGAGTCCCCTTTCTCTAAGAATACACAGAAGAGCCTAGTACCTTAATAAGCAATCATCCTTCTAGCAGTATCCAATTCCCTTGATTGTTGCAATGAAATCCCAAGGGAAGACATCGTGGAAGTCTTCTTGGATTTAAATTAATTACCTCTGCCATTTTTAAAGAACTCTAGCTCCCTTTAGCTTCTAAAAGTATGTGGTGTGTGTTCTTTTCTGAGTTTATCTCAGTTCTGTATCATGTTTATAATAAAGTGTTCTATGTTGGTGGTTCCGACAGTAAACACGTTTGTTTGTTTATTTGTTCAGTTACACAGTTCAATATGCCCCTGAGGAATTGTTTGACAGCTCAAGAAATTTAAGTTTAAAAGGGCAGGCAGATGTGGAAGCATAGACAAATAGTGCATTCATTGAGGGCTATCGTGTATTATAGTGATTTTTGTTTGAGAACAAAATACTCTGAGCCCTCAGGAGGTCACAGCCACCCTGGTGCTTTGCCCAGCATTTATTCTCTGTGCTGTTGATCCCACCTTGCTCAGTAGATAAATCCAACTTAAAGCAATTCTGATCTCAGAAAACATCCAGTAAAGGGAATATGAATACCTTTCCTCTGTCAAATATTCTTACCCGCTGGCACATATTTTGTTTTCTAATATTTAATCAGAATATGCTTTTGTACAACTTAAAATTGATATTCCGTGCCTTGCGCTGCACGATGATAGAGAACTGATTTGATTGATTGGGTATGATACTTGTGTATTTAAAAAGTGCAATCTTTTTTGTGTTTTCTTGAATCTTAAACATACTTAGTTCCCTCTATCTTTCTTTAAAAGAATTAGTCTCTGAAAGAAGCTTGCCTGAATGGTTTTACCTTTAATGTGAATGTGCAGAAGAATAGTCAAAATCCAGTCCAGAGTTCCAAAATCCAGATCAGGGATGTCAGCCAGCCCAGACATCAGAATTTCTTGAACCAAATCCATATCTGCAGAATTTCAAAAGAACTGACTTTCCAACAGTTAATAAGGGATCATTGACAGTGCTGCCTCTTATATTAGACTGGAGTCAGCTGCTTTTAATCAAGGGATTTATTCCCTTACTTGGCAAGAAGCTTCATAGAATGCCTTTGCTCTGTTCAGAGGAGCCCTACATTTAATTAGTCTTAGGTGATTATTAGTTTTATGTCTCCTGAGGTTGTCATTGCACAGATTCTGCTGGAGTCTCCTCCTTGGCATAGACAATCTGAGTCCTGGCCTATGAGTTCCTATCACCCATCTCCTCACACTTATGACTGCATGATTGTAACTTTGTTGCTTGTATCCTCACGATTTAGATTGATATTGATTGTTTCCTGATTACTTACTTGTACCCTATGACTATCATTAAGTGTTGTACTTTATGATTCTTGACAAATGTATCTTGTCTTTTTATGTACCTGAGAGCATACGCACCAAAGACAAATTCCTTGTGTGTCCAATCACACTTGGCCAATAAAGAATTCTATTCCTATTCTATTCTATGAGATTTTTTGTCTTTTGCAGGTAAAATTTGCATCTCTTCAAGTTTTTACTTTCTCTTCTGACTTTCCCTACAATCTTGTCCAGAATCTTTTTCTTTCTGAAAAAATTTGAAAGCTTGAAAGCACAATATAGTTTATAAAGGGCATAATGTGATTCTGAATTATATAACAAAAATATGGATCGCATCATTGTATAGATAATATGTTTGGATACAGCAAACAAGATTACTCTTTTACGATGGAAAGAGAATGCCTTCCAGATTTACAGTCTTGCTCTTTACTTTTGAACTGCCACTCTGTCAACATAATGGAAAGACTGATCAATATTACTCCTAACGATCAAAATTTAAAGCTGGCATAAAACATTTGAAAGCCAGGAAAACATGTAAAATGGTAATAAAAATGGAAATACTTACTGAAATTAGTTAAAAGGGGTCCTTCAGTAGAATCAGTATTTGGAAACCATTAAATATGTATTATAGGACTGAAGTTTTCATTAAGGATTGAAGAATCCCACATTTAAGGCCAGCTTCCACCATGGGAGCTCAATGGGTATCTTTGGACCAGTCATTCTCTGAGCCCAGATTTGCTGAGCATTGGGGGGGGGCAGGGGTGAAGAAGAGAATGCTGCATCAACTTGATATCTGGGGAGTAAACTGGATATAATTCAAATTAGAAAAGAAAATGAAGTAATGTTCTGTTAACATACATATTTTATAAATATTTTTCTTAGCTCATGCATTTTAATGTGAATTTTGCCATATACCGTATATGTTTTGCCTGCAATTTTGGGGTGAAGAACTACATTTGGACAGTGAAAAATCTGGAAAGATAACTATGTTCTGATCAGCATAGTATTACAAATGTGGTTAATTCAGATCTGTCTGGTATCCTTAACCGCCAACAAGCATCCTTTTGAAATATCTTGCTCTCTGGAAGCTTCAACAATCCAGAATAAAGTAATTCAAGTAAAGATAGGATTACTTTGGTCCCCCTATGTGGCACATCTATCTGTGGTTGCCAGTATGCTAATCATTGCTATCAAAATGCTGGTTATCATATATTAAACCCTACATGATATAAGCCCGGCCTATTTGTGGGGTCACCTATCTTCAGTGGTTTCTGCATCTGATGTGATCTGGTAGAATTGATGAATTTTGGATTCCCTTGGTTAAACAGTGCCATATTTTGGAATCCAAACATTGTACTTTTTCTGGAAAGAAGTCCCCCTGAAAGTCCATATAGCTTCTATCCTGGTGTTATTCTGGAAGGCCTTCAAAATCTACCTTGAGATGTTGGTCATATTTTATGTTCACTTCCCTCTTGGGTGCTGCCTGGTGAATATTTTGCAATTATTTTTGTACTTGTTTGGTCAATGTTATTAATTCTGTTGTTTTTAAAGTTCTTTTATTGATGTGAACTGCCCAAGTGGGAATCAGATAGCATCCAAACTGAATATATAACAAACCGAGAAGAAAAGTGACTATTTCAATCTTCCAAATGAACACAGCAGACGTTTTTAAATATTTTTGTTTCACATCATTGCTCTGGATTTGCTTTTTGGTGGCTTTCTGCCTTATTCTCTTTGCGTTCTAAGATCTTCATGGAGTTATTGTAACCAGTAGACGGGGATATCTTAAATGTCAATAAGCAGGGTGGGGGTTATATGAAGTTGAACAAGATTAGTGGAAGCTTGTAAATATGAATGGAGACATTTGCTAATCTGGAAAACAACTATAGAGCAGTTCTGCATAGTCACCCTGATTTTTTTTAAAAAGCAACATCACAGATCCTCCTATATTCATCATGATCAGCTCTCCAACACCATCTGAGGCCAAGGAGCTTGTTTCATTGTCTGGCTATGAGTAGCTTTGTGTGTGCTCTATTTTGACAAAGGACTGTGAAAGCTGTGCAAGTCAGCTCACCCTCACTCTTAACACTTATAGCAATAGTACTTAGCACTTATATACTGCTTCACTGTGCTTTACAGCCCTCTCTAAGTGGTTTACAGAGTCAGCCAGCCTATTGCCCCCAACAATCCTCATTTTACCCACCTCGGAAGGATGGAAGGCTGAGTCAACCTTGATCCTGGTGAGATTCGAACTGCCAAACTGCTGGCAGCCAGTGATCAGCAGACATAGCCTGCAGTACTGCACTCTAATCACTGTATCACCATGGCTCTTCATTGGCATCCTTCAGTCTCAAAAGACTATGGTATCGTGCTCTGGAAAGAGGTCCTAATGCAGCATCTGGTGTGGCTAAAAAGTCCAATGTGGGAGTGGCAATCCCTTCCACACTGAGGGCAGATACATTCTGTCCCCTGCCTAGCTCCCAGATTTTGCTGGTTCTGGGACTACCTCTTTGCCTCAGCCTGCCAAGCAAGTGTCTCTTCAAATTGGAGAAGGCCATGCTGTGTCTTTAGCCTCCAAGCTGAATGATCAGAGGTCAAGGTTTCCCAACTGTTAATGTCCATCCCCAAGGCCTTTAGATGCCTCTTGCAGATATCCTTATATCACAGCTGTGGTCTCTCTCTGGGGCACTTTCAGAATCTGATCATTGGCCATTCTCATGACATGCCCAAGCCAGCATGGACATCACTGCTTCAACAGTGTATACATGCTAGAGATTCCAGCATGTTCCAACACGGTGCCATTTGGAACTTTGTCATGCTAAGTGATGCCAAGAATACGCTGGAGACAGTGCATATGAAAGGTGTTCAACTTTCTCAGGTTGACTCAGCCTTCCATCCTTCCGAGGTGGGTAAAATGAGGACCCGGATTGTTGTTGGGGGCAATATGCTGACTCTGTAAACCGCTTAGAGAGGGCTGAAAGCCCTATGAAGCGGTATATAAGTCTAACTATTGCTATTGCTATTGCTATTCTCTCCTGCCGTGCGTAAAGGGTCCAAGACTCACTGCAGTACAAGAGTATGCTCAAGACGCAGGCTCTATAGACCTGGTTCTTTGTATGTTCCGTCAGCTTCCGTCAGATAATTAGTCCCCTAATTATCTTTGTTGCTCTTCTCTGCACTCTTTCTAGAGTCTCCACATCTTTTCTACATCGTGGCAACCAAAACTGAATTGCTTCTTGGTCTCATCTATAAATGCTAGAACATGAACAATAACTTTTTCTGGCCACTTGGATAAAGCATCCAAGTAATGCAAAGCCCTTCATTGAAGCAAATTACTGTTTGAGTATTTTTTTAATAGATTTAGGTTTTAATGTGGAGTGTATATTTTTATACTTCTTGTTTTCATATTTGATGTCTATGCTGCCCAGAGTTGTGTTTTGTAGGATGGCCATCTATACAAATTTGACAAATAAAATCCTGTTGTTTCCACTCCTTGGCAAAGCAAATCACAGTGCTTGAAAAGGTTTAAGGCATATTCTTGCATCTACTAGTTCCATATGTGGTAGGTTATTGCAATATTCTCTGTTTGAGGCTATTTTTTTTAAAAAAATGAGATAATTCAGAGATTCAATTAGTACAAAATGCATCAATCAATACTTGCATTTTAACTAAATGTTTTGTCCTTATAGAAATTTTATTATTTCATCATAGAGAAGAAACGTAGTAAAAAGTTGTTATGATTCCTATCCAAGTAGCAAATTGCAACTATTGTTTATTATGTACTGAATTGCATTATGAAAGAAGTTGCATTCTCTGCACAGTAAACATGATAAATATTCCAGGTGTGCTCTATTAACCAAGATGTTGGTATTTTGCTACTATTCCATACTATACACAGTAAAACAAATTACATCATGTTAAGGCATTGATATCAACAGTAAAAGAGGAATGAAGTAAAATGACTAAATACTGTAAACATCATTATACCAGATTTTTGTTTCTGCTATAAGTTTTAACTTTGACATTTATTTAAGGATTTTAGGGAACTACTATCTTATCTGTAAAACATAACTTTACAACTCCTGTGAGTTGTTTAGTATTATATTAAAACATATGAATAATTTTAAAAGAAGCTTAAGAAACCTTCCCATGGGAAAATGCTGTTGATTAGGAGGAAAATGATAAGATGGGACTGTGAAGATCAAAGAGGGAACCAAAAAGAACTAAACCTTATAATTTAAAAAACAGAAGAGGCACATTAATACAGAATGGAGAAATATACTTTTATTTTTTGAAAAATAAGGATGTGTGGAAAAAGGCACAAGTTTATCTTAATATTGTCTGCTATTATAAAAATTGATGAGGCTTTAAGAAGTTGTTTATAGATAAGAGATGATATATGGGAAGATAGGATCTTCTATAGTAGAATCAGAGAACATGTTTAAGGGTTTACCACAAAGAAGAGGGGGGGGGGTCAACCTATTCTTCAAAACATCTGAAGCCATGGCAAGAATCGGGTTGGACGAGAAGGTCCAAGATCCTTCCAACTTTATTATTATGTTACTGAAATTTTACTTCTCTTGAAGAAATGGGAAGTCATTTCTTTCTATATCTCATTTCTTTTTTTCTTTACTATTTTTCTTTCTTTTTAGTTTGTATTTTTACTCTCTATATTTTTCTTTCTTTGTATTAGATTATCTTTGTATATGTAAACTTTAATAAAAACATTAAATAAAAAAGAAAAATGTATAAAAGTGAGAAAGGGCATTAATTATACCTTTACTTGATTTCGATGAAGCTTATAATATAATGTGACTAGACATGAATTATGAAATGTTTTACGTGGCTGTGGAATTGAAGATTGGTTGCTGAATGCAATAAAAGCAATAATGTATTTATAATAAAAATAAATGAAATATTTTCTGTCTGCTATAGACATGATTGAGTAATTTGTATGCACTTGTGTTATTGATGGAGAACTCACAAATATATTAGATTGTAAGATGTTAAAATGAAATCTGAATCTGAGAATGAATATATCAAAGACCAAGGCAGTTGTGTTTGACAGACAAAATGCATTGGATGACAGCAACGTATATATAAATGGTGAAATATCAAAGAAAGTAGACAAATTTAAGTACATTAGTAGAATATTCACTAAAGATAATGGAGAAAATTTAAAGAAGGCAAGTGCTGGAATGGGGAGGGGGTGGTATATAGTCTGTGGTGAGGAAGAAATGTTTGTCAAATGAAACAAACTTGTTTTTATACAGTTTTTTTTTATTTTTAAAAGAATATAACCATTCCATCTTTCCTTAAAGAATATGTCGTCTGGTACAAATATATCTGTGCAATAACCATCAAAATTTACAACATTATTTACATTCATATTAATTATCTAATCATAGAATTATAGTAGATTAAACAGTATACTAAACATAGTAAACCTGTTTGCTTTTTCTCTTAACATATCTTCTGATAATAATGTAATAATAACATTATTACAAACAAACTTGTTGGGTGTAAGACTGTGCTTTTGTTACAGTGTGGAAGCAAGAATTGGAATGTTAGTAGAAAAGTAAGCTGGATGCTGTGGGAATGGCTTCCTTAAGAATGGTTATGATTAAGGTTCAATAAACAATTCACCAAAACAAAAGAGAATGAATACTATGAAAGAAATACACTGGTCATGAAGAAAGAACAAACAAGGATTTGAATTCCAAAACAATTGCAATTGGAAGAAGGGTGAGAAGGTTGAAAGAAAGGGGCAGACACTTTTAATAGAATACAGTAGGTTGTTGAGATCCTCAAACAGAAAGATACATAGAAATATAGAAGGGCAAAGTGCAGCGTACAACGTAGAATGTTTCTAGAGCTGCAGTGGCGCAGTGGTTAGAATGCAGTACTGCAGGCTACTTCTGCTGCCTGCTGGCTGCCTGCAATTTGGCAATTGAAATCTCACCAGGCTCAAAGTTGACTCAGCCTTCCATCCTTCTGAGGTGGGTAAAATGAGGGCCCAGATTGTTGGTGGCAATATGCTAATTGTAAACCACTTAGAGAGAGCTGTAAAGCACTGTGAAGTGGAAAAATAAAGGTTCCCCTCGCACATATGTATAGAGCCGAGGTGGCGCAGTGGTTAAATGCAGCACTGCAGGCTACTGCTAGATCAGCAGTTCAGTGGTTCAAATCTCACCGGCTCAGGGTTGACTCAGCCTTCCATCCTTCCGAGGTGGGTAAAATGAGGACCCAGATTGTTGGGGGCAATATGCTGACTCTCTGTAAACCGCTTAGAGAGGGCTGAAAGCCCTATGAAGCGGTATATAAGTCTACTGCTATTGCTATTGCTATATGTGCTAGTCATTCCCAATTCTAGGGGGTGGTGCTCATCTCCGTTACAAAGCTAAAGAGTCAGCGCTGTCCAAAGATGTCTCGGCGGTCATGTGGCCGGCGTGACTAAATGCTGAAGGCGCACGGAATACTGTTTCTTTCCCACCAATGTGGTCCCTATTTCTCTACTTGCATTTTTACGTGCTTTCGAACTGCTAGGTTGGCAGAAGCTTAGACAAGTAACAGGAGCTCACTCCATTATGCAGCGCTAGGGATTCAAACTGCTGAACTACCGACCTTTCTGATCAACAAGCTCAGCATCTTAGCCACTGAGCCACCGCGTCCCTTTGAAGCGGTATATAAGTGTAAATGCTCTTGCTCTTGCGATGGAGATTCTCGGTCATCCAGGTTATGGTTGTCCCAAAGGTGGGTTTTTTTCCCCCAAGAGTCAACTGGCCTTTCTGGTTGGTTTGTTTTCTATGAAGATGTTTTGCTTCTCATTCAAGATGCTTCTTTAGTTCTGACTGGACGGTAGGAAATGGTGGGGAAAAATAGTAGGGAACAACCCCCCCAAAAAAGTCCAGTTGCCTCTTGAAAAAAAAAAGCACCTTTGGGACAGTCAAGGTAGAAGCAAGGAGATTTGCAAGGATCAGGGGTGGGTTTCTCACCCCGTTCCAACCGGTTCGGTTGGAATGGGGCCGGCGGCGTCCTCGTGCATGCGCGTGGTGCACGCATGCATACTAGCGTCTGTGCGATGCTCCAGCTGCTCCTGGAGGATCGCGCAGGCACTGTATGCGTCCTGAGCATGCGTGGAAGCACAGAACTCGTCAAAACTGGGTAAGGAGCGTGGGCGGGCAGGTGGGCCCTTCGCCGTTCCCGGAAGTTACTTACTTCCGGGTTCGCTGACCAATCGGTTTGCAGGGACCGCCGCGAACCGGTTGAAACCCACCCCTGGCAAGGATAGAAAAGCAAGGAGACTGACAATGAATGGTTGAAGTATAAGCCTGATTTACATAATTATTCCTGTATCATGCTCTTAACATCTTTGGGTTACTATTTATTCTACCTTTCCATGCATTGCATAGCATTGCTTTCCTTGAAAAATATTATATCGCGATGGGTATGAATGAATTGTTGGGCTTACATTTTAATTGCTGCCATTTAAACTGTGACTGTGGGCTACATTGTTGTTTATTTTATCACATAATTATTGAACTTATTCTAATTGTGAAATAAATCAAATAGTTCGTTTAATATAAAATTCACTTGAGCTGTGGGCTGCAAATAAATTAATTCTTCTATCTGGGCAAAAGCAAATAGGAAATCACAACCAATATCCCATTATGTGTTTCCCATTACATTTTCAAAAGAAATAGCAGTAAAGGTAAACTTTTTATTTGATATACACAATTGCCAAATAGATATTTTGGATTTCATCCAACCCCATCTCTTATAAGTTAACGAGTAGCACGTACTGCTTGGTTTGGATAATTATTTTTAAAAATTATCATGATTCCATTAAAAAAGAAAGTTTGATTTTCTAAAGCACATGCCCAACAGCATTTTTGCGGCTCCAGATATAAGACTATGCTAGATAAGCAAGCAATCTTATAGAGATGTGTAAAACATGCTATGCATGAAACTTTTTTCTTTCTGCATGGTACTTTTAGTTTTGGGTGATTCATACCTGAACTAAAATTTATTTCTGATTTATTTTATTTTATTTTTGCTATGCAGAATAGAATTCTTTTCACATTAGAAACAAAATGCAAAATGCAATAGCAGTTAGACTTATATACTGCTTCATAAGGCTTTCAGCCCTCTCTAAGCGGTTTACAGAGTCAGCATATTGCCCCCCACAGTCTGGGTCCTCATTTCACCCACCTCGGAAGGATGGAAGGCTAAGTCAACCTTGAGCTGGTGAGATTTGAACCGCTGAACTGCAGATAACAGTCAGCTGAAGTGGCCTGCAGTACTGCACCCTAACCACTACTGCACTGATCTGGGGAGAATTAATTTGAAGGATAGGATGGGATGGGGCAAACCTATCAGTATTAGTGATGGTGACAGAAAAGAAAGAAACAGTGCTGGGAAGATTGAGGTGGGTGGGTCAATGAAATATGTCTTATTGAATCATTGTGTCAAGCATGAAGAATCAGGACCACATGTTAACTTCCAATTAAGCTGATTTATCGCTTATACCTGTACATTAGCATCTAGTCAACTAACAGCATTAAATTGGCCCTAGGAAAGCATTAACAGAATTCAAGACGGGCTGACTTGGAACTTGTGGGAATGTAAAGACTCAGGGCTGATTCCTCTGTTGACTCTACCTTCCAGGCTCTGCCTCTCCTTCACCTACACATTCATAGTAAATCAAAGGAAGATAGAATGGAACATATGAAGAAGAGTGCGGATGGAAAATTGTTCCAAATGATCTCAATAGTAGTAGCGGTCATGGTTGAGGGGAGGCAGGGAAAGGAAGATCTGGAATTGATGAACAGTGGTATGAATTCCTTTGGATGTTAATAGAGATGGAACAGTTGGGAAGCCAGGAAAGGAGAGAAATGAAAGTGCTAAGAAGATTGATGGAGGTTGAATAATGAGATATGCTGAATTGGTGATTGATAAGCAGGAAGGAAAGATTGCTATGGGGCAAGCAAGAAACTGGAATAATTTCATTTTATGCCATTAGTGTCAAAGGCTGCCCAACTTGAGAGTGACGTTAAATAAGTTGTATTAATATGCCATGCTGATGGGAACAGCAGTGGGTTTCACATTTTGTTACCACCTGTCTGCTTCACCCAGCCTTCCAAGTATGCACTTTCTTTGTGTGTGTGCCTTCTGTGCATGCGCCCAGCTTCAAAAAGTGCCTAAATAGGATGGCATAGAGCTGGGGCAGGTGGAGCCAGGGCAGGTGGGATGGCCCACCCACAATTTCCACCATTGGTTTGGGTGAACCGGTCCAAACCAACTGAATGCCACCTCTGAAGAGAAGATGTTATGCCAATCTTTGCTCTGCTTGCCACATGAAAACAGAATCCTGCAATTCGGCAAGCTGGAATATCCACCATGTTCTGATTTTGTTTCTGCCATACCATGGCCAATCTAAGAAAAGACACAGAGTGCCTTGGGGAAAATAGTACCTTCCACTTTGTGCTCCTCCTTGCTACCTTATAACAGTGTAGTGTAGTCCAATACCAGAGAAGGCTAGAAGACCTCTTAAAATTTATATTGAACGAATGTCAAAACATACATAGCTTAGTTGACTAGATAACAGGTCTAACCTATATTTTGAAAATCAGAAAATTGTTCAATCTTGTGCTGTGAGAGAGAGGTGGCAGACTCTTCTCCATTGAAAGTGTTCAAGCAGACAGCAGATAGCTGGGGTGCTTTAATTTGGATTGCTGCACACAACAGCAGCCTGGCTCGGATTACAGTAAGTGGCCACTTCCAAGCCTTTTATTACTGTAATTGTTCCTCATCCATCTGGTGGCAGCTAGTAAACATTCTATTTATCAAATATATATTTAAATCCCTGATTTATCTGACACTAAAAGTTACTAGGCCAATCATCTAACTTACTACGTCTTGCAAAAGTGTTGGACTGAGAGAGAGGATGTTTATTTGCTTTTGCAATAGGCCAAAGAGAAGACAGTCCTATGTGTGCCCTGCTTTACAGAGGGCAAAGTCTGTTTGGGGTTTCTTCTTTGAATGACTGCATAATCTAAATACGGTAGAAAATGAAAGGATCTCAAGGACCTTGAAGTTACCCATCACACTTGAATACAGACCAAGCCACCTAAATAGTGCCCTTGCAGTCTTCCTGTTAGGGTGAATTGTATTGTATTTCTTAGTGAGTTACATACATACATGCATGCATGCATGCATGCATGCATGCATACATACATACATAAACATACATACCTACACACACACACACACACACACATAATGCATACATACATAAACTGGCTGTGTGTGTGTCTGTGTGTGTAGGTGTGTGTGTGTGTGTGTGTGTGTGTGTGTGTGTGTGTGTGTTCCAGCATAACTCTGGAATGCTTCCAGCAATTTCAACCAAACTTAGAACACAAATGACTTACACTCTGGAAACAAATACTGTGTGGGGTAAGACACCCATAACTCTCCTCGGGGGGGGGGGTGGTGGTGTTCTGTTAAGATACAGCCTGCTGTGCCTTAAAATGGCTTCTACTGTACAGCACAGTGGATTTGCTATGGTAATGGCTTCACAGTACTCCACAAGGGGGGGGGGTCCCTCTGGTAAGAGGGAAATCCAACATTAGAAATTATGTTTGGTCCAGGCATTTGTGAATGTCTAATACAGGTTTGGGATAAACAAATACGGGTTTAGTCTTTTATAAAGTTGCTCAATAAGCATGAAGAAGCAGATGTTGAACAAATGTTTCTCAACACCCCCCCTCCCCAAAAAATCTTTCCTTTTCTGTCTTTTGGGATGACACACAAGTTGCCATCCTAGATGGTTCTTTTCTATTTGGGCTTCATCAGAATATGTAGCCAATCCATGCAAATGGGTCACAGGAAGACATTCCTTATTTCTCACGAGTTTATTGTGATGTAGAGTTGAATCAAGAGGGAAATGACACAACGTTTTCCCTTTCCTTTGTAAAATCTAACTGTGAATAAAAGATTAACCCCTTTCCTACTATCAAACTGCAAAGAATTCTGGAAAAGAGCAAGATAAATTTTGTCCATCCAGGGTGGGAAGAACAATGGGCACTAAAGGTCTGGAGAAAACAATAGCTGACTAATAGCTATTAAGCCAAGCTACATTTTTATATTCCTGCTAGCTGTAGGAAATGAAATTCACACATCTGTGTGGGTTTTTTAAAAAATGGCAGATAATGCTTTCATGTGCAACACAATATTTATGGAGAATGCCTTTGCCTATATGAAGGTGGCCTTAATAGCATCAGCATTCTGCTTCTGATAGGGGGAAAAAAATCCATCCAGTCATTTTCTTGCTGCCAGTTACATTTATGCAGGATGATCAATTTATTATCTGCATATGCTTGCCACCGTTAAATTTTATTTGGCCTTAAGAATAACCTCCTCTAGCACTTCGGTCTGAGTAGTTTTTTTTAAAAAAAGTTTAACACATTTTAATAGAATTCTACTAACTTCTCTCTTTCTGGAGAGAAACCTAACAGCCTAACATTTTATTGGCTGTATAAAATTGATTCATTCTGGTTGTGCTTCCCTGGTAAATTCAAAAGCTACCGTAGAATAATCTAAAGCAATAAGCTGATTAAAAGAGAAATAGATTTTATAAGTCAAAGGCCTCATGTACAAATACCAACTTATTTTCTTAGAATTCTAGAGTTTCAATGTAGCTGACTGACAGGGAGAGCTTGAGAATTGTAGGTGAAGTTGGATGAAAAACCATTAAAAAAAACCCAAGAGTCTCTCTCTCTCCCTCTCTCCCTTCCTCCCTCCCTCTCTTCCCCCCTCTCTGGATATATAGATATATATTGAAGAGGGAGGGAGGGAGAGAAGGGGAGGGAGATGGGAGAGAATGATGAAATAATTGTGTTGTCAGACCTGGAAGCCATCTTTTACATTGGGCCTTCAGGCTTGCCACAATTTCTGCTGTGGGAAAATGGGAGGGGGGATTATATGGAGTATGGGTGATATATAGTCAAAATAACATTCCTTTCTAAGACAGTCAAGGACACCTTGCCCTACAGCTGCATTGGTGTGACTGGGAGGCATCTCCAGTTGGGACGATGCCTGATTGAGCCCTGCGACGGACATGTGGGTGCTGGGCAGGGGCTTGAACTTTCGTTTGGGTGAGGAAAACCAGGAAACTTTCATATTCGGGTTTTCCCAGATGTGCCAATATGACATCTCTAATAAAATGGAACTTTGAGGAAACTCAAGCCTCGCAGCCTTCTTTCATTGGGGGTGTTACTTGGAACCCTGACATTATCCCAGATCTGAAAGTTTCCTTTCCCCACCCAAATGATCCATGTTTTAGCATGTATTGCCTTGATAATTAAGAAATACATTTTATACAACCATGTTGTCCACCTTTCCTTTTCAGATACCAAGAAAAATGGGCAGAGTTGGGTCTACTCTCTGTTTCCCTCACTGCTGTTCTTTTTTCTACTGCATCTCTTCAGAACTAGATCAAAGAAATTAAATAAATATGAATGGGGTCCAGTTAGAAGTTAAGTTAGAATTCTCTACATATTTTAAACAAAACCTTTCCTTTTCACTCATGTAACACACCAGAGGTGGTATTCAGCAGGTTCTGACGAGTTCTGGAGAACCGGTAGCAGAAATTTTGAGTAGTTAGGAGAACCAGTAAATACCACCTCTGACTGGCCCCACCCCCATCTATTCTCTGCCTCCCGAGTCCCAGCTGATCGGGAAGAAATGGGGATTTTGTAGTAACCTTCCCCTGGAGTGGGGAGGGAAAGGAGATTGTACAGTATCTTTCACCTGCCATGCCCACCAAGCCATGCCACACCCACCAAGCCATGCCCACGTAAACAGTAGTAAAAAAAATTCCCATCACTGTAACACACATACCACCAGCACCATTTTTTTAAAAAGTTGTATATCAAGTTACATTCAAACCACTTTAAGAAGCAAGTAACAAATACCATTTCCACTCAGATGTAAATTCCATGGAGAAAAAACAGAGCAAGGCAACATTTATTTTTCATTTGCCCTCTGTTCAACACAGATAGGCACTTTTTACAGGCAAGACATATTGAGTGAAATGAAAATTCCCTGAGCAGGGAGTTAGTTAATTTTATCCTCCTCAAAACATCTCTCCCCGATTTTGTCAAATAGGATTTACTGTTTATTAAACTTCAATAGCAAGGTTTATTAATTTACTTTTCCCTAGACATTACCTCATAAGTATTACTTCTTATGCTTTATTTCTATTGAAATAATAGTTTGCTTTTTGATTATTTGCCCTTAAGTTTATGGCTGCTAATTTCATTAGCAGTATACATCAGTGTTCCTTCATCAGTTCTTCTAAACATTTTCCCCCTGTGTGTCTGTCTCTCTTTTATTTATTTTTTGGTACCTTTGAGTTAGTCTTGACTCTTGGCAACCACCTAACAAGTCTCTGCAGTTTTATGGCAAGATTTCTAAAGTAATTGGGAACTGAGAGAGAGTAACTGGACTAAGCTGGTTTTGTGCCTATGGTGGGACTAGAACTCACAATGTTCCAACTTCTGGCCTGATGCTTTACCTCCTTATACCCATATGCTCTTCCCCTCTCCCTCTCCATACACACATACATATACACAGGTTATATATGTATCTATGCATGCATACCTTCATAGTATAATCTTAGTTAATACATAGGACATGAGCCAAAGGAATATGCTCTTAAAATCTTACCTAGGTCTATTTAAAAATCCTGATTCTGTTTTGTAATGCCAAATGGCTGGGACCAGAATTATTAAAGGACCGTCTTTTCTCATACAATCTTGCCATATAAAGAGCTGAAGGAGATCTACATGGATCCAGTAACAAGGTAAACTGCACTAAGAGTAAATGGCTGACCTCAGATCACCAAGAGAAAAAACAAATAGCAATCAAAATTAGAAACATTGTCCCAACTACTGAACACACTATGTTATCTTCTTTTCTGAACTTTGCCTAGAGATTTTACCACCAAGGTAAAGGTAAAGGTTCCCCTCACACATATTTGCTAGTCGTTCCTAACTCTAGGGGGCATGCTCATCTCTGTTTCAAAGCCAAAGAGCCAGCACTGCCCGAAGATGTCTCTGTGGTCATGTGGCCACCATGGCTGAAGGCACATGGAACGCTGTTACCTTCCCACCAAAGGTGGTTCCTATTTTTCTACTTGCATTTTTACATGCTTTCAAACTGCTAGGTTGGCAGAAGCTGGGAAAGGAGCAGGAGCTCACGCCATTATGTGGCGCTAGGGATTCGAACTGCTGAACTGCCAACCTCTCTGATCGACAAGCTCAGCGTCTTAGCCACTGAGCCACCGTGTCCCACTCTACCAGCAAGCAACATCCTAAATGTGAAGTGCCCCAGTAACGGAAGTTAATACATTTTTCCATTGTTTCTTTGATTGCACTATTATTAAGACAGGCAATTAATTGGTTCTAAGTTTCTTTGCGACTTCTGTCTTTAGTTAGCATTGAATGTTACTTGTTAAATTTTCACATATTTTATGTGCTTAACATGTTTCCAGAACAGATTCTGAATGCTTTATACTCATATTTTAATGTCTATCCTACCTAGAATATGTTCCTGTCTGTAAGAAGCATATCATGTTTGCATATACAGAAGAATAATGCATAAAGAAATCCAGTTTAATTCATAAACTCCTATGCTTGAGTTCAGACTTAACTCATTAATTCAATCTCTCCTTAGGATCTAACATATGTTGCTCTTTGACTTCCTAATGAAGCCAGACTTCCCCTTATATTTTCATTGAATTAATCAAAGTCAGAGCCTTTGCGGTAAATCAATGCAATGAAGTCTTAAGTTCTCAGAGTGAATTAAAAGTGGTATGAATTTCTTGAGGGGAGTGGATTTTAATTCAGAGAAATTATTTTACAGGGTCTGACAAATCCTTTTTGTTTCGGTCATTTACACTTCCTTTTTCACTTTCTTCTTTTGTGGGAGAGTGAAATTAAAACAAAATGTAGTAATAACACATCTGAGGTATAACATCTGTTTGCAAAAATGCTTTCAGCCAATTACAGCTGTGTGTATATAGGTGTGTATGTTTAGGATGCGGTGGCTCAATGACTAAGACGCTGAGCTTGTTGATCAGAAATGTCAGCAGTTTGGCGGTTCGAATCCCTAGTGCCGCGTAACAGAGTGAGCTCCCGTTACTTGTCCCAGCTTCTGCCAACCTAGCCATTTGAAAGCACGTAAAAATGCAAGTAGAAAAATAGGAACCACTTTTGGTGGGAAGGTAACAGTGTTCTGTGCGTCTTCGGTGTTTAGTCATGCCACCCACATTACCACAGAGATGTCTTCGGACAACGCTGGTTCTTCAGCTTTGAAACAGAGATGAGCACTGCACCCTAGAGTCAGAAACAACTAGCACATATGTGTGAGGGAAATCTTTAGGTGGATTTATGACATTCAATTGCCATGTTAGTGAAAACTATACTGCCTTATACCATGATACCATGTGTTAGCAAAAAATAAGTTTATATATGCATTGAAAGTCTTTCCTATCCTTCTAGAATTTTTTTTTTAAAGCTTTGAAATATCCTTCTCATCTGTTCATCTTCATTCCCCTAAAAGCAGGAGAGAAAAACACATAGGCAGCTTTCCAAGTAGTGATTTCACATCTTTGTTCTTCAGATCTTTACATGAAGGCCTTAAAGGTTATACGCTTAACATAGCACCACGATCACTTCCAGGGTGGCTAAGATTGAATTAAAAATGCTGAGACATTCTGGCTTTCTTTATGCTTTCAGATCTCCTGATGGACCTGTCTAAGAAAAAGAGAACTACCCTTTAGGATTACTTGAAAGTTTCCATTAATTCAGAATCCTATGCAATAGTGTCAAATATCTGTAGCTTGGGTGTAGGATGTATGAGTGAAGGTTCATTCTCTGAGCTTGTGGGTTGGTTTCATTACTAGGCTAGGTAACTTCTTCAGTGGAGTTTAGGGGATGTGTTCTTCTGTTTATAAGGGTTTCTTGTGGTCAGTAGTTTTGTGATGGATCATTGTGGGTGTGTCAAGTGAGGATCTTGTGATGAGTTAGGTGTGTGTTTGTTTGTGAAGTGACAGCACCTACCCTCAGCCCATGCAAGCCTCCCCCACAACCAGTGCTTCACCTCCCAATGACCCTCACATTATGTAACCTCCACAACATGACCTATCACAAGATTACCGCTGATGAGTCACACCTGACCCATCTCAAGACCCATTCAGAGGTGGGTTTCTGCCGGTTACCCTTATAAACAAGAACACCGATTTCCCCTAAACTCTGCTGAAGATGTTAACTAGCTTGATAACTGTTAGATTGGGTAATGGAAAGGCACACAAGGCTGAAGGCAACAACAGCTCTTTATTGTAACACAACAAGTAAGAACAATCCAGCGAAGGTTGAGTCTGACAGCAGCCCTTTTATAGGGAGCTGTCAGACCCTTTGACCAATGAGATTAAACCTCTGTTCCCGCTGGAACAGAGGACCTTGGTGGAAACCACTATAACTGAAGCTAGTATCTAACACCCCTCCCCTCTTAGATGGAATAATACTACTGGTTACGTAGTCACACAGGTAGGTGGGCTTTTTGGTAGCTCTACCTGACCTGCGCAGTTTGCTTCGCAGCTCCGCTTGATGGAAACTCCTGGAACCTTTCATAGGCCGCAGCTGGAGCTTCTAAAGTTGGTTCGCTTGGAGCTCGCTGTGGGCCTGCAACACAAGAAGCTAAGTATCCTGGTGACTTTGGGTTTGAGTTGGCTGTGGAAGGAGTGAATTCATGCTCCTTTTGGGTAGGGCTTTGGCTAACTCATGCAGGACTTACTACTGGCTGCCTAAGAGTGGAGTTGGAGAGGCGGCCACGGAGTCTATCAATGTGCCTTCTCCAATTCTGTCCGTCCTCGAGCTCTACGAGATAAGAGTGAGGCCTGTGATACCTATCACTGTGGCAGGAATCCACAGAGTTCCCCCGGCGTAGTTGTGGGCATAAACTGAATCCCCTATGCTAAAGTTCCAAATTTTGTTTGTGGAGTCTGGGGGTGATGCGGCAGAATAGTTCGGGTGTAGCTGGTCTAAGAGACCTTAGCCGGTGATGCATGAGAAGCTCAGAGGGGCTTCTCCCTGTAGTGACACTTGGCATGATGTGTTTTAATTAGCAGGTAATGGTCAACCCATGTTTGCCAATCTCCCAGGCCCATCCTAGATAGGGCCTATTTTGCAGATCTCACCATTCTTTCCACCTGACCATTGGAGGCCAGATGGAATGGCATAACCAGGGCATGTCTGATTCCCTGTGCTGCTAAGAAGGTCTCAAATTGCATGGCTGTGAATTAGGGCCAGGACATTGGGCAGGCTGTGTATGGAGAAAAGCCTCCATAGTATCTTGATGACTGCTTCTGCTGTAGTGGAGGTCATCAAGACTACCTCTAGTCATTTTGAGTAGGCGTCCACAACTACGAGGAATGTCTGGCAATGTGCACCCTAGACCCCGGTGCTTGAGGTCACTCCCATTCCTTAGTGGGCCTCTGGGGGAGCTGATCTGGACTCCTGGCACAGGAGATATAGGGTGTGGAATGGGTGCAGGTAGCCACCCATTCTTCGATCTCCCTGTCCATGTTAGGCCACCTTCCAATCCCACCTTCGTCACCAGTGTTAGATCGGGTAATGGAAAGGCACACAAGGCTAAAGGCAACAACAGCTCTTTATTATAGCACAACAAGTAAGAACAATCCAGCGAAGGTTGAGTCTGACAGCAGCCCTTTTATAGGGGGCTGTCAGACCCTTTGACCAATGAGATTAAACCTCTGTTCCCGCTGAAACAGAGGACCTTGGTGGAAATCATTATAACTGAAGCTAGTATCTAACACCAACAAAGCATTCAGAAACCAACCCACAAGCTCAGAGAACAAACCTTCACACCCTCAGAATGCTGTGCCCTGGAATATAACTGAACTTATGTTTCTCACTCGTAGCAATTTTAAAATTCAACTCCCAATATCACAACCAGCATCCTGGCTGAGAAATTGTGGGAAATGAAGTCCACCAATTGTTAAATTGCCAAGGCAGAGAACCTGGATTAATGTAATGTAATAAGAATTGTGTGTAGTTCTAATGCTAAGGCTGATAATTCTATCTGCAACTTTTGATATTAAATAATCATCCACGTGATGAATATAAAAACCTTATTCAGAAATGGAGCAATTAAATATGCTCATCCAGAGTACCCCTCTTTCATATATCATTTAAATGATAACCATTTCCACAAAATATGCACACAGTGCATATCTCAACAAAGGAAAGCCTTTGTTGACACATTTGTTCTCAGCTTCTTTGTCATGCAAGCAAGAATACTAACAATGCCAGGCTTCCCTCAAACTACGCTGTGAGAAAGCCAGTAGAGATTAAGCTCAAAGATTTTGCCCCTGCAGTCATCATTGCTGTCTCCATTAAATATCCCACAATTGCTTTTTTCAAGAAGCAACTGGACTTTCTGGGGGGGCGGGGCAGTGACGAAGACATTTCGCTTCTCATCCAAGAAACTTTTTCAGCTCTGGCTGGATGGTGGGGAAAGAAGGATTCAGTCTACCATCCAATCAGAGCTGAAGAAGATTCTTGAATGAAAAGCAGTGGTGGAATTCAGCCAGTTTGCACCAATTTGGGAGAACTGGTTGTTAACTTTCTAAGCAGCTCAGAAAACCAATTGTTGGAAGAAATTTCATTTTGTTTTTTTCCACTTTACAGGGCTAATCCTGTAAGGCAGGCAAGAAGGAAAACATTTTGGTATTGTTTCTTGCCTAATCTTTAATGCCCTGCTTATAGAAACTGCATCTCCAGTTATTACATTGTAACAGCTAAGGCAAAGCGCCCTTCGACGTGAGTGACATTGAGTTGGTCATGCCCACCCAATCACATGACCACCGAGCCACGCCTATCCAGCTGGTTATTAGGGCAGAGAACTGGTTATTAAATTATTTGAATCCCACCACTGATGAAAAGTGAAACATCTTCAAAGAAAAACAAAGACAGTCCAGTTGCCTCTTGAAAAAGCACCTTTGGGACAAACATGACCTGGATGACTGAGAATCTCCAAAGACATTCTCCATTGAATAGTGGTTGAATTGTGGCTTCCAAGTGTATGAGAGTTTAATTCCTGTGAATAAAGTACTTTCAGGGCCTCTTTTATATAGAACAAAAGAATTTTGGCTCAAAATGTAGATTTGAGAATAATGGAAAGAGGAAATGGTCGAAGTGTGTAAGGTGTTTATGTTTTCCCCATTTCTGTTTTGCTCTCTCTTTAAACTTAGAAATGCTCCCTTTCTTTCTCTTTCCTAAAATCCTGCTTAAAAACATATCTGATTTCCCATGCAATTAGCAGTAGTGAATCAATTATTCATTCTCCACTGACTAACCAATCAGCTTGGTGGTAAATAATGAATCTATTTGCCACTTTTCATTTCATCCGGTAAATAGCTGGGTTGGTGAGGCCCTTCAGATAGGAAGTGGGGCTCCCTCTCCATCCCATAGAAATATTGGAGAGGAAATAAATCTACACCATCTTCAAAGACTGCGTAAAATATGTCATTGGGGTGTTAATGTGATATTCTCCCTGCACCGAGACTCCCTGCATGTAGCATAGACTATATGCCAGCATGAACACTACTGCTGTGCTCAATTTATTTCGAGCTGTAAGGTCTCTTTAAATCAATATTGACCCTCAATGTTTCCTTGTGAGCCTGAATAACTGTGATTGTTCCAGGAAGACAGACTAATTGCAAACAAGCAGACTGCTGATATAAAAGCCTTTATATTTATGACAACTACCTGGAGATTAGCATCATTTATGTATTTAATAATAGTTTAATTTTTTATTATCATCACTACAGTTTTTATTAGGGAATAATGAATTAAATACATTTCCCTCTTCACATTTTTATAAATCTCCAGAAACAAATGTATTCACATTGTGTAATTCAGATTGCATGCTTCGTCAAGCATTAAAAAGCTTTAGCCACAGCACAGCCATCACAATTTGACAATTCTGACAGCCTCACTCCAAGTATGTACACGGGCAAGCAAAAACTCTGCAAAGACATGAAGGATGGAATGTTTTCAAATAGGTTTTGGTCATAGTACTGTAACAACTTTTCGGTAGTGTTCTTCTGGAACAACATTTTTATTGGAAAGATATTCATATACTAAGGAGATCCTGTTTTTCATGGCATCATATTGCACGATGTGCCCACAAGATCCAACAATGTGTCATGTACTGATGTGCCCCAAATTGCTGCTTAAACCCTTCTATTTTTCCTATCCTTTCCTGTAATATGCTTTGTTGCTGTCTTTTGGGAAAATTTTTGTTGCTACTAAATCTACTGTTTTCTCTGCTTATAAAGTAGTTTGTAGTTTAAAACATCCCACTGCCTAAGAAGCCCTTCACTCATTTAAATTACTTTGCACATTCAAGTCTCAGTTAGGAAGCTGTGGAAGAAGAAAGAAGGAGGAAGGCAAAAGAAGAAGATGCATTCTGGCCACTGACTCTAAAAAAAACCTCTCAGATTCCCTCCTGTATAAATTAACCTATTCATATACCATATTTAACCCACTTCATGGCTGTGAGAGTTGGACAATAAGTAAGCCTGAGCAGTGAAGTATTGATGCTTTCAAACTGTGGTGTTGGAGAAGACTCTTGAGAGTCTCTTGCACTTCAAGGAGATCAAATCAGACAATTCCAAAGGAAATCAACCCTGATTGTTCTTTGGAAGGACAGATACTGAAGGTGAAATTCAAATGCTTTGGGCACCTAATGAGAAGAGAGGACTCATTAGAAAAGACCCTGATGTTGAGAAAGGTTGAAGGCCAAAGGAGAAGGGCATAGCAGAGAATGAGATGATTAGATAGTGTCATCAACACAATGAACATGAATTTGGGAAGACTTCAGCAGAAATTAAGGGATAGGGGCTGGTGTGCTATCATCCAAGAGGTTGTTCAAAGTCAGACATGATTTTGTGAATAAACAAAAAAACCCCACTTCATTGGACTTTCTGAAAATTGTCTCAGATGTTTTTTTAATTGAATGTAGAATTAATTATAATTGTAGGTTTGACCCAGCTCTGCTTTTTCATACAACCCCTGCTGAATTAGATCAATGTTTCTGGGTTATACCAGTAGCCACCCAAATTCACAGAGAAAAATCACAAACACAAGTACAGCACAAGATCCTTTTGATTCTTAGTTTCCAGCAGCTGGCACTTAAACTATACTCACTGCAGTTCAGAAAATGGTTTAAGATTGTTAAGACTAAGAGTCAAAATTAGCCCTGCCTTTTCTGGCCTTGTTGAGTTATCTTGTATAATATTCTAAATTAGCTGACATTATAACCTCTGATGACAATAAAGTCCATACGTTTAAACAAGTGCTGTCTTTTATTAGTCATTAATCAAGCTCATGTAAATTGTTTTATTGACATTTTGGTTCCTATCCCAACTTTATTTTATATATATATATATATATATATATATATATATATATATGTATGTATGTATGTATGTATGTATGTATGTATGTATGTATGTATGTATGTATAAGTATAAGGTATATAGGTATAAGGTATATAGGTATAAGTATATAGGTATAAGTATAAACATGGACATAAACAAGAAAATGAGTACAAATAAATGGGGACAGAGGGACAGGGATGGTAAGCACCCTGGTGCACTTATGCTCACGCCCTTTACGGACCTTTTAGGAATGGGGTGAGGTCCATGGTAGACAGTTTAAGGTTGAGGCTGTGGGGATTAGAGGAAGTAACAATGTAGTCAGGTAGAACATTCCAGGCGCTGACCCTCTGTTTCTGAAATCATATTTTCTGCAGTCGAGTTTGGAGCGGTTTACCTTGAGTTTGTATCTCTTGTTTGCCCATGTATTATTGAGGTTGAAGCTGAAGTAGTTGTTGACAGATAATTTTGTGTACTATGCTTAGGTCAGGCATTAGATGACGTAGTTCCAGGTTGTCCAAGCCCAAAATTTTGAGCCTGGTGGGGTAAGGTATTTAATTGTGAGCAGAGGAGTGGAGTACTCTTCTTGTGAAATACCTGGACCTGTTCAATTGTATCAATGTCTGAAATACATTGTGGATTCCAGGCAGACGAGCTGTATTCAATAATTGGTCTGGAAAAGATTTTGTATGCCCGAGTTTCCAGTACAATGTTATGGGAGAAGAAGCTTCGCAAGATTAGATTAACAACTCTTAATGCCTTTTTGTCAATGCTGTTAAAGTGACTTCTGGGGCTTAGATCATTTGATATGAGTACAAGCTTTTGTAGAAAGAGGCAGGGAAGCATGTACTATAAGCACTTTCTTAAACAACTTTCTGTAATCTAATATCCTTAATTCTACTGGGATTTCATTACCAATTCTCTGATTATTATATTAGAGGGCATGTGTGTTTAGAGAGAATCTGGATGGTGAATATTGCTCTAGAATATCAGTTACTATTTTTTTCTTTTTATTCTTTTTTACTTTGTCTTCATTTTATAGTTGTAATTATAATCTATCTATATAAAAATGGCTCGCTCCCTCTGTGCCTCTCTCTCCCCCTCCCTCCCTCCCTCCCTCCCTCCCTGTGTGTGTGTGTGTGTGTGTGTGTGTGTGTGTGTGTGTGTTCCAGCATGAATCTGGAATGCCTCAAGCAATTTCGACCAAACTTGGTATACAGATGACTTACTCTCTGGAAAAAAAAATACTGTGGGGATAAGACACCCCCAACACACCATCAGGGTGTGTGTTCTGTTAAGATACAGCCTGTTGTGCCTTAAAATTGCTTCTAATGTACTGCCATAAAATAGCTTCTACTGTACAGTGCAGTGGAGTTGCCATGGTGCATGGCCAGTTGCCATGGCTTCACAGTACTCCACAAAGGGGCTCTCTCTGGTAAGTGGGACAATCCAACATTAGAAATTATGCTTGGTCTGGACATTTCCCCCTATAAATAAATATCCGGGCAATGCCGGGTTATCAGCTAGTTTTTAATAAAATAACTATTAAAAAACAAACGCGGGAAGAACAGAATTATTATATATATGATGTATGCGAAGCATACCATATGGCTGGCTTGACTAATGACAGTTTTGTTTTCCTTCACTATTTTTTTTTTAGACAAACTACTCAACCAATAAAAAAAAGTCAGTTTATTTTGAATATGAGCTATATGAGTTAAAATATGAAGGGAAGTTTATTTGATAAGGTTTTAAGTCAAAGATACATAATAGCAAAATCTTAAAGACCTCCTGAGGGTAAGTTACCATCTTTTTGCTTAATGGCAGAAAGAATTTGAGCAGATACATAAATTCTCATTTCTGTAAACCATGAGTTAAAAAGAAACCCTACATTTTAAGATTTTCTTCCATACTGTGCAATTGTTAATGACAAAGAAGTGGGTGAAATGCAGAACAAGATGAGTGGGCTGTGCATCCCTTAATAAGTTTGGGAACTAATTGTGCTTTTTGCATATAATTGTGCTTCTTATAATTACATTAATTTTATAAAGTTACTAACAATGACTTTCAAATATAGACTACTTTCATACATTCTTTCCCATCCCCAAAGAAATCAGATCAAGAACAACTAAATTATAGGCTTTGTGCTATTAGGCTGAGATTTGAGGGGTTTTTTAAGAGTGGAGTAAATCCATAGTAAAAAAAAAGAGTAGAGGTATGTTCAGAGTGAGGAATTCTTCAGGTTTTTTTATACATGATATCAATGTTTCCTAGAAGCAGCTATTGTTGACTTCTCATATAACTAACTAAGAATGCCTTAAGAATTATTCCAAGCAGTGGTAGGATTCATTTTTTTACTATAGGTTATGTGGGCGTGGCAGGGAAGGTTACTCCGAAATTCCCATTTTCTCCCTATTATCGGGGACTTGGGAGGCAGAGAATAGATGGGGCCAGTCAGAGGTGGTATTTATTGGTTCTCTGGAGTACTCAAAATTTTCGCTACCAGTTCTCCAGATCTGGTCAGAACCTGCTGAAATCTACCTCTGATTCCAAAGGAGATGTCAATTCACTTCTCCTTTGGAGTAATTTATTAAGCAAAATGTTTTTTCACAATCTGCAAGAAAAGTGTAGTAAGAAAACACTGCAATTTCTGTTGTACTAGTGCTTTACCCCTCCTACATTGAAATTTGATGTAAACATGGGACTAGAATTAGGCCTATGCACAGGATGGTCTACTAGGAGGAGGGTCAAAATGATCAAGATGGCAAACTCAACTGAAATACAATTGAAATCTGGTCGAAGCGGGATTTTAAGTATTTGGGCATGGTTGCCATCTTGACTTCTTCTGGCATATGTGTTCCATGTTCCAGCCCTTTTGCTTTTATTTGCAGTATTTGCACTGCAAAGGTAGGGTTGGAACCTCCTCCTTGTCTTCTCCAGCACACAGAAAAGTCAGAAGAGGTTTCCATTCAGACTCTACCAACCCATTGCCTTTGTTCTTGGAAGAAAGAAGACAACATTGTGGAATCTCATGCCTTCTGCAGTATTTAGTCTCCCTCACAATTCCACACAGTCTCTATGAGCATGTGGAAGCATTTGCTTTGGCAGCTGTGTCACAGGAATAGCAGCCAAGCAGGAATAAAATCCAGTTTAGCCTTCTCATGTTTAAAACACTTGTGCAAGAATAACATTTTTAAATAAAAAGGGAAAAATATTCTTGGACTATATTTACAGAAGAAGAGAACACTACCTCCACAAGCTGGGTATCTGTTGCTTAAAACATGTAATTTTATTCTGTCTGCAACTCTCTTGTGAACATTTGATCAAAAAGACAGGATTCACCTGCAAACAAGACCCTATTTTTCAGTGAAGTGCAGATTCTGTTGCTTCAAGTGATGCTGAGGGTTGGAAAGCTGCCTGTCAATAGAGATTGTTGTGGCTGGAAATAGTGTAATCTCAAGGGAAATGGTATGAGGTATGGGAAATACTGATAACACTACTTGATTTTGCAAAATGATTTCATCCAATCACTGGGAAGTATTGAGATTGAGATTTGTTTTATTTATATGCCGCCCTATTCCCAGCGGGACTCAGGGCGGCGAACAACTCAAGTGGGGAAAGGGAACACAAAGGTACAAGACAAGCATTTAAAATAGCCAACAGCCACACAAGTCGAGAGGGGAAGGGAGCTCATCAACCCCAGGCCTGCTGACACAGCCAGGTTTTAATGGCTTTTCGGAAGGCCTGGAGAGCAGTATGGTTGAAACTGTGACTGGGGAGGGTCACAGGGACTTCCATTTCTCCTTTCCACTGCAGTAAAAGTTTTATAGCAATGTCCTGTGGATGTTTACGGTACAGGAGAATACAAAAGCCCTTTCTTTTTCTTGGTTGTCTAACTTCACGCTATGACCTTTTTAAAAAAATTCCCTAACTTTTGAAGAAGCATCCTCAGAAGACAAGGAAGAGTCAGGAGATGTGCAGGAAGTGTATTATTTGGAAGAGAGCCAAGGACTTAGTGGTATAGAATAACAAGATTGCAAGTGTAAAAACTCTTTGGGAATGAAGAGTGGTCACATTCATGCAGTCTGACCTGAATTAAATGCTGTATTGGGGATGTTGGATAAAGCATCAGGGAGTAACTTCGTTAGAAGCAAAGCCAAACTGGCATGCTCAGTGATCAATTATTTTTAATCTTGCCCTTGGAATTAATTTTTGGCTTCTGGCCATTTTCTACTTTTTCCTTACAATGTTTGCTCTATTTTTTATTATCTGGACTGGCTGGCTCTTGGACTATCCCTAGACTGCACTTTGTAGCTCAGCTTCTGTCTGTATGGTGATTTTTCTGAGTGAAGCTTTATTTATCCCAGGGGTGTCAAACTCACATCGTCACTGTGGCATCATGTGACACATTGGGACTTTTTTCCCCTTTCCTAAATTGGGCATGGGTGTGGCCACTGCATGAGGCACCCGGCCCATTGGCCAGGAGTTTGACAGCCCTGATCTATTACATTAGTGGCTGAGGTAAACATTTGTCGTAGTAGCTGAGGTAAAACAAGGCTACAAGTAGTCCTTGATTAACAGCACTAAGTGGTAATGGAAACTCCATCATTGTGGATATAGATCAGTGGTGGGATACGACTGGTACACCCTGGTATGGATGTATCGGTACCTGATGGGAGCACCAGGTACCGTTCCAGTATGGTGCTCCAGAGGGCCACCTGCCCGCCTCTCCTCCTTACCTGTATTTGAGCAAATCGGGGCTTTTGTGCACATGCACAGAGTGTATGGCACCTGTGAAATGCCCCGCCAAGAAGCTGGAGCATTGCAGGTGGTAAGTACACATCCGCGCATGCACATGGTGGATGCCTGGCCCTATTGCAGTGTACCGGTTGCAACGGGATCCAGGACCCACCACTGACACAGACAGTTGTAATTTTTTAAAAAAAAACATGTAACCATGCTGCTTAGCAACAGTTGCCGTTGTTAAGATGTGCAGACTTTTAAATGAGGATCATATGTGACTGTGACTTCCAATTTCCTGCCAGTTTCGCTATTGACTTTGCTTGTGAGAAGTCAACATAGCAGGCTGCATATCATTCATTCATCACAGTCATAAACTTGAACAGTCTCTGAATGAGGGGTTGTTGCATGATGACCATCTGTACTAGAAAGGTGCCTATGCACACATGCATATAAAGAAATTTAATACCTCAGTGGTGTTTAATCTTTAATCCAGTTACATACTTCAGCAGGCTGGAGTTTCTGGGAATTGTAATCCAAACACCTCCAGAGAGTGTAAAAGAGGAGAATGAGGGAGTTTCATTTCTATTCCCACTGTGCTAATTTCATTTATTTGACTCTACCATCAAACATTGTTATAATTCAGTATCATTTCATCCATTGTATTTATTTTCTGTAATCTAATGGAAAAAAAGAGTACATTGCAGATTAAAATTATATTCATATCACTGGTCTAAATTTAATTATGTGAAGTGAAGCTTGACAAAAATAAGAGGCATTTCTTGACTCATAAACTTCATTTATTTACTTATGAAAATATTTGCCTATTTTTAACAATCAGCTGTGCCTTCTAGGATCTCTCTATCTGTCTTTCTCTTTCATTTTATCTTCTCGTTTTAGTATTATCTCAGTCCAGCCCTACATTCTGAAGAATAGTTAAGGTTTGATGATCCATATTCCATCTAGTTTGACAAACAAAAAATAGGAAATAACAAATGTCCAGTTATATCATTCTAGGAATATCCAAAATAAATTGGCATATATATCTTCATATCATATTAGCACCGATGATGTTACCTAGTTTGGGTAATGAAACATCTGTAAGAAAAAACAACCAAGCTCAGAGTTCACCAAGGATCCATTATAATCTGAGCTACAAATATTCTCCTTCATATCTGTTCCAGATCATACGTGTTCCATAATTATTTTATCTCTGGTCTTCTAAAGGAGTACAATCCCTCTTCAGAGGTTTTGGGATACACTCAGCATTTCATGGATAAGCAGACAAGCATCTAATGATATCAGTAACTTAATAATAGAAAATACTGTAAAGAATTTGAATTCATCCTAAGAAACTACATAAACACAACCATTGACTTGTCTGTCAGAGATAACACATGAAGTTGTTGTTATTTTTCTATTCATCTTCAATACATAAACACAATGGTAGGAATTGCTGCCACAAAGAGTTGCTTAATCAATGGCAATATCTAATGTAATAGGTTTTTTTAAAATAATGTATGATCTATTATATATAATTTAGCAATTTGCTTACCAAACAACAATGGCAGATACATTTTATATGTTGACTTCAAAGCTATATATCTTTGGAGTTTTAACTACAGTGCATTTTACCCAGATGTTTCCTTGGAAAACAATGTAGTCATGAATTTATTTTGATATATGCAGTACATTGCTAAAGACAGCGGATATTTCCCAGATTTTAAACTATTGAATAGTGGGTAGAATTTAATTAAAGATCCCATAAACTCTTGGAACATTAGTTTGGTATTTATTGATTGTTACTACAATCCATTTTTTAATCTTTGTTTTTCTACTGCTTGGTAAATTAATGGAAAATTAGAGCATGGCAATGCCATTTAGGATGTAATTTCACCACCATAAACATTTGTATATTGTTGTCCATAGAACATCTGTGTTATAGTTTACATGATTGCACAAAAACTGGCCTAGAGAATAATATAGTATTTTCCCTTCACATATGTACATGAAAGTCAAAACAAATTTTAGAGTGATGATGCAGATATAGTTAGTTTATTCTCTGTATTTTGTCCAAGTAGTTAATACTTTCAGCTTGTAAAAGTTGCTCAGATACTGAAGTGACAGATTTCTGGAACTCAATTTATGAGAAGCCAGATAAAACAACAAATCTTACAGTTCCTTTTCCAACTCCTCACCCTTTCAAATGTTCATCCTGGTGCTGGGATAATTAGCAAGAAGAAAAAGGATGTTTGTATTTACATCCATTGGAGAGGAAAGGTTGAGGAGATAGTAAGCAGACACACAATGGGGAAACACACATTAAAAGGAATGCATTATCACCTTGTATTATTGGAGTCTTAAGTCTCAGAGCTGAAGAAGCTTTTTGGATGAGAAGCAAAACATCTTCAAAGAAAAACCAGAAAGTCCAGTTGCCTCTTGAAAAAGCATCCTTGGGATATTGGAGTCTTGATTCATTTGCATGATAATATGTCTCTGTATTCAGTTTTTTTCTCTCCCAAGCACAGTAACTGCAGAAGAGATAGGCCATTTCAGTGAAATTGATGATGGAGCTCCAGTTTGAAAGAGGCTACTGTAAAATCCCAAAGAGATGAGCAGAAAGTTCATAGAACATATTAGAAATGGATTCAGCTTAATGGCTATTCTCCTAGGAAAGGGAAGGGGTAAAGTTTACTCTTTTGATTCAGAAGGCAGATGGTCTTTGCAAATGATTTTTGCAAAATGCCACAAATGTTAAACCTGATATGCTAGATGAAGCACCTTAGCATATTTTTAATTCTCAGGTATTCCCACAGAGAAACCTAGGAACTCAAGCTTCTTAAAAATAGTGCTAATGTTGCCTGACCAAAATATTTATGCTGCTCTTCTACTTTAGGGTGAAAGGTATAACTCTAGGCCTGTTCCATCTAAATTTATAATTGAATAGCAAATGGATTAATTTGTACTTGAGATTCAATGTGCTGGGAAAAAAATGTTACAGGGTTTGTTAAAAGGAGTTATTGTTTATAAGCAATAAATGGGGATTACAAAGCAATTACAAAGTTGCTCCATTGTTGACAGAATGGGATAAAAATGGTTAAGATACTAGAATCTTTAGACGAGTGGATTTCACTGAGATATTTTTTTTTATTATTCCCCCAGCCCTTTCAGGAAGGGCTATGTAAAGGATGGCACAACAGCCCCAATATTATCTAGAACAGTGTTTCTCAAACTTGACGACTTTAAGTCCTGTGAACTTCAACTCCCAGAATCCCTGGCTGGGGAATTTTAGGAGTTGAAGTCCACAGGACTTAAAAGTCACCAAGATTAAGAAACACTGATCTAGAATAAGTCACAATCAACCTGTAGTTCAGTGGTGGGTTCGCCCAAACTGGTAGTTGTTGGGCGGCCTGGGTCACTGGAACTGGCAGCAACCCAGGGCTGCCTCGCCCCCGAACTGGTTCCTTGGGTGGCGCAATCTTGTTTTTCAGTTCTGCACGTGTACAGAACAATTTTAATTGCACTGCGCAGTGCGAATCGAGCATATGTGTGCAAGCAAAGTATACACATAAGCAAACTGGCAATAGTGCCTGCTGGAACCAACCCTTGATGTAGTTGTGCAGAAAATATCCTACTCCAATGTCAACACCAGTTTAAAAATTAACTTATTTTCCACTTGTTTTTCTGGGATTTCAGAATTGTCAAGACACTGAATGACCATTGGCTTGACTTTGTCGGATAATATAATTTGTGGTCTTTGATTACTGGGTTTTGGGAGTGCCAGAAAGATAGTATAAGAGGTAAAGGAGGATGTCCCCTTGGGGGAGGCCTCTTCGTCACTGGCTTCAGTGCTTAGCTTCTTCAGGACATGACTTGTTTATGGCATGTTGGCATATTAGCAGAGATGTAGACATGGGAGTACAACATGGCATCAAAGTGATAGGCAAATCACAGAGAAGGTGCATTCACAGATTTGCCATCATCATCTCCTCCTGTTCTTATATATACTCTTAAAATGAGGTTTGCATTTTTATGTACTAGCTTGATACCTATTCAATCATTGTCTCCTGTAATGTAGAAGATAAAAGTAAGATTTGGCCCAAAAGAGGGCTCCAGACTGCTTAGCCCTGAGATTACATTCAGAGGTCTGAGTTGAGCTGTCAGCTGAGTTGGCAGGACTAGCAGAGAAGTGTAAGATTCCATTAGCACAAGAGAGAACAAAGATAAAGACAGAAAAGAAGCTGAGACAGGGAATGACGCTGAAAGTAATGCAAGGCTTGGCACCTAGACTGCAATCTTGCTGATCAGTGCACATCACAAGAGACAAAGAGCCTGACCACAATGTAGGAAAACAATCAGCAAAGAACATTAGCCAATTACACCCTTCTTATTTGTAGCTAAAGACCCAATGACAGACTTAATTCATAACCCCAAATGAAAGCAGGGGGAGGGGGAAGAGAACCCTGTTGTTAGGTTTTTGCACCTGCCTACTTGGTAGGTGCCAATTTGAAATTTCAACCTGCCTCAAGTGGTATTGATAAAGGTGAGCTCTTGAGCTTAATGGCCTGATTACGCTTCACACATCTCCCAGAGCAAATATAACTCCAAGAGCTTTAGGAACTAAGGATTAAAGATGTGATGAATTTACTTTTCCTGTTAGTCACTACTGGTTTTATTAGTTGCAAAACTAAGCAAGCCTTCTTGAAGTTTGACAGGAATTCAAGAAGTTGCATTGTAATGCAATCATTATAATATAAACTTAATCTTGAGGACTGGAGCTTGATGGCAAAATTTCTCTTTTGTGGCTGCCAAAGTTTTACTTTTTTTATTTTTACTTTTATTAAACATTTATAGGCCGCCCTTTTCCCTGAGGGGACTCAGGGCGGCTTACAATAATAGGGGAGGGAAGTGCAGGACAAAACACAAAAAGAAAATGTGAGTAAAAATAATTAGCGGTAAAACACAACATTCACTCAACATTCAGGAGGGGCGAGAGTAAAGTCTTATCCCCAGGCCTGACGGGATAGCCAGATCTTGAGGGCTGTGTGGAAGGCCTGGACGGTGGTGAGGGTGCAGATCTCCACGGGGAGATTGTTCCATAGCGTCGGAGCTGCAACTGAGAAGGCTCTCCTCCGCGTAGTCGCCAGTCGCCACTGACTGGCAGATGGAATTCGGAGGAGGCCTACTCTATGCGATCTGATGGGACGAAGGGAGGTAATTGGCAGAAGGCGGTCTCTCAAATAGCCAGATCCACTACCATGGAGCGCTTTATGAATGGTAAGTAGGACCTTGAAGTGCACCCGGAGACCAACAGGTAGCCAGCGCAGCTCACGGAGGATCGGTGTTATGTGGGCGAACCGTGGTGCGCCCACAATCACTCGCGCGGCTGCGTTCTGGACTAGCTGAAGTCGCCGGATGCTCTTCAAGGGCAGCCCCATGTAGAGCACATTGCAGTATTCCAGCCTAGAGATCACAAGGGCTCGAGTGACTGTTGTGAGGGCCTCCCGGTTCAGGTAGGGCTGCAACTGGTGCACCAGGCGAACCTGGGCAAATGCCAAAGTTGATCTTCTAAGATGGCCTATCTCTCAAAACCTTTTCGCAACTAGGTGCTAGGTTTTCTGAGAGGGCCTTGGTGAAATAGGCAGTTCAGGACAGAGAGAATTAAAGTGCCAATCAACAGACAAGAAACTATGTCAGTATGGTGGAAGCAGCAGTGACAGGGCTGTGAGAAACAGGTGCAAAAAGAGCAGAAAGTAGTACACATACCCCTCTTAACAACTGTTGTAAGAAGGCAGCAGTGATCCAATAATTGTAACTTAGGAGACTGGCCATAAGGCCACTAAACCAAGAAAAAGTAAAACAATTTTTTGGGACCTGGCATAATTCAAGTCATAGCTCCTTATTCCCAAGGCTGGAACATTTGTCTTCTTAAAAGCAGCCTGTACTTGACAAGCTCCATTATCACACCCTTGTTCTAAACTTAGCACATTTGGAGAGAGAAAAGCCATTGCCTTGTCCCTTCTTAAAAGAAAGCAAAGCATTAGCAATTCATGGCCATTCACACCTTTTTCCCTATCCATCTTAACAGCATGCATTTGGAGCCAATCCACTTACTAAGTGTTGAAATTTAATTTTATACCTGCCCCAGGCAAATCAAAGAACATTTTTGCTTGTCTATGTTTCTTTAACTTTTGAAAACTTTCAGCTGACTGCACTGAGTCTGCTTTAAGGCTGAGAATCTGAGATGAAGGAAATACACCTCTGGATTTGGACAGCACGAAAACTATATTGAGACATTTTCAGCATTTAGAATCCCCATGCCCTATTTCTAGAAGTGAAATTTGGGGGCCAAATGGTAGATCATTCTGCCCCCCCCAAAAAAAGTCACATTTGATACTTGAACTATTGGTTTATTATGTCTATGTTAAACCCTGTGTCCTAATAATAATGTTAAGAGTTATAAAGTGATGCTTGCCTCTACCCAGGAGAGCTTGCACAACTAGAATTGTGATTTAGGTTGAACAAGTTCTGACCAAGCCAAAATCATCAACACAAAAACAGCAGCAATGCTTCAGCAGAAGAGGAAAGGTGCTCATGCTGATTGCAGATTTAGCAGTGTGAGATACTCAGGAAGTGAGATAGTCACATTTAGGTGCTACAACTGCTCCATTGATTCATATTCATGGAGGTGCAATGGAATACACCAACAAGGCTTTCTGAACATATTTTCAACATGGGATGTTGATTGACAGCTATAACAGATAACCTACCAACATCTAGTTTTCAATTGCTCAGGATTCCCTGTCGATGCTGTACAATCCCTTCCCAGATAACTAGAGAACAGGTGCCCAATGTGCAATCATATCCCATTAACTACAGTGAAGACACTACAATAGTAGATGAATTGGTCAACTGGTGGAGCAGCAGCTAAATAGCTCTCTCTGCCAATAGCGGTTGATATGGCAACTGTTGCTGAAGGCTGGTTGAGAATTTGCTGCCATTACTATCAGTTAGTGAAAGTGAATCCTGCCTTTCCACCATTGTCTGATGCTAATTTTTTACCTCCTGAACAATCCTGACTGTATCATCCTTCCATGGCTACGGAAAAGTGTTGTCTCCCTTCTGTCCCAACACTCTCCCAACAAACCCTGATTTGCATGATCTCCATTTCTTCTACTTTGGTCCCCAAAGACAACGTATACGGAGATTCTCAGTCGGCCAGGTCATGGTTGTCCCAAAGGCACTTTTTCAAGAAGCAACTGAACTTTCTGATTTTTCTCTGATGATGTTTTGCTTCTCATCTGAAGAAGAGCTGAAGAAGCTTCTTAGATGACAAGCGAATCATCTTCAAAGAAAAAAAAAACAGAAAGTCCAGTTGCCTCTTGAAAAACAAGACAACCAAAGGTGAAATGTAAATTTGTGCAAGATTGTGCTCCTTGCAATATCAAGTACTCAAGAACTTCCCACATACATGTTACAAAGAACAAGGTGGTGCGAAAAGTGCCTAGTACACTTAGGGGCCATTTGTTCCTATGAAGAGAAAATCATAGAAAGCAAATTATACCACATATTACCTCACAAATGAACCACATTATTTCCACTTTGTGATGTACAAAGTGTAATTTTGACTTTATTGCGGCTTCAAGATTCATCATTTGTCATCAGCATTTCCCTCTTCTCCAAAGCTCAAAGAAGGAGGATTGTAACAATCCCTTTCTTTTCTCAAAAGCTCTCTTCATCTCCTCAACAGAAAGCTTTTTTATCTCCCTTTGTGCCACAAGATTAATGTACTGGCCTGTAGGGCTTGCCATAGTGCTGTCTTTGGGACCTCTTCTTTGATACTAGTGGCTCCAGACTACAGACATCACACTGACATCGGCTGCATGAGGAAAGAAAGAAAGCAGGAGACCAATTTGATGCTCGATGTCCAGTGTTCACCATGTGTATTTTTCTTCTCCCTGCTTGAACTTGCATTGCAGCCACTCTCTTTCTCACGCTGTCCAAATAGAATCAACTTCAAAGCAAGCAAATCCTAGGAAGAGAATATAAAAACACAAGTCAGGTGGAAACAGCAAAACAAAAGAATCTCTCACACTAAAAAAAAAAAACTCTGGCAAGAAAAATAATTGGCCAAAATCACATGATGAAGCAATGGCCGTACACAGGTGTGCAAGTAAAGAAATACTCATGTGAGTGGCAAATGTTCATCCTGCACTCAAACTCCCCATCAAGATTCTTTGTAGACAGACATGAAATTGCAACATTATTGTATGTAGTAACAACCCTAAAACCAACAAAAAAACTCAACAAATCCAGAAAGTTTGAATGATTCAGTTCATTCCTTCAAAACATGTCCCTTCTTTCCTTTAGGTCCAGTGGGATGATTTGATTGAAATGTTACCAGGTTGAAACACCTCTTTGAATATTTGCACAGCATTAATACATTACCTTATACATTAAACAGAGATCTCAAGGGATGATAATCAACCCTTCATATTAAATTTCAGTCTCAGACATCCTATGCTATTTTTTTCTTTTTAGAAAAAAAAGTGCTGCAATAAAAATTTATGGTGCTGCCTGCTCATATAATTAGGAACTAGAGAAAGAATCAAGAATTTCCATCAAAACTTTTAGTATGCTTTTTATCAATTTGAGCAACTGGCTTATTTACATCCACAGATACACATTTTGTATGTAACTGGTGCTTATTTTTATAGCTTTCTCAGTTTGGGAATGTGTTGAAATATAGTATAGATCTGATAGCCAAAGAAAAGATAAAAGAGACTCAAACGGGCCCAGGATACTATTTTATTCCTCATGTCTATCAACCCAAGTTTATTCAAGTGATATTTCAGCACCACTGTGATCTGACCTAGGTTTCCCCAAAAAGCACGAAGAAGATTCCTGGTCCTGATAAAACCCCTGGGCCACAACACACTGCTTCCAAATTTGCCACAGGCCTTTTCACCATGTAAAATTTGCAATCGTGGTATATTATTCATGTGGCTGCTAGTCCAACTACCGGACTGTGGCCAGCTTGGCATCTTGCTATCTTCATGGAATTCTCTTCTGGATAATTTTTGATATAAAGGATTAGCTGTAGCCCAGGAAATTCACGGAACTATAAACAGCTTCAATTACTAAGCAACAATCTTGTGGAGAGAGAGAAAAGGAGAACCTTTGGCAGAAGGATTCATGAGTTGTCCATGGATGATTTGCCAAGTCTAAGACAAATTGCTGATGTGATCCATTATGGGCTCTTAGTCACAGCTGAACCTCTGTATTTGCTGACTAGCAAACTCTTACACCCTACTTCTATTTTTCTTTCTCTCTCTGCTTCTCTCTTGCTATACAAGGAACAAGCCTAGAACTTTCCAACTCACAATTTAAAAATTATCACAGGATATTTTCCTATCAAAGGTATTGCTAATGCCTTGAAACATATTATTCAGAATTCCATGAGCTCAGCCATTCAGTCCCCCATGACTGGTCTATTAAGTAATGTGCTCTATATGGGGCTATCCTTAAAGAGCATTCAGAAGCTACAATCGGTGCAGAGTGTTGCAACATGGAAGTTTTGGGGACCTGCAAGATTGAACCCAGTAGAACTACTGCTCTGTGAACTGCCCTGGTTACCAATCTGCTTCTGGGTGTAATTCAAATGTTTGGTGATCACCTTTAAAGCTGTTCAGGACCTGGGTGCAGGTTACTTGAGGACCATCTCACCACTCTGAGATTGGCCCATACCACTTATCCCAGCAGAGGAGGCATGCTGCAGGATTCTTCAGCCTGATTATTCTGGTTGGTGGGGTCCAGAAGAAAGGTCTTCTCTGCTGATGCCCTGCCCTCTGAAACATCTTGCTCCCCAATGTGAGGTTGGCTGTAACCATCTTATCTTTTCATTAGGGCCTAAAGATGTGACTGTGCCAGTCTACTTGGGACCCCAGGGGGTGATTAGCACAATGGAGATGGTTCATTGAGTAATAACAGATCCCACTTCCCCCCCCTCCACCCCTGCCCTCCCCATGTATCTTTGGTTGTAAAGTTTGATTTTAACATGTTATGCTTTAACTAAGATGTACTTGTGAGTCGCCCAGAGTTTCCCTATGGTAAGATGGGCGAGCAATACATTTTATAAATAAATAAATTATATAGAGAACTACACATCTCTAGTTTTCTGGTTACTCAGTTTCTGATTTGAGCTAGCAAAACCGAACACTTCAATTTTCAGACATCTGTTTCCTTCCTTCCTTCCTTCCTTCCTTCCTCTTTATATATTTCCATAATTGAAAGAATTGGGTTTTCCCAAACATAGATATTGCAGAAATGAACTTTCAGTGGCTTGGAGCTAAGTCACTGCTATAACTCTATGTACCTGGAAGAGCACTCCTGCAATATAAGATCTGAATTATATGATCTGCAATACAACAACAGTCAACAAACTTGACTCTCCCTTACTCTGGTGGTGTTACTTAATGTAGTAAGGAAACAATCCAAGAAATCAGCCAACCATGGAGAACAAATGCAAAGAACCCACCAGTTAATCCCTGACCCCAAATATTCACTATTATTGGATTACAACAGGGCTGTCAAACTCATGGACTGCGGGTCAGGTATGTGACATGCTGGCCATGCCCACACCCAGTTTAGCAAAGGGTGGGGGGAGTTATATGATGGCACAACGATGTGAGTTTGACACTCCTGGATTAGAGGCTGTTCTACTTAACTACTTAACCTTTGTAACTGGCCTGTATTGCAAGGGACAACTAAGGCCATTTCATTGTAGAGGCCATAAGTATTTGCACCTAAACAAGCTTTGTCAGCCCTACTTCAGCAAAGCAATAAGATGCTAAATGCTGGAGATGTGATTCTGTGGATGCTACATATTTTCATATATGGTGGACTTGCAAAAAGGTTAAGGCATTCTGGATAAAAATAAGGTGGATTATGCAAAATGTTCTTTAAAAAGGTTAAAGTTCACCCCTCAGTTATTTTTGTTAGGTATAATTACTGATTGTACAGCTGTAGAGATTAATTTGATTCTGCACTTAATAACTGCAGCTAGATTGTTGGTGGCGCAATACTGGAAGAAGGAAGATTTGCCTACTATTCAAGAATGGACATTGAAAGTCACAAACCTAGCCGAGATGACTAAAATGTCTGCATTTCTTAAGGACTATTCAAATGAGAGATATAAGCGAGACTGGAAAAAATGGATTGATTATACTCAAAATAAATATGGGAATAAGAAATTCCAGATAGTTTATGATTAAGATCAGAAATGATATAAATTGTTTAGAGTTAGCCTAGCAACGAGGAGCTAAGCTCAATTTAAAGATGTTATTAATTTTCTACTCTCTTTTCAAATATATTTTAGACTGTTTTTGTTAAAGATTTATACCTTGTATTGGTTCTGGGAAGTCAGGGGGGGAAGGTTGGGAGGGTTGGGGGGAGGGTAGGAGGGAGGGTAGTATACTAGGCTTGAGGAGGGGTGCTGGGTTATAAATTAATATGATTGTACATGTATACTGTCTTGTCTTATTTTTTTAAACAAAGATATGTTATATAGATTGAAATGGAATTATAAATACCATAAGGTGACCAGACGTCCCAATTTTGGTGGGACAGTCACGATTTATAACAATTTGTCCCGTGTCCCAGGGCGTTTTTAAAAAGTCCCAATTTTCTGGCTTCATGTTGAAAGCCCAGTGGATTTGCTTAAGAAATCCTAACCGGGGCAAGACAAAAGACACTCTATCTAAACCCTCTCTCTGTCTCAGTACTTTCACTGAAGATATTAAAACGTTAAAGCAAGAAAATGGACCCCCCCCCATGCCCCTTTTACCTCATTTATAAGAAAGGATGACCCATTACCATAGAGCTGCAGGAAATACTTGGCTAGAGAAGTCGTGAGTGTTCCTTCCTGGATTTTCTGGAGGGGAGGGGCACGGAGGTTGGAGGGCGGCTCGTGTGGGAAAAATGGTGGCAAAGTTTCTTTGAAAAATATTTCCCTGACTAATTTCACCATTTTAATTTTCTCAGTTCTTTGTATTAACATCTACATCATTCTGGATTGACTTGGAGTTCCTGCCTGCTGGTATTTTTTTTAATGTATTTTAAAATAATATTTTATTTATTGTGCATAGGATTTTTTTAAAATAGTTTTATTCTGTGTGGATTCTTTTTTTAAATTGTCTTAGACTATTTAAAAAAAGATTCTATCCAAAATAAATTGAAGTGAAACCATTTTTAAAAATTCTGTGCATAATACTTTGAAATATATTGTGCATAGAATTTTTAAAAATATTTTTACTTCAATTTATTCTGTGTGGAATAGTTTGAAATATTTTACTTCAATTTATTCTGTGTGGATTCTTTTTTTAAATTGTCTTAGACTATTTAAAAAAAGATTCTATCCAAAATACAAAATACCAGCTGCAGTTATTCACTTAAGAACTGTGGCAAGAAAGGTGGTATAGTGACCAAAGGTACAATGGCATTGAAAAAAGTGACTGATGACCATTTTTCACACTTAGCAACCATTTTCACACTTAGCGACCATTGCAGCATGCTCATAGTCACGTGATCAAAATTTTGATGTTTGGCAACAGTTACAATTTATATTTGTAAATTGTAGTTATGTTGAAATAAAAAAAAATACAGTACTAAGGAAAGGAAGGGGAAGTAGAGTAGAAAAGGATGATGGAGGGAAGAAAGGAGGTAGGGAGGGGGAGGAGAGAGGCAGAAGAAAGTGTTAGATAAGGCATAAATATGGTGTATGGAGAGCAGAAGAGCCAATAACTGGTTTTTCTTTTTATTTTTCTTCGGGAGTTGATGGCAAGATGAATTGATGTAATTATTTAATAACACAACATGATATTGGCTATGTAATAGTATACATGTGATTATATGTTATGAAAATGGAAAATAAAAAGTTTTTATGAAAAAATAAAAATAAAAAGAAGTTTGTTATGATGCTCTTTTAAAGTATTTGTTTTGTTTTAATGGCACTACTTTGATATCTTTTCATTCTTATTTTGCAGTGGAAGGTACATTTGTAATCATATTTTTTATTATTTTTATTAGAAGCATTTATTAATTTTATATTTTATTGTGTGTACAGTTTTACCCTGTAAGTTGTTTTGAGTAACTGTACAATTTCACCACATATACCAAAGTTTAGAAGTTTAACAAGTGTTTGTGATAGGCTGTTAATATATTAATTGGCAATTTTAATTAGGTTGGAACTTAACCCCCCCCCAATATTTTCTGACATCAATATCCACCTGCATAAATCATTCTATCTTATTAATAAAAGGAGGAATACTTTCAGGTTAATCCAATTATTCTGGCTACCATTATGAGTTTGAGAGACATTCAATAACATTAGGCTTACTGGTTAACAATCAAAGGTTAAAGCAATCATATCTCAACATTATAGTGGACTCACCTATATCACAGAATGAATTCCAATAGGAAAATAATTCCCCAAATCAAGCAATTTATCTAATTCCTTGCACATTGTTATCAGTATAGTTACCAAATCAAGAAAAACATTTTAAAAATCTAACATATTTTAAGATTGCAGCAGTTTGTTGATAACGACTGAAAAGGTAAAAAGAAAACCCACTCCTTTTGTGTGTAAGGAAGAAAAAGCTAGGAACAAACAGAACTGTATATTAGGATTATTACACTCCTTTCTTTCTTTCCATTTCTCTCTCTTGTGCATTACTGCCAGGGCTATTATATGAATGACAAGTCGCCCACTGGAACCTGGGGCAGATTCGATATGCAGAGACACTCTCCCCCACATACACACTGCTCTTTACAAATCATACGGTACATTTATGAATAATAGCAGATTGTAGGTGATCTTGGATGGCAGCCAGATCAGCTGCACCTGCCAATAAAATATATTTTGTTCCCTCTAGGATCTCTATTACTGGAACCTGATAGCTTGAGTTTCCTGGATGTCAATGGAAAAAGTCTCAATGCACCACTTTTATTTCACAGTTAATTTTACATATGCATTTAGAAAAATCAAGCCACATGGACATAACATGGAGCAGCCATAGATTCGGTATTACCCCATCCTGATCAATTACAATGGCTACAGTTTTATGATCCCTCCTTTGGAATGTTTGTCTTAAAGTCATAGTACTTTAAAAGAACAATTCTTTACTTTTCAGTTAAGCTTCTGAGTTACAATTTGTTGAATCTTTGTGGAGAGTATTTCTTTCTCATTTTCAAGGTTGCAAAATCACCAGGCACACCATCATAATGTATTTGTTTTGCATGTAAGTTTTCCTCTGAGAATAGGGTCAAATAGTTCAACTTATTCTTCCAAATCATTGAACTGTAAGCAATTCTTAATAAGTTTAAGCTTACTAACATTTTGTTCCCCATAGGCAGCAGATATTTGGCAAGGCAGTGAATATTCTCCAGCAAATGAATTTCTGAAGATACCCAGAAAACTCTTGGAATAAATATAATTGAAATGTTAAAGTGCCTGGTCCATTGTTCCTTTAGATATGGACAGATTTCTTGATTTGTAAAAGCAACTTGATTTGTAAAAGCAACTTTCTTATGGGATGGTAGTAAAGTGATTGTGAGATGATTGTTTATCTTTAAATAGAAATAAAGCTATATAATATCTGAAGAATATATTAAAGAATTTAAGATTTGAAAGAATGTGGTTCTCTGGCAGTCCCTTATGTTGAACTGAATGACCAATATACTTGTTGGATTACAGATTGGATTATAGCTGTTAAGTAAGCTCCCCGTTGGGAGAGCGAGTGCATTCAGAAAAGCATTGTGAGAGTTGTGTTGGAGAACACACAAACCAGCATACAGAGACACTGCAGTTTAAATAGGCTTTTACTTTCGTGGAAATAGAGGTATCAGAGTCCATCAAACAGTCCAAGTCATACACGGATAAGACAGTCAGTCATCAACGTCTTTCAGTTATGGGATAATCCAAATAACATAATCCAGTATCATATAATCAGTTCAGTACTCAAAGTTTGCTAGCAGTTGCAAAATTTACAATAGCTCACGGCACTCAGATCAGATCAGCCCAGCATCTAATGAACAGAGAGCTAACAGTCATTCTGGCTCCCTTTTATGGCTAATTGAAGAAAACAGCAACCAATCACAATTTACAGTATGATTTAAAGAAACAGGTACAACATTGCTATATGATTTATATATTGCCAACCCAACCGTTAGATTATATTCCTAACAATAGCACAAATATATTGAATAATTACAAAACCAATTTGTAAGAGGTTAGGCAACAATAAGCACCAAATTAAACATTTGTGTAAATTTGTGGAAAAGAATCAGTCCAGATTTATCATATTTTGCCCTGTTATTAAATATTTATTTATTTTCATGAAGAGGAAGAGGAGGAGAAGCAATGGTTGTTATTGTTGGAATACCTTCTTGTTGAGATCCTGTGTCGACATGGCAGAAAGCAACTATTATATCTTTTCTGACTCCTGATAAGAGATAGGTGACAACAAACTTGAGGGTTTCCTTATGATTTCAGCTATATTTCTAGATCTCAAAGGAGCTAGATCCCAAAGGACCATGCCCAATGCTGTGATCCATATTTTAACTTTCCATTTGCTGGATGGAGCTGAATGTTTCCTGGCCGGATGCCCTTCCTGATGCAGATGCAGAATTTGCAACAGAGGGGTTTTTTTGCACCTTAGAAGATAAACATCTGTTGATATCTGAGACTGAACTCTCAGAACACCAAATATAATCTGGGCGGACATGAACTTGTGACTGACCCTCACTCTATCAAGGACCAGGGAGTACTCATTTCTAATGATCTACATGCCAGGGCTCACTGTAACAGCATTGCCAAAAGGCATTGTTAACCTAATCTTGCGAAGCTTCTTCTCTGGTAATATTGTATTGCAAACTAGGGCATATAAAACCTTTGCTAGACCTATTCTTGAATACAGCTCATTTGTCTGGAACCCACACTGCATATCAGACATTAATATAATCGAGGGAATCCAGAGATATTTCACGAGAAGAGTCCTCACTACTCTTCTCACAATAGAATACCTTGTACCATCAGGCTTTAAATTTTGGGTTCAGACAACTTAGAACTACACTCCTTTGGTCTAACCTGAGCATAGTACACAAAATTATCTGCTACAATGTCCTACCTGTCAATGACTACTTCAGCTTCAACCGCAACAATACACGAGCACACAATAGATACAAACTTAAGGTAAACTGCTCCAAACTTGATTGCAGAAAATACAACTTCAGCAACAGAGTGGTCAATGCCTGGAATGCACTACCTGACTCTGGGGTTTCATCCCCAAATCCCCATAATTTTAACCTTAGACTGTCTACTGTTGACCTCACCCCATTCCTAAGAGGTCTTTAAGGGGTGTGAATAAGTGCCCCAGTATTCCTACTGTCCCTGTCCTACTCTCCCAACTTGGTCATATCCATTTCCTGTATTCATAATCATGTTTATGCTTATATCTGTTATACATGCTTTGCAAAATAAATAAAATAAAATAAATAAAAAATAAACCTTCCAAGTGATTATCTTTATCACTAGGGCACCACACCACTCATAACATTGCATTTAACCTCATGAAATAAAATCATCACTTCTTATCATGGAATTATATCCCCTTTGTGCTGTCTTGAGTTCAATGATGAGACCTAGTCCTTTAGCAATGACTTTGGTTTTCATGAGATTTGACCAGTAATCACTCAACTGTTGGATTGTTACAATTGACTGTTTTTATATTAAATTCCTTCTTCTTATAATTAGCATTCCTTGTGTAAATTCTTTTGCTCATAGGAGAAGGATAATCCTGTCATTACAATATAGGCCTGAATGGCACCAATGATTTGATTATGCAAAATTCACAACTGTTGGTAAAGTTTTTTTTTTCTTCCAAAGTTAAATAGGCATTACGAAATGGACTGAAATATAATGTTAGAACATTCTAATCTTCAATTATCTCTCTCCATGTTGTTTCCAACACAATAGTTCATGGTGCCTTCATATTCAAATTAAGCAGTTTGACACGATCATAATTGCTATGACCTCTCCATTGTTACAGTGAGGTGCCGACATCTGTACATAGTAAGCATCTGGTGGGTACATCTGCTTAGTTATTAAATATGTAGCCCTGCCCAAGGCTTAATGCCAAAACTTTGAATAAAAAGGTTGATCAAATGTTAATTGCAATTACATTGTTCTTTGATACTTGCCTCGGCTTTTCTATCTTTGAGAAGTTATGATTTATAATGTACAAATGTAATGTTTGCACTAATTTGTGTGTTACTCATACTAATAATATGCTTTCAAACTTTCTCTAAACTATGTTCTGCAAAATGTGAAAAATATAAGACATTTTGATGCTTTGACAACTTTTGATATGGTCAAAAAAGCACAAACATTTCTGTTTTATATAGCTGTAAATATTATGAAACTGATTTCAGAAAGGTTTTAAATGAAGAAAATTGTTGTGACTGGAATATTGCATTTATAGTAAAGAATGTGTATCTGTTTATGAATCATTTGAGCTGCCATATAAACTACAGACTCTCAACCTAATGCTTGGCTTTAAACTTTGGATGACCATAAAAGGCAGATGCAAATAATGCATCAGTTGAATAAACATGAATTCTTTTCCCTTGTTCACATTAATCTGAAAATGATCTTTCCGGGTTGTTTTTATGGGACAAAAAGACAAAATTGTATTGTTTTTGCAACATACACATTTAACTTAGGAAACTTTTCTCTTTATGCTGCTTTAGTAAACAGAACAAGATAAAAAAGAAAAAGTGATTGAAAAGACAAAAAGATGTGTATGAAACTATATATGTTTAAAAGCATGGTGTGTAGCCTATACAATCTTACGTATTCAAAATAAAGCATTGAGCTGTGACCTGACAAGATAATATTGATCAGTCTTTCCCCTACTTCTATGAAAAGCAAATTCATTAACAGAGACCTAATTCATGTCAATCCAAAATTGTAATTCTGGAGAAATTCTGTCTTTTTCTTCTAAAAGAGTAATATTGTTTTCCTTTTCAGATAGCCCAAATTGTACTCTTGGGCCCAATGAAACAACCATGTTTTCAGGACATTCCAGAAAAGTAACAAGGAGGGGACCAACCTTATTTTCAAAGTGAATGACATTCTAAAGAGAGAGAGAGAGAGAGCAAAAACTCTGCTACTTCTACAACTTCTCATATCACAACTTCCAGATGTTGTTGCAATTGGCAATGCTGTCTTCTGGTCCTTGTCTACTACCATGATGTCTGGCTGACTGGCTAATATCCCCCTACCTCTCTGGATCTAGAATTCGCACATTTTAGCCCTCTTATTTTCCACAGCCTTCTGTGGAATCTTCCATGTAAGCGTGGGAGGTTTTAAATTTTCCAGTTTATTTTTAAACCAAACACAAAGTTAATTATAATGCAGATATATATATATATAACATGCATAAAAACTGCTTTAAAAAGATAAAATAATGCTACTACTATTACTAAAAAAGCAAAAACTGAAGTATATTGTTTTGACAATTAAAGATAAAGAGTTACAATTCTATGTATACTTATCTATTGTAAATATTATTCCAGTACATATATGTTAATTTCTAATGTAGTTAAGTACCATGTTTTTCAGAGTATAAGACACTCTGAAGTATAAGATGTACAAGGGGAAAAAATCTGCCTCTGCCTCCCAGCAATTTGCCTCCTTGCAGCAAACAGCAAATAGTACAGATGATATACACTGTTTCTGGTGTATTTCTGTGCATGTGTGCCTGACCCATAGAAATAGCAAAGAATTGGAGAAATGTACATTATGGCAGGATATTAATGCCAGAAAGTTTTCTTAAATGTAGTCACACTAACTCCTCCCAATTATTTAAATAGATCTACTCTAAACATGACTAAGTCAGGGTCTAACTCAGCTGCCTTATCTTAATACTACAACAGGACACTTTTACATTTCAGATTATACTTGTACAGATCAGTGGTAGGATTCCAATTTTTTTACTACCGGTTCTGTGGGCATGGCTTTGTGGGCATGTCAAGGGAAGGATACTGCAAAATCCCCATTCCCTCCCCACTCTCAAAATTTCCACTACCGGTTCTCCAGAACCTGTCAGAACTGGCTGAATACTACCTCTGGTACAGATGCTGTTAAAATTGATGTGGCTTTCTGGAAATATACATTATTCTCTGCTATTTAAAAGAAGATACAATAGCATTGGGCCACTTCAGATCAAGCATTTATTTTAAAAAGCTTCTTCATTTTGTTAAGTTGTCTAGAACAATAACAAAGCAGTCTTTAAAAAAATAAGTCTAATAATTTGAACATTCTATAGGTATTTATAATTATTGACTTACCTCCTTACAACAAAAAACAAACAGCCTGTTTCAGTTTCAGTTTAGCCTGATTAGTACAGGAATTTGCCTCCTTGCAGCAAACATCAAACAGTCAATTTCAGTTTCAATTTCACCACCGGCTTCCTGATGATCAGCTGTTTGCAAAATGAAAAGTATTGATTGGTTGGTTTTGCTAAAACCAACAAGCTGAAAGCACCCAACATCATTTTCTTACATTTCATATTCTCCAAACAAAATCAAGTTTATTCATTTCAAATGTCAGTTTCTGACATTTCAAATGACTCTTGTCAAAATTATGAATGCTTTCAGTTGTTCATGTGGCATGAGTTTTGGTACAATTTCAACTGAGGATCTGCATTTTTAATTTTGTTAAAAAATCTTCATTTAGTATAGATGAACCAAACACTGCAATATCTACTGCAGCCCTCCCAACCTTGTTAGTAGTGTATTTAAAGATATGAAGTGAACCTTGGAGATGGAGATTTTAATTTCTTTTGTTAAAAAAAGCAAATTGAGAAAATTAAGAAAAGATTCAAGAATAAAAACCAGGCACTGGCTCTTTATTTCCATCATGGTGAGTTTTTCCTCCATTGTTTCTGAGCAAAATCCAATGGGCAGAATCTGCTTGCGATTGCTTAATATGATAAAGAACTATCATATTTGACAAGAGACATTTCATGCGGTAACAGCAATTACTTTATAAACATCATAACTTACCAGTTCTTAGCTGAACTCCAGACTTTTAGCCATTTTATTGCTAGACTGCATGTCTTTTATGAAAAGGAAAATAAATTCTTCCAGGGTGGCTTCCAGGATTACATTTCACAGTCCTTAATTCAAAGTGTTATATTTGGATGTAAGAGATATTGAATTTGAAATATGGCCGAATTTGTGGGATTCTAATTTGTGGGATTTTTTTTCTGGGTCTGCTATAAATCATATTTTCAGAGCTCATCTTATGAAAACATCCTCTAACTGCTAGTTGGAAACAGGTTTCACAGAAGTACTGAGGAAACTAAGAAAAGTGGAAAGATCACAGCAGAAGCTCTGGTTCTGCTGGTGGAAATTTGGGGAGGAAAAAAGAAAGAGAGCCTATTGACTAGGTTCAATCAGTATGTTCAATCTGTAATGTCCACCTGTGGGGCTGATGCCATCATTAAACGGAGTGAGGCAACTGTTAGGGGTGGGAGGTGTGCTGTGACAGTGACAGGATAAAAATGAGGAAGGTGATGCATGTCACACATTTGACCTGTTCCTCTAAGCTATCTTTCTAACCTACTGTGGAGAACAATATCTTGACTCCAGGACTGGAAAAAATATTTTTTTTTTGTCAGTCCAGATAGCTTTTGTATATAGAATGGTGACTTCAAACTAAATCTCCTGAGTTATAAAGTGAATGTGAGATTCTTTAACAGTTGGTTTTTCAGTTTGGATTTAATCCAAGCCATTGCATCTTTTTCCTTCTTTAGGTTTCTATGTATTTTTTAGATACCTAAAAAGGTCTCAATGGATGTTAGAAGCTAAATAACTCATGAGTGAGGGTTCCCAAGCAAATGGATTCCATTTGGATCAAAATGTCAAAGTGGATCATCATATTTGTTTTAGGCTAAATGTGCCTAAGAACTCAATATTTTCTCAAAAGTATTGAAGATACAGAATATTTACAAAGAAAATATTTAAGAGTAGAAAATGAAAAAGGTATAATTTTTTAAAAGTATGGCAGTTTTTTTAAAGTATTCTACCAGTGAACATAAAAGCTTAAAACCCAGGAGAGAAGATATGTAGAATAAAAATTATGTCCTTACTCTTCCATTTCTCCCAGCTCAATTTCTTAGCCAGAGATGTCTATCAATAACTGCAATGAAGCTAAATAACAAAACAAACAACATGATGTCATAACACAAGGGCTAGCTTGTAACTTGCATTGTGATATCATTTCAAGTCTACCATGGTCTGCCTAAAAGTTATGGCAAAATAAATTATGGCTTAGTGTGATGTGTGAACCCAGACTGTACTGCATAACCCAGGATTACAAATTGAAGATCTTAAATAATTCTTAATAATTACATAATATCTTCAATATGAAGATATGAAGATCCTCGTTTGTCATGGGGAATGTTCAAGGTTCAAGGTTCATTTTATTTATATGCTGCCCTATTCCCGGCGGAACTCACTCAGGGTGGCGCACAAACCCAAGGGAGGGGAAGGGAAACACAAAGAACTACAACAAAAAAGTACAAGGGAATTTAAAACAACCAACAGCTACACGATTCAAGAGGGGAAGGGAACTCATCGACCCCAGGCATGCCGACACAGCCAGGTTTTAACGGCTTTTCGGAAGGCATGGAGAGAGGTGAGGGTCCGAATCTCTGCAGGGAGCTAGTTCCAAAGGGCCGGAGCTGCCATAGAGAAGGCCCTCCCCCGGGTAGTAGCCAGATGGCATTGGCCGATAGACGGAACCCGGAGGAGGCCTAATCTGTGTGATCTAAATGTTATATGTAAGTTTGTTTTAATAGCTATCATGATAATATACATCTCTGTCCCAGGTAAAATTAAGTGATGCTATGAATGTCCAGTTCTGGTGTCTGGAGGCAATGAGATGGGGAACAACAGGTTCCAACTGAACCTTGTCAAGATTGAATGGTGTTATGTGCCCCTCTAATTCTAAGACTTACCATCATTGGTACTGCATGGGGTTGCACTGTCCCAAACAGACCCTGGGTGTAATCCTTCTGGACTGCTGATTCCTGCTCAAAGAGCTGATGGTAGATATGACTAGGAGGGCCTTTGCAAAACTTTGCATGCCAGATGGGCCTGTTTCTAGATTACTCATCATCACTTAATAGCCTTGGTCCAGTGGTGGGATTCAAACTGTTTTACTGCCAGTTCTGTGGGAGTGGCTTGGTGGGCATGACATGGCTTGGTGGGCGTGTCTTGGTGGGTGTAGCAGGGGAAGGACACTGCAAAATCCCCATTCCCTTCCAATCATCTGGGACTCAGGAGGCAAAGAATAGATGGGGACAGGGCCAGTCAGAGGTGGTATTTGCCGGTTCTCTGAACTACTCAAAATTTCTGCTACCAGTTCTCCAGAACTAGTCAGAATCTGCTGAATACCACCTTTGCCTTGGTCACCTCCCTGTTACTCTACATGCCCTTGAAGAGAATCCAAAAGTTTCAGCTGGTGCAAAACGCAGACAAGCAAGCAGTTATTGTGTTTCTGGTAGAACATACATTACACCTCTGCTTCATGAAATACATTGGTTGTCAGTTTTTTTCTGGGTCCAGTTCAAGATGCTTTTTGCATCCTGAACTTTAAAGATCAGCATTGATCTTTAAAGGCCTTTGTGGCATGAGACTGGAGACATTTGAGGGACCACTTCTCTCTGATTTCATTTTCCTGTCCTTCCAAGTTCAGCAGGGAAGCTATATTAATACTTCTGTTGCCCACATTTGATGGGTCCTAGATGGTAGGCCTTTTCTGCTGTGGTGCCCATGCTATGAAATCTTATCTCTTCTGAGATGAGGTTCACCCTGCCACTGTTTAACTTCTGAAAGTTGTACCAGCATGCCTAAGGACCCCAAGAGATGGATGACTAGTGAGGTAGCTCTACTATTTTAAACATCTCTTTGTCTACTATAGAATCATAGAATCATGCTTTTAGTTTTCTTTTTTTATACTTTTTAAGGTATTTGCCAACTGCTTTTACTTCTATTTTATGCCAGGCATAGTTGCTGTTTGTGAGATGAGCAGCTCTATAAATTGATTTAATAAATAATAATAAATAAATATTACCTTGGCCATTTCTTTTTGATGTTCGACGTACCTGTGTTTGTACCCATATACAACTAAGTGCATACTCATATACAGCATTTGGTAGTTATTTATATTCTTAACTGCTCAATCCCAGATAGTGCTACCTTCAAGGGAAAATATTGATCCTTTCCACCATACAGTGACATGTGCAAACAAGCAATAAATTGCTGTATGCATTTACTTTTCCTAGTACTGTTCTATGTTTTAGGATGTCTTTTATTTATTTACTTGCATGCTTACTTAGTTATTGACTTCTTAAAGGGTTTGTGGGCAACATGCACAAAAAGAAGAAATAAATGGTCATACAAGTCCAAACAAAAGACAATTGGAGACAGACAGGGCTTCAGAATGAAAGTGTAGACAAAATGCATGAAACTAGATTAAGATTTTGCAATGGAAATCTTATCATGCAGACTTTTTCCTCCCTGAGCTTGACACCTTTTTGTAGCATATTTTTATGTTTAATCAACTTCTCCTCACCACATGCCTGAGAAATTCAATTCCTTTTTCAGTGGGGAAAACAGTGGTTTTCATTACATTTACATTGCTATGTCCGGAGTACAGACAACGTCTTACTTGGGCTTCTGAACTGACAAGGATAGATTGATGGGAGAACTATGGTGAAGCTGCGCATAGTCCTGCGGGATATTACATCTTCATGTTTCCTGTATTTCAAAGATGTGGTGGCTCACAGACTGCTATCTGGAACTGCATTGCCAAAAGCTCTTCTATGCCCAAAGATAGCTGAGCTTTGTATTAGCAACTCATTTTTTTTATCATTCAGCAAGAAAGCATGAAATGACTGCCTTTGATGATAACAAAAAATAGCACAGATACTTATAGGATGTGAGACCATAACTATTGCTTACATGGATTGAACCATTTTGCATTCTGTTATAACATGGAGGGAATAGAATCAAACCACAATTTATGTAAAATGCAAGATTTGCATCCGAGTGTAGTGTTGTATGTTTTATCACTTGCCTAGGTGATGCTATACCACCTAGCATTGTCTTCCTCATCACTGACCTGCTGCAGCTGAATGCTTTCCCCATCAGAAGCCTCGGGGCTGTCAGTGATGAGGAAGAGGAACTGCCTTCTGCTCCTGATCCAAGAACACGTAGGGCAGAGAAAGAGCAGGAACAGAGAAGGTCATCCAAATAACTCATGAGGAGAAAGCCTTACTCTTCTTAATGGGCTGCCCCAGAAGCACAGAAGAGAGATGGAGGTGATGCTGGGAACAATGTGTTCATTTTCTTGCTGTGTGTTCTTGCCTTGAACTTTGGATTTGTCTCTTCAGCAGTTGCCTTTTCCTTGTCTTTGCCTTTGTTTTGGAACTTGCCTTTGCCTAGTGGAGTGGACTTTTCTTTCCTTGAGGACTAGTGGTGGCTTCATTTGAGTAGCCTGTGGAAGACATTGGGCTGGAGCTGGTGCCGGCACAGGGAAGTGCTTGGGAATACCAATTCAGGTTCAGAAGCCTTAATAAAGACTCCTTATTATCCATGGCGAGTGTGTTTGCATGAGTGGGACAGCACCTCTAGTGAGAAGTGGTATATAAAGAAGGTGCAGCATAATAATATACAAGGTGCAATAGAATAATATACAACAATTTGATTCAATTCAGAAAATTGAATTGATTTTTTCCCAGATGGAGAACATTGTCCTTCATGTTGACTAATATAGATTGCCTGAAAAGTCATTGCAGTTTTTTTGGCAGAGTTGTGTTTTTTACACATGTGGTTTGCCCTTGCATCCTCCCTACAGTTAAGAGTGAGTGACTGGCCCAAGGTCACCCATGTGATGTCATGCCTAAAGTGGGATTAGAAGTCATGATCTCCACGCTTCTAGACTTTGGCCTTATCCATTATCAAAAATGGCTTTTTGAAGTGTCAGTCTGAATTGCATCTAACTGCTAAACTGGACTGGAAAAAATACAAATTTTGTAAATCTCTTCAGTGGCATCTAGTGCAGTATAAAAATTTGAATCAGCTTTCTGATTTGATTTGGAAAGTCAATTCAGTTTGGGAACCCAATCAAATCAGATTTGAAAGGATTGTTTTGAAGTTTTGCAATGACCTAGAAGAATGATTGGTGACAGATATGAAGTTTCCTTCTCCCACCCCCCAGGTTGTGTGCTATGTATCTATATACTTATGACAAATAATGTTGCAATGAATAGGAATATACTGACTTTCAGTTCATGACTGAGGGAAGAAAATTTTATATTACAAATCAGGATGTACCGTATTTTTCAACGTATAAGATGCAACTTTTTCCCTCAAAAAAGAGGGTGAAAATTTGGGTGCATCTTATACACTGAATGTAACCCCACCCACCCACACCAGAAGCAAAAAATGTGAGGCATGGAGGCAGCGATGGTCTATGGTAATCCCTGCAGCCTGGACAGCTGATTGGGGGTACTCTGGAAGTCGGATCCACCCAACAATCAGCTGTGCTGAATCAGGCTGCAATAAGTGCTAAAGCTGACCTGGCTGGTCAGAGTTTAGAGCAGCAATCACATTCATAACACACACAAAAGTAACTGATTCAGCAGGATTCAAAATAATAATAATAATATACAATACAATACCAAAAGCAGGTTCTCCAAGGTAACAGTAAATACAAGCAAAACACAAGCAGCTTCACTTTCAGTTTGCACCCAAGCCAGGCTCCTTCCTGTCTCCTTGTTGCTCACACAGCAAATTTCATAATCCAAATAACCTCATTGGCTGACTTAGTTGCTGTGCCTATTCATTGTCTGACCTTGTTACTATACAATACAATAGCAGAGTTGGAAGGGACCTTGGAGGTCCTCTAGTCCAACCACCTGCCTAGGCAGGAAACCTTATACCGTTTCAGACAAATGGCTATCCAACATCTTCTTAAAGACTTCCAGTGTTGGGGCATTCACAAATTCTGGAGGCAAGCTGTTCCACTGATTAATTGTTCTAACTGTCAGGAAATTTCTCCTCAGTTCTAAGTTGCTTCTCTCCTTGATTAGTTTCCACCCATTGCTTCTTGTTCTACCCTCAGGTGCCTTGGAAAATAGTTTGACTCCCTCTTCTTTGTGGCAACCCCTGAGATATTGGAACACTGCTATCATATCTCCCCTAATCCTTCTTTCTATTAAATTAGACATACCCAGTTCCTGCAACCGTTCTTCATATGTTTTAGTCTCCAGTCCCCTACTCATCTTTGTTGCTCTTCTCTGCACTCTTTCTAGAGTCTGAATGCAGTGTTCCAAGTGTGGCCTTACCAAGGCATTATAAAGTGGTATTAACACTCCACATGATCTTGATTCTATCCCTCTCTTTGTGCAGCCTAGAACTGTGTTGGCTTTTTTGGCAGTTGCTGCACACTGCTGGCTCATATTTAAATGGTTGTCTACTAGGACTCCAAGATCCCTTTCACAGTTACTACTGTTGAGCAAAGTACCACCTATACTGTACCTGTGCATTTCATTTTTCTTGCCTAAATGTAGAACCTTACTCTTTTCACCATTGAATTTCATTTTATTAGATAGTGCCCAATGTTCAAGTTTGTCAAGATCCTTTGGTATCTTAAGCCTGTCTTCTGGAGTGTTGGCTATTCCTGCTAGCTTGGTGTCATTTGCAAATTTGATGAGTTCCCCATGTATTCCCTCATCCAAATCATTGATGAAGATGTTGAAGAGTACTGGGCCCAAAATAGAGCCTTGGGGTACTCCACTGCATACTTCCCTCTATGAATATGCAGTTCCATTGAGGACTACATGTTAAGTGCGGTTGGTCAGCCAGTTATGAATCCATCTGGTGGTGATGCTGTCTTACCCACATTCTTCTACTTTATCTAGTAGTAGGTTATGGTGTATCTTATCAAATGCCTTACTGAAGTCCAAGTAAACTATATCAACAGCATTCCTCTCATGCACTAATTTGTTACCATGTGTCTGATAAATACCATGGATGTTGGTAGGCAGAGACAGAATTATTTTCTTCTTGTTTTCCTCCCAAAAAACTAAGGTATGTCTTATACTCTGGAGCGTCTTATACTCTGGAGCATCTTATACTCCAAAAAATATGGTAGTTGTTCCTTTCTTCAAGGGATGGTGAAACAAGAAATGCAAGGTGGAATTAACGGGATTGTCTTGATGAAGAAACAAATAATAATGATTCTTTTTTCTCTCTCCCTCTCCCTTATGTACCCTTTCTCCACATACACACTTTTGAAAGAATCTTTCAAGGAAATCTAACTCCAAATTAGCACAACTTCAGTGGAGCCTAACATAAATATTAGTAGCCTACCCCAGTGATGGCTAACCTTTTCATAGCTGCATGCTGAAAGTGTGCATGCACCAGCAGTGGGTTGCAGGCAGTACGCCGCAGTACGGGACACTTCGGTGCACATGCACGGAATGCATGGCACCATCGCAATGCTCTGCTGAGCTGCTGGAGCATTGCAGAGGCTCATGAAGGTGTTGCAAGAGGTAAGGATGCATGCATGCGTTGCGTGCATTTATGTTGTGGACGCCAGGCCCCGTTGTTTTGTACTAATTGCAATGGAATCCAGAACCCAACACTGGCATGCACCCATAATGCAATGCATGCATGACATCCCCCAGCATGTGCCACCCTCACACATGTGCATCTACCCCCTGCGCTCCCCTGCCTCCATGCATGCACAGACAACCTCCTTGCCTATACCTTCCGCATGCAGGCACAAAACCCACACATGCATTGTAACCCTCCCGGACATGAGCTGGGGTGATGGCTCATCATGTGCCTATCCTATGTTACTTATTGAGGCTGATAAATTGCCAATCTTGTGCCCTCAATATAAACTACTGGTATTTAAAACTCAAAAACTGGCATGCTATTTTATGAGGTTTTAACTGATGTACTACAGTTCTGGCTTGAACTGGATTTTTGACATATATCTGAAACATCGAATGAAATGCACAATGGGAGCATAATATTATTGATACAAGCTCTTCTTAAAGGACTGTGCCACTTTCCAAGGTATTTTATCCTCTGATAATGTTTCTTGTTTTCTATAATTTTCCTACCCCAAAATAATAAAAATAATGTAATGTAAAACTGATTTTCTGTGTCAATGAGTGTGAAGGAATGTATAGGACCAGATTCCCAGAAGGGAATGGATGCATTACAGAACAGTAAGAGGCAAATTGAGGTCAGATACTTTGTATGGGAGAAAGAGGGCGAAGACAGCTCCTCCCCAATATTTCCCAGAGTATATGCTTGATAAAGGTAGTAGGCTGTTCACATTGGCAAAATTTTGTCAATAGGTGTGGAACAATAAAGAAAATGTGTTTGGAAGAATCACCACATGCCTTTCTTGGTTTGGAAGACAAGACAGTCGGCATGCTGAGTTGCACTGTGGTACACCCCACCCCTGGTTTTAATGCTGATATTTCTAGAGTTTGGCATCTAGAGAACATGCTTTAATGTTTGAGATTTGATTCCACAGGTTTTCTCCTGAGCATGTAAGAATGTGGTAAGCAGTTTATTAAACCAACCGCATCTTCTCCTCCAGTAACATTGCTGATCTTTGGAACTGTTGTCCAGGACTAGAATTGCAGATAAGGAGAAACTCTGTTTTAGAATTTCTAAGGCTTCTTTTGAGAGCTGTATCAAAAGTGCGGAACAGCCCTTAATATATTTCTATGTATAGAAATATAGCTGTGAAATCTTTTTTTTAAAGAGACAATAGGACCGTGATGGTGAACTTATGGCACCTGTGCCACTGGTAGGATACAGAGCCATTTTTGAGGGCATGCGAGGCATTGCCCTGTCAGCTCTAGAACACATGTGGGCACTGGCCAGCTGATTTTCGACCATGATTTTCGGCCATTTTTCACCCTCTGGAGGCTTCAGGAGGCTTCACTGAAGCCTCCAGAGGGTGAGAAACCACCCAATGTGCAAACTGGGAATTCAAGAATGAACTTCCGGTTTATGGACTTTTTTTTGCCCTCCAGAGGCTTCAGGGAAGCCTCCTGAAGCCTCCACAGAGGGCGAAAAACCACACAGCGCATAAACTGGAAGTTTGGGAATGGACTTCGGGTTGATGCGTTGGGCTGTTTTTCACCCTCCAGAGGCTTCAGGGAAGCCTTCTGAAACCCCCCAGAGGGAGAAAAATGACCCAATGGGCAACCTGGAAGTCCATTCCCAAACTTTTGGTTTGCTTGTTGGGCATCTTTTGCCCTCCCCAGGCTCCTAGAAAGCCTCTGAAACCTGTGGAGGGCAAAAAACAGACCTACCGGGCTCCCTGGAAGTCAGAAAATGGGCTGTTTCTGGAGGGCCCCCAGGGGGCGGGGAGCTGTTTTTGCCCTCCCCAGGCTCCAAGAAAGCAATTTGCATATGCGTGAGGCAGAAGGGGGGGGGGGTTACACACAGATGCTCAAGAAGCACGGCACAGGGGTGGTGGTCATTAAATTATGGGGTGGCACATGGTTTTGCCACTCGAGGCAAAAAAGGTTCACCATCACTGCACTAGGATATACTAATGATTTTTTACATATAACAATTTCCTTCCTTCCATCTATCCATAGCAGAAGTACATAGGAATTTTAGGGAAATGTAATATTAGTATGTTTTCTGTTGACTTTATTCTCCCTGCTAGGCAAACATCTGTCTACCTCATTTTTTTTGCCTGTTAAAGCTGACATTTTAATTGAAACAAGTTGACCATTAAATAAAACAAGAAATGGTAATTTGATAACCATCTGGAATCGCATTGAAAACAAGAGCTGATTCATGATATCATATGCATTTATGATTGAGCTGTAGCCAAAATGGCAATTATTGCAAGTATTACATGAAATGTAATACTCATTTCAGATTTGCTGCATTTGCTCCAGAGTCTAAGTGAGCCCTGCCTTCTCTGCCTTCCCATTTTCTAATATTATTTTATCACCCTGTTATTCTCAGTGACATCAAGGCAGCCCATGTAGACTGAAAACACAAAAATGAAACTTGATGGGGACAATTGCTAATGTCTTCTCTTGGGAAAAATAAATGCAAATAACAACAACAAAAATCAAAAGCACAAGTATAGTGTAGGGCAGTGTTTTTCAACCACTGTGCCGCGGCACACTAGTGTGCCGTGACATAGTGTAAGGTGTGCTGTGGGAAAAACACTTTATATATAGTCAATATAGGCACAGAGTTAAATTTTTTTAACATTTTCTAATGGTGGTGTGCCTCGTGATTTTTTTCATGAAAAAAGTGTGCCTTTGCACAAAAAAGGTTGAAAAACACTGGTGTAGGGGACAAAACTGGAAAAAAAAACCTGATCAAAATGGGTCCCAAAACAGGAATTGTTGATAGAATGAATAGGAATATTACCTACAGGATGAGTCAATATGCATTTAAAAGCCCATACATGGATTAAAACAAAAAGAGTGGCATAGTTCACACTTCAGATACTTCTATGGAGACAACAATTCATCAGAATCCATATTGTTTTTGGATAGTCTGATGTAGCACTTGGCTCACATAAATATAACGTATCTTAAATTCACAGAATGATGAGGAGAACTAACCAAATTTGAAAACTTGATCACCACCCAGTGTATTTCCTTATTGGCAGTGGACTATGGCAGCCATGTTCTCCCCCTCTCCCATAAGCCCACCTAACATAACAGATGATTCCCATCTTCTATCCCCCCACTGGTACCCAATCAGGAACAAATCACTAAACTTCCTTCTAAACTTTTTTCTATTGGCCAAATCCATGAAATAAATATGGAGGTAAACACAGTACCATGAGTCTCTCCCACTGGCTCCATATACTGTAACCCAGTTTCCTCATTCTCCTGGCCTTTCACACAGGGGCCACTCATCCCAAGTAGGCCAAGTTGATTGACTATCTGTAATTGCAAAATGGTTCAGCATTTCAGCATCTGACATCACAGGAGACCATCCCAACCTTCAATTAATGTCTGTGACCCCCAAACACTGTATCTTAGAATATAAAGGGGATACCCACCACATAAGTACTGTAAATGTACTGTAAAAACAATTAAAGAATGTTTATGTTTATTTTTATAAAAAACTCCATACCTAGATTCATTCATTCCTTTCTTCCTTTCTTCCTTTCTTCCTTTCTTCCTTTCTTCCTTTCTTCCTTTCTTCCTTTCTTCCTTTCTAAGAGCAGTAATTCTTGCCTATTGTAACGGTCTCCAGCAGTTTTGGAGAACTTATACAAAAAAAAAATCCCATATGAGCTGAGATTGTGCCCCTGTGGACAAGGGGCCATTGAAACCATAACTCATGTCCTATTATATTGTACCCTCTATAAGGATTCGTGGACACATTTTATATCTTTCCACCTGGTAAAATATCTGGAAAATTATAACCTCTTTTATGTGCAGCTGTTACTATTGGATCAGTATGTTACAGTTACCTTAATGTAGCTAAATTTTGTTCTACTCTGTAAAATTGGGCAGACTTTGGCCACCCATTGAAGATCTCACCACTAACTGTTATGTATTATTGTGTCTTGTTCTGTTCTCTTTCATTTGAACAATTTAATTTTTAATTCTGATCTGTGACCATAATAAAAGATTGATTGATTTGATTTCTCCAGGAGGTTCCATGGTGAAATAAGTTTTATTTTCTCCAATTTTAAGCATGAAGCTGCAAATATGATGGAGGAGACCAGAGATTTTAGCCCTTAGACGAACAGATTTCCTAGGTTAAAATAGTGATGAAGAAGCTAATTTGGTTCAAGGAATATATTCCCATAGATGCACTTACCCATCTGGCCAGATAATTTTATGGAAGGGCTTTAGAGACAGGAAGTCTTTTTATATCCCCCTGAAATTCATATTCTGAACCAGATTTCTAACATCGGGAACTGGTCGATGTCTGTCTCTTACTACAGAGTCCTTTCCTATGGTATGGGAAGATCAATCCCCATTTTCTTCTGCATAGAAAATGCATCCTATTTTTTTTCCATTCAACAGATTTAAAAGATTTATATTCTAGGTATGGTTTAAAAAAATCTTTCTAATCACTGACTAATGAGAAATGACAGGATTTTCCCTTTTAGGCACTTGGAAAGAAAACTGTTTTGAAGGCTTAGTGGTTTGTTTTCTTTATATATATATATTTGATCATCAGCCGATCAAAGATAAGAAGCTTAAAAGCCTCAATCACCTCATCCTTCAAAAATGAAGCCTTTATGAGCACTGAGCTAGGAAAAACTAATTTTTTCAGTGAGTCTGGGGAAATGAGGGAGGAGTTGGCCTGCTGGATGGATAACCTCCACAGGTCATATTTAGCCCATGGACCAGCTGTTCTTCATATCCATATAGAATATTTATATAATTTGTTATTGAAAGTTTAGAGCACCATAAGTTGGGGCATGAAAAATGTACTTGTTTTACTAAAAGAATTTTTAGAAAAAGTTTGGTTTCCAGACAAATTGTATTGTATTTTCCCTTTGGCTCCAGTACAAGCCCCGTTCACTCCCCTTCTTTCTCTGTTGCTTTTATTTGTTTTAAAGAAGAGTATTGAAAGCTTTCTTCTTTCCTTCCTTTCTTCCTTCCTTCCTTTCATTCATTCTCCTTCTTTGTCTGTCTGTCTGTCTGTCTGTCTGTCTCTCTCTCTCTCTCTCTCTCTCTCTCTCTCTCTCTTTCTTTCTTTCATAGGGACATGGAATAAAAGATGAAATAAATGAAACTTAGATCATTGAATGAGGAAAAATTCTAGTGGATTTCAGAATTTTCTAAGGAGGATAAATTTCTGTAGAAATTCCCAGAAGGTTTTCACAAACCTTTAGTTATATTTGAGTTATTCTAAGTTATATTGTTATCTATGCTAGTTTAAGTTTGGGTTTATCTTCCTTTGCTATATACTTCTGCTCCTGCTTGCCCAGAAACTGGAATCAAGAAGATGAATTATCACTTTGTACTGACTACTATTTTTTTTTTGTAAGAGGGAAATTATTAGAATTATGGAAGCTAGTTCTCCCTTCCTATTCCAGGTTTGCAAATTCTCAACATATTGAGAATGTTAAGAATGTCCAATTCTGAACATATTGGATGATTCATCTCAGCCATTCAATGGGGATCTAACAAGTGATCAAACTGGAGAAGACTAGAGGAAAAAGAGTTTGGTTGACCCTAAAACCTAGAAACCGTTTGATGTAAAATATACATAGCCTTCAGTTTTATAATATGTATTTAGAATAGATTGAACAAAGTTATTACCAATAGATGGTATGTGAAAGTGATGCTATTTATTCTGTAATTGAGTTGACACATTGCTATGCCATAGTATGATTGGTTTTATTTTGGCTTAGCACATTGTATGGATGTTACTGTATAAATCATAGCTTTAAACCACAGTTATACAAATTCTGCCAATTATCATTTATTCAGCAAGCTGTGAATTAGCAAAATATGTCTTATTTTACAATAAATAATAGGAATTATCTATAACGAAGTTGCCTAGGATAAAAGCTTTATTATTAAAAATGTTGACTTGGGGGATTGGAGAGGGAGGAAAATATAAGCTTAAAATGGAAATACTATACAGGAGATTCCTTTTGGTTCCATCTGAATTATTTGACAAATAAAAAGGAGTGTTTTATGCCAAGTAATTTCACAGGGCCAAGGTTTTGTAGAAGTATGGCATTCTTTTTACTTTTTAGTCAAGTAGGAAATACTTGACTAAAATATGTTTAGGTGTCATAACCTCTATGTATGTTGCTGTTGTGACAGAATCTATGAGACATGAGACTGAAGATCTTCACTTCAGAATCTCATCTGAGGCATGAACTGAGTTTAGAGATCAGCTGAATTGTACTTCTTTTTTTATTGAATTTGAGGAACCTCACAGAATTTTGGTTCTTACTCATAACATGCTGCTTCTGAAATGTAATACTAACTTTACTGCACTCCACCTCTTGAGTTTGATAGTTATTTGAAAGCAACTCATATGAGGTTCTCCCACAAAGCAACACACTGAAGCAGCCACCTGCATCACAATCAGTTCTTCCTTGATTTGGACACTCTGACCAGGTTTTCTTTGAATACTCACTGGTACATCTACCAAGGGATGAATGCTGTGTTTAAATATTAGAAAGCAAAAGGATGCTTGTAGTGAAATGGCAATAGAAAAGTAAGGAACTAGTGGAGTTTTCTCCCAAGTACATGGTTCTTCCATTTCAGGGGATAAGTGCATGGAAGCTGCTAAATCAGCAAGTGATGGGTGAATCTGAATTTTATTTCATATGCTTTCATTCCTTTAAAAAATCAGTATTATCAGCATAATAAACACAGCATGTGTTTATTTCAAATCCATCTAGTTTAGAGACTTGATATGATCCGATGGACTTTGTTTGTCTATGGTAGAATTTCTGCATGTGTACAAGAGTCTGGAAAGAACTTTTTTCAAAATAACAGTAGTGGTTAGTTATGGACGAAAGGTGTGTGATTGTGCTTGTATCATAGTCCCTACATTTTACTGCATAAATAGGAATCAGAATAACAGAAAGATAGAGTTGGAAGGGACTTTGGAGGTCTTCTAGTCTAACCTACTGCTCAAGCAGGAGAGATATACCATTTTTGACACATGGTTGTCCTTCTTAAAAGCCTCCAGTATTGGAGTTCCAACAACTTTTGGCAAGTTGTTCTACTGGTTGATTGTTTTTGCTGCCAGAAAGTTTCTCCTTAGTTCTAGGTTGCTTCTTTCTTTGTTCAGCTTCCATCCATTGCATCTTGTCTTGCTTTCTGGTGCTTTGAAAACTAAGTTGACCCTCTCTTCTTTTTGGCAGCCCTGCAAATATTGGAGCAATGCTATATCATTCCTAGTTCTTCTTTTCACTAGACATCATTCCTGCAAACGTTCTTCATATGCTTAGCATTCAGCGTCCCCCCCCCACACTTATCTGTCACTCTTTTCTCCACTCTTTCCAGAGTCTCAACATCTTTTTATATTGTGATGACCAAAATTGAATGCAGTATTTTAAGGCCTTATAAAGCGGTAGTATCACTTCTCATGAACCTGCTCCTATCCCTCTGTTAATACTGTTACAATGTGCTGCAGCTGTTTTTGACAGCTGCAGCACATTGCTGGCTCATATCTCAGTGATTGTCCACTAGGACTCCAAGATCTCTCACACAGTGAGAGAGCCAAATTTCACCTACTCTGTATCTGTATGTTTGGTTTTTTCTTGCCTAAGTACAAAACCTTACTTTTTTCTACAATGAATTTAATTTTGTTAGGTAACATTCAGTGTTCAACTCTATCAAGATCCATCTGTGGTTTGAGCCTATCTTCTGGGATATTGGTTATTCCTGCTAGTTTGGTGTCATCCGCAAATTTGATAAGTTTTCTTTCTAATCCCTCATCTAAATCCTAGAATGGTACTGCACTCAAGCTGGTTTTAAATACTCACTCTACCTTCAATATTATTCATACCTTGCAGATAGATACACAACAAAATATTTAAGAAATTTGACCCATTGTATGTTCATTATATCCAACATTTTGACTGCTGTTGCAGGCAGGGCAAAATATTTCTAAATACTCATCTTCAAGATATGTAATAACCCTAAGTGTTGGATGACCTGGGTAGTCATAAAGGGCAGTTGTGTATAATCTTGGGAGAAGATTAGGCTGCATTAAAGAGTTGCAGAGAGATATTCCATCTGTATCTGCCCGGATGAACCTTGAAGCACTTTTTCTAAATTATTTCTGAAGTACTTCACGACTTACAACTATAGTACCTTCCTAATGAACCTCAATCTATTCTGCCATCAATAAAGTATTTCTGTTTTTCCAATAACTATCAGGTCACCCATTTTTCTCAAATTATTTGTCCATAATGATGCACACATTTCACACTTCAAAATTTCCCACTGTGTGACTACAAATTGAGAGGGAGAATAAAATAATTAAAGTCACCTAACCTCACAAAGCTTAAATTCTTCATCATACACACACTTCGTGTGCTCTGTCATGTTCCATTTAGCTCTTATTGCTTCTATAATTGTATTATTCCACATTCACTTTGTTTTCTGGAAGATCTTAAATTTAAAGTGCAGAGGACACTTCAATAATGAGTTGGAATAAGTGCTTTGGGCCTCAGGCAAGCACAACTCCTCTCAGTTATTCATTAAATAATTTCACACCAGCCTGAAAAAAGTATGCTGCTGATTTAAGAAATCCACTCATTAAAGTTAATGTGACTCTTAAATCAGCAACATTTTTTTCCAGGTTGGTGAATAGATAGAGAAATATATATCATATATGTGCATGCAAACACATGCACAGAAATCAGAAAGAGCATGGCTTGCACCTTTCTATTTTTGATCTGTTCAAAAATAATACCGTAAAAGAATTCAGATGCAGAGGTGGATCAAAAAAGGGCTCTGACATCATGACTTCTTTGGAGTAGCAGTAAAGGCTTTTATTGGTTTGTTTGTTTTAACTCAGTTTCTTCACTGCGAAATTCTTTTGCCATTCCTTTTTAGCTTCTTTTATTTATAGATAATTTTCATTTTATGACCCCTACCTGAAACAGAAACAGAAGAGAAGATTGTGGAGATGAATAAGAATGAAGTGGCCTACAGCATTGTGTTAGATTCTTTGGGCAATAGATATGAACATTAATTCAAGAAAAGAATCACATCCATGTGTTCCTCTCTTTCAAATTCTTCAGGAAGAATTTTTGTTCAGTTTCCATTCTACACTCAGTGGATAAACGTGAATTAAAATGTAAATGTGTGGCCAGCTGGACAGTCCTTCCCTGGAAATTTTATACTTGTTGTCTATCAGAGCTCCTCATAACTACCTGAAAGCAATGTTCTGGTTGCACAAAGACAAGGAATAAAATGATGAACTTTATTTTTCGTATATACATTTGTATTAAAAGTTTAATGCAACTTTTTAATGACAATAAAAGCTCACACAGGCATGGGGAAAGGATGGATGGATGGATGGATGGATGGATGGATGGATGGATGGATGGAAGGAAGGAAGGAAGGAAGGAAGGAAGGAAGTTAGGTTTTTCTTTTTCTTTGCTTCCTTTACTTTATGGTGCTCTGAATATTAGCATTTGTTTTTCCATCAGTTTTGGAGCACTTTCAGACATATTACATCATCATATGACACTTTTAATCCTTTTTCTTTGTTCTTTTAAATTTACATTTAAATCAAAAAGGGCCACAGTAGACTTTCAGTTCTTGGTTTTTTTATTTGAAATCATTTAAATATGAATCACTTAAATATGACCCAGCAGTGTGTTGCAGCTGCCAAAAAAAGCCAATACAGTCCTAGACTGCATTAACAGAGGGATAGAATCAAGATCATGTGAACTGTTAACACCACTTTATGAGGCCTTGGCAAGACCACACTTGGAATTCTGCATACAGCTTTGGTCACCACAATGTAAAAAAGATGTTGAGACTCTAGAAAGAGTACAGAGAAGAGCAACAAAAATGACTAGGAAACAGGTAGCTAAAATATAAAGAACAGGATTGGGTATGTCTAGTTTAATGGGGTGACATGATATAGTGTTTAAGGGTTGCCACAAAGAAGAGGGAATCAACCTATTTTCCAAAGGACCTGTAGGCAGGACAAGGAGAGAAGCGATCTGGAACTAAGAAATTTCCTGACAATTAGAAAAATTAATCAGTAGAATGACTTGCCTCCAGAAGTTGTGAATACACCAACTCTGGATTTTTTAAAGAAGAGATTGGTTAGCCATTTGTCTGAAATGGTATAGGGTTTTCTGCTCGAGTAGGGATTGAAGACCTTCAAGGTATCTTCCAACTCTCTTATTCTGTATTCTGTAATATAGTTAAATAGCAATTAGTTCCTGTGAGAATATGTTTTCCTACTGAAAAATCATGGTTGTATTGGATATACGATATACCCCAGAAGAGCAAAATAAAGTGATAGCTTTGAAGCATCAATAGATATACTATCTCTCATACATATGCAAGAGAATACAAATTGTTTATTTCATAGCAAGGACTTCAAAACAGCCAAAACGGCATTTGTGTAGGTGGACATCACAAGATGGAGTTCATGGAAATCAAATTGACTGTATTATTCCTAAAAAAGATGGAGGAGGAATTCAGTTATAGCATGAAAGATATAGCCGGATACTGATTGTGGAAATTATCACAGTTTGTTCATTTGCAAGTTCCATGTTTAGCTGAAGAAGAAGAAATAATCCAACCAGTTCCCAACATAGAATCTTGAGCAGCTACCATTTTCAAGGACAACATCACTTTGAAGACCAGAACCTAATTGATAGAGACCAGAGGAACTACATAAATGGAAGTGTGGAAAAAATTATATTGAGTCAACATGTGTGACATGTCTATTTCCAAAGCAATAATGAATTTTGCCAGCAGTTTAAAATAAATGATAAAAAGAATGTGAAAAAATGAAGCATGGGTTAAAAGGATACCATAACTGAAAATAATGAAAGTGCAATTTTAGGAGATCCAGTTGCCTCTTGAAAAAGTGCCTTTGGGACAACTCTCCTCTATATTCTACCATATCAAAGTTGCCCTGTCCATTTTTAGGAAAGATCATTTCACATTTTCCTATTCATTCTATTTCAGTAGAGTATGATCAGGACTAACAAGTGAATATGATGAATATTAAAATATTTATCTAATTAAAAAAAAACACTGTGGACTGAAATTTCACTTATACTGGGAATCATTTCTTGATGTTTGTAAAGGTGATGCAGAAGCTCTGACTTTTTTTTGTTTTTTCCTATTTCAATATGAAGTCCATGAAAATTCTACTGACTGGAATAAATGCAGACACTGCTTAGCATTATACATTTATTTGGCTCATCTCTCCAGCTCAGATCCTGGAACTCTTAAAAATAATTCTAGTAAAGCAAGTGTTCTTTTTTAAAAAAAAACAAGTATCAGCTTAAGCAGAAAGCGTACTAAACAGCTAATTGTGTAACAATTTGGAACCACTGTCATGTGAAGTTGTTTCACCATCATGTTTTTAGCATGCAAGTCTTTTACTGTGCCTATCTAATGCATTTTCCCCAAAATGACACCTTATCAGAGATAATCAGTCCCTGTGTTGACAATAGACAGCTGGGGAACTATATCGCTTCACCATTCTTCTTCCTAACAGCCAGGGCTTGTTCCTCAGCCAGGTATTTTGTTTGCTTAGCCTACTGTTTTGCCTATAAATTGCTTTTTCATATTAACATCCCCTGGGGTCCCACCTGCCCTTTCCCTCATTTGCTACATACATATGCAACAGATGGTACAACTGACCTTCCTTTATCTTTTCCTGGATCAATTCACATCATTTTGCTAACTGCATTTGCTTCAGAATATTATCAGAGGATTGCTTGGGAATCTTAAAGAAACTTTAATTGGAAGACCATATGTTTTACATGCACCAAGGTCATAGTTTCAGTCTTGTCTCAAAAATCTGTGGGTAAGAATGAGAGTGACTAAGATTTCTACAGAAAATAAAAGAGGCAAAACCTTAACATGATAGCGGGAACCAGAAAATTATGAAGAGAGAGAAAAATGAAGTGCCTGATGCAGAATGTCATAGTCAAACTACTTCTTGGAACAAATATTCCATTCTTAATTAGGCACCAATTATACTGACCAAATACTTTTAATCAATAAGATTAAGAATGGTGCATCCAGGAATGACAATAATGGTGTCCTTTGCATAGGTTTAAAATTTAAATACTTGGACTGACTTACTTCCAATAGTTGTGTCACATTTTGACCCTATATCAGATTAAATTCTTTACTAGAAAGGCTATAATGAACTGTAACCACATATGATATTTCATCATTCATCAAATTGATGCTGTCACAATGTGGAATGAGACATAATATCTATCACTCAAGAAACAAACCACTTCTGCAAAACTTTGCCAAGAAAACTCTTGGAACTTGTCCAGGCAGTCTCCAGGATTCAAAATTCACTCACTCACTGACACACTCACACCTATAATCTAAGACAGGCATCCTCAAACTACGGCCCAGGGGATGGAAGACCATATGGTCTTCCCCACCAAAGCTATTAATTTGGCCCACAAGGGACCACAAGACTGCCCACTCACATCTCCCCACCTACCCACCACCCTCTCACCTTCTGGAGGCCAAGGAAGCCAAAAACAGGACAAATGGGCTTGTTTTTGGCTTCCCTTTCCTCTGGAGGGAGGGAGGGAGGGAGGGAGGGAGGGAGAGAGATGCATCCCCCCCCCCAAGGCAACCACATCCCATCACTAACCTGCTTTCCACCCCCAGGAGCATAACAAATTAAAGTTTAATTTGTGTGTATTGTTTAATGGGCTGCTAAATTGTCCATGTCCACCCAGTCACATGACCACCTAGCCACACCACCCACCCAGTCTGGCCCCCCCAACAGTCTGAGAGACTGTGAATTGGCCCCCTGTTTAAAAAGTTTGAGGACCCCTGATATTGGACATGCTCTATAGAGGAGTCATTTTTACAATACCTCAAATCCCATTCTTTTTCATATTTTGGAATATTATCAGACTACTTTGTGGAGGAATTAGGAATGTATGAGCTTCTTATTTCTCACTCTAAAAATAAAACAGATTTTGAAATGATTTGTAATGAATGTCAAGATTGGAGAAATCTGCCTCTCATGCCAGATAAACTTCAGCATGAAATGACTCTCTGGGAGGTTGTGGGAAGAGGCAACAAAGCCATGGGAAGAGTATGGTTGAGCTTCACTTGAAGAAAATGGTATCCAATTCAATGATGAATGTATTCAACAAGAAAGTGACATGGTTTGAATATTATCTTTTCATTTGTTTTTTTTTTAAATCAAGTTTGTAATGTCACAGAAGAACTGGATAATTGTGGGATTTTTTTTTTTAGTTTTTTAAATCCTGACTTATTATTTAAGAAGGTAAACATGCTTAATATGCTTTCCTTTTCCTACTTTCCCACAACAAGTCTCCTGTGAGGTGGGTTGAGCTGAGAGAGACTGATTTGCCTAAGATCACCCAGCTGGCTTTCATGCTAAGGCAGTACTAGAACTCACAGTTTCTAGAACATGTACTAGAACTTGGTTTATAGCCAGGTGCCTTAACCACTAGACCATAGTGGCTCGGTCTTAATCTTTCCTAATTCATAATGCAAAATTGGATGCCTTTAATTTAATATGAACTCTTGGACATCTCAATTCAGTGGTAGGCAGCTAGGGGTAATGTTTGCTTTTTTTTTTTCTTAACAAAATTAGAGATTTGACAGGATTGAGATCACTGGACCATAAAGAGAGAACAGCTGAAACCTTGAAATGTTGCCATTTGCTTAAGCCAAGTTTGCTTTGAGAGTATAAATAAGCAGCTTAGAAAAAAGTATTATGTTCCTGCTCCATCCTTTGTGTTTTCCAAATCCTAATTAGCCAGAAGGGTTACAAAAGGTAGTGATACTATGACATGCAGAACTGCTAGGCATAAATGATTATTATTATTCTCTAGTCAGGGACCTTCAAATAGGGGTACAATGAAATCTGAAGTAGGATTTTTAACCTTTTTTCAGGGGTTAAGCAAGGTTTAAATGGAAGTAAATTTTACATTTTTTGAATTCTTTTATTTATCACCATACTGTATCTGGACCTTTATTGTCCATACTAACATTGGCAATTAATCTTTGTAGAATTCATTTTACAACTATTATTAACATCAATAAAATTGTTCATGTTCAGGATCATCATAATATAATTCTTTATTAATATTGTCTGCTCGGTGACTGCTCTGAAGAGGGGTTCCTGAGGCTGTATTTTGGAAAAGAGCTGCCAAATTATTTCTGAAATCTATATAATTCAGATTCATGGAAAATATTATTGCAACTTTTCCAGTTAAGAAGTGTCCAATCTTGGCAACTTTAAGATCAATGGACTTCAACTTTTTTAAAAATTTCTCAGGAGTTGGATTTATCTATGATGGTGATAACACCAAATACCCTGTTTTGCCTTCTAACCTTCTGTTTGTTTGCTGTTTCTGCCAGCAACACTATCAACAAAAATGGCTGACAGCCATTTTCCATTCTTTTCCTCAAAGCCCAGAATGTGCTCTCTTTTCAGGAATTTTAGGCCAGAAATAGTGGCCAATGTACATATATCTAATATGAGTTCATATTATATTGGTGGCTATTGTAAACTGAGCCGATTGATGAGACGTGAAATGGCTGAGGTAAGTAGAACAGCTCCTTATTGAACAGAACTGCAACTAGCAAAACTATATACAGATTCAGCACCTCACCCTGATTGACAGCTATTGATATACAGGCTGTCAAGCAGGGCAACTAATAGCCAATCAGGTGCGGCTCAGCAGGAGCCGGCTGTCATTCGTAAGTTGAGGACTTGCGGCCAATTGTAAGTCAAGGACTTAAGACTGATTGCAAGTCGAGGACTTACACTAATATTTAACACTCCTTCTCCTCCTCCCCCAGTGGGTACACATGCACAGTAATTGTGCAGGCGTACTCACTTAGGTAGGCGGGGCAGCGCTGGACCTGCCCAGAACATCGCAGTTGCAGAGGAACAGCCGGTGAGGCAGGTTGTCCCTGTTGTAGCTCCTCCCCAATGGGAGTGGAGCTCTGGGTGATGTCATCAGGGCCCACCATGGCACAGATTGAGGCGGAGCTTGTGTAGGCTGCCAGGAGGGGGTGGCCAGGCAGGGGAGGCCTGATTGGGAGAAGGCCTCAGTGGATAGATGGCGCCATAGCTGATCCACATGGTTCTGCCACTCACTGCCATTGGGAAGGTCGATGCTGTAAGAACAGGGACCGGTTACTTTGGTGATGGTGGCAGGCACCCACCTTGGATCACCTGTGAAACTCCTGGCAAAGACCAGGTTCCCCTCTCCAAAGTGGCATGGAGGAACCCACAGGTTGCAAGGCTGCAAGGTAGTTATAAAGTGGATGCAGCCTGTCTATTTATTATCATTATTACTATTATAAAATTGTATCACAGCGGCCAGTTGTTTCGCCGGATTTGGCATTGGTTACTAGTCGGGCCCCACCCAGGGGCCTAGGACGTCGTAACGTATTTTTGTAATATGTGCAGATCAAGCAGTGCGGCTTTCTGCATTTGACTGATGGTGATTTTGTCAATTTTTAACTGTTTTAAATGTAATTCCAATGCTTTTGGAATAGCACCCAGTGTGCCAATTACCACTGGAATTACCACTGTTAGTTTGTGCCATAGTCGTTGAATTTCGATTTTTAAGTCCTGGTATTTTGCGATTTTTTCATGTTCCTTCTCGGCGACCCTGCTATCACCTGGTATCGCGATGTCTATGATTGTGACCTTATTTTTCTCAACCAGTGTGATGTCTGGTATATTATGCGCCAGTATTTTGTCCGTTTGTATATGGAAATCCCACAAGATCTTGACCATCTGATTTTCGGTGACTTTTTCAGGCTGATGTTCCCACCAGTTTGTTGCTGTTTTAATATTATAATTTTTGCACAAATTCCAATGGATCATTTGTGCTACTGAATTGTGCCGCAATTTATAATCAGTCTGCGCGATTTTTTTTACAGCAGCTGAGTATGTGATCAACAGTTTCATCAGCTTCTTTGCAAAGTCTACATTTGGCATCATCAGAGGATTTTTTGATTTTGGCTTTAATGGCACTTGTGCGGATAGCTTGTTCTTGCGCAGCCAGGATTAGTGACTCTGTTTCTTTCTTTAATGTATCTGTTGTTAACCATAACCAAGTTTGTTCACTGTCCACTTTATCTTTTATTTTTTCCAGAAATTGGCCATGCAGTGCTTTGTTCTGCCAACTCTCCATTCTTGATTTTATCACATCTTTTCTGTATTCTTGTTTCGTCTGTTGGGCCTTTAGTAGATTTTTGTTCTTTACTTCGATTAATAGATGTTCTTAACTTTCTTTTAAATAATCAGCCAGTGCATGTTTTTCTTCTTCAACTGTTTGCTTCACTTGTAATAATCCTCTGCCACCGGATTTTCGGGGCAGGTATAATCTCACCACGTGGATGTAAACTGTAGTGCATTGTCATTAGTTTCCTGGTTTTTCAGTCCAAAATGTCCAAATCAGCTTGTGTCCAGTTAACTATACCAGCTATGTATCTTATAACTTGTATTGCCCAGGTATTTATGGCCTTGATTGTATTTCCACCATTCAATTTAGATTTCAAAATTTTCCTAACTCTGTTGGTGTACTCTCGCCTGACAATAGTTTTTACTTCTCCATGCTTGATGTTATCCAACTGCAGAATGCCTAAGTATTTGTAGGCTTCATTTTTGTTGCATTTAATTAGTTGGCCATTGGGCATTTCAATTCCCTCACATGCAGTGATTTTGCCCCTTTTTATGGATACAGTGGCGCATTTTTCCATGCCAAACTGCATTGAAATATCGGTGCTGAATACTCGGACTGTGTTTGTCAATGATTGGATTTCTTTTTCTGACTTTCCATAGAGTTTCAAATCATCCATATATAGTAAATGCGAAATTTTTTCAGCTTCTTTGACTGTTTGGTAGTCTAATTTCATTTTTTTAAGATTACTGATAGTGGGATCATTGCGATGATGAAGAGAAGAGGTGAAAGTGAATCACCCTGGAAAATTCCTCGCTTGATATTAACCATTCCATAGATCTCATTCCCTACTGCCAACTCAGTTCTCCATTGTTTCATCGCCTTTTCAGTAAAGGATGTAATTTTTTGCTAATGCCAGTTGTTTCTAAGCATTTTATGATCCAACTATGTCGCAGTGAATCAAATGCCTTTTTGTAATCAATCCAGACCATATTCAAGTTCGTTTTTCTGTTCTTACAATTTTCTAATATCATTTTATCAATTAGGAGCTGATCTTTTGTGCCCCTGCTCCTTCTTTTGTTGCCTTTTTGCTCTACTGGCAAGATGTTTGTTTCCAAATAATCCATCATGTTATCTGAAATAATGCCTGTGAGTAATTTAAAGGTTGTTGGCATTGTTGTTGTTGTTGTTATTTTAACAGTCCTGTTTTACTTCCAAACAGATTGACATCTGATTCCCTAGGGTGACCAGAGAGATGATATTGTAGAAAAAGATCATTTCCAATTCATTGCTACTGGTACTTGCAATTTATTTAGTTGCAATTTATAAAGAGAGTGAAGGATCAGATGATGGAATGTATGTCCAGATGAGGCCCTGGGGATCAGAGGAAGAGTCATATGTGGCGATAAGATCCAGGTGTGGATAGAATGGACATGAGAGTGAGGAATATGAATGCTGATAAAACATTTTCTTTTGTCTTCATTTCTTTGCCTTGACAATTAAGAGCTTTGCTCCTTTCCTGTCTCTTACTGAAGAAGAGGGGGGGTCGTGGGGGAACTGCCTCTGAAAAAAACTGTTCTTTTATTCTGCTCTGCAATAGGATGGGGGGCTGCACATTAACAGCAAGACAAAAGTTAGTACCTTAAAACCACTAACCAGGATGTTAGGAACAAAAGTAGGTTGCTTATAAGAAAACCCCCAAAACCCACATAGAGGTGGCACACTTTGCAAGATACCCGTGACCTGGGGTGAAAAACAGGTGACATGAAATCCAAATAACCAATCAATATTATCTGTTATACATGCATTATTAAGGGAAGGGCAAAGGGTTGAACGCGACCATCCCTTGACTATAAAAACTGTTGTAAGATTCTACTCTTAGCCTTTGGTTAGATTTTCAAAACAGGGTCCTTATATCTTGGTACCAAAATAAAAGTACAATTGTATATCACATCTTGTGTCTGGTGACTTATCAGCTTTGACACCAAGCAAGAGCCCAATTTTGGGGACAAGAGGAAGGGTAATATCAACATGTATTTGGTCCATGGCGGACAGAAATTGCACTAAACCAGGATAGGTAAAGTTTCTATAACTACAAAATATATCTATTTTTTCTGAGTGGCTGAAAACTGTCTGAGTAGGCTAATAATGAAAAGTGGGTTAAGCTTATATTATTTGATGGGGAACAGTAGGGAGTATCTTCATCTATAAATGGTGTTATGCCTTATTCAGGATTTATATTTGTATGCTATCTTTTGCTTTTTAATTTAATTATCTCAACGTTGCTTACCATTTTTAGCAACTCTAATGAGAAGCGGTTCCAAGAGCCACAAAGCAAAAGGACTGGGTTTCACATTCGGTGTGTATGTGAATCTAGCTGATGCACTTTGTAAACAATTGTGTATGGTTTTACATACTGTGTGAGACTAACTGCCTTCTTTCCCCAAATATTGTGGTTTTCATTGTGTCACACTTCGTTCTGCAAGGGTGGAAGAACTTTGAAGAGAGGCAAACCCAGCATTCTCTAAGCAGACAATGGAGAATGCTTTTGCTCTAGTGCAGTGTTTCTCAACTTTGATGACTTGAAGTCCTGTGGACTTCAACTCCCAGAATTCCCCAGCCAGCATAGCTTCTGGATTCTGGAAGTTGAAGTCCACAGGACTTCAAGTCGCCAAGGTTGAGAAACACTGCTCTGGTGTCTGTTTGTTTGTGTCAGTTTGATGATTCAAACTGAATCTTCAAAAATGGCTCTAAATTTGTTCCCTTCCAATGAAAGAGACTTTGACTTTCAGTTAAAAAAAAAAGAGTACTTTTGTCTTTAAGTATTTGCCTGTAGTTCAGAGCACACTCTCTTCTGAACCCAACAAATTTAAAATGAAGGAAATCTTAACCAATTTAATCAATAAACATCCCAGGCTTTCAGTGATTTAACTGCCATCAGCGTTTACCCTTTTTACACTACTTGATTGCTTTCCCTTCCCATGACAGCTGTCAAAGTTATAAATGCTTCAGGTTTGATTTGGAGAAAACTGCAAGGATGATGAAGCAGAGAGAGGAAGGAAAAAGCACCTTGTAATTAAATATTTTAACAGACGTTTTGAAAGATATTCTTCACGGAATATAAATTAATGTTACCTCTAGAACACTTCAGAGATCTCAAGTTATACAATACATATCCCTTTTGTGAGTATTAAAACAATGCTTTGGAATCTTGTACACTAACTTCTTTTTTAATGCTTGCACTTCTCAAACTATTCTTTCTTTATTCAGCATCCAGTCATTCATTTAATAAGAAGAGTTTACTAATTACCGTAAATACAAACTTAACAACCCATTTGATGAAGCATGCTGAAGTCATAGGCCCCTTCATAGACCTAACAGCCATAAGTTTGATATGAGAAAATAGTAGTTTGTAATGCAGAGCAGAACAGAATAACAGAGGTGGAAAGAACCTTGGAAATCTTCTAGTCCAATCCCCTGCTCAAGCTAGAAACCCTATACCACTTTTGACAAATGATTGTCTCGTCTCTTCTTAATAACCTCCAGTGTTGGAGCACCCTCAACTTCTGAAGGCAAGTCATTCCATGGTTAATTGTCATCACTGTTAGGAAGTTTCTTTTTTATTCTAAGTTCCATACCTTGTTTCTTGCCTTCTAGTACTTTGGAAAATAGGTTGACCTCTCTTCTTTGTGACAGCCCCTCAAATATTAGAACACTGCTATCATGTCACCCCTATTTCTTCTTTTCTCTAGACCAGATATACCCAATTCTGCAACTGTTCTTATGTCTTAGACTCCACCCCTATCATCTTACACACATACAGACAGACAGACAGTCAGTCTGTCAGTCAGTAAGGGGCTCTAGTCATAAAATAGTTCACAAAGTCAAGAAGTATATTTATCCTGTGGGAGCCTATATAAACAGAAATCCATATGAGAACTTTCAGTATGTTCCTTACATTGAAACTGATTGGAGCATGTGAAATTACCAGTGGAACTAAACTCTAATTCCCAATCTGATTTGTCCAAAATAATTTCAATTCTGTGAATCAAAACTATAACTTAGCTGTTGCTAAATGGATAAGTGATTATACCTTTACTGTTATGAGTGGGACAACATAGCCTGCTATTCACATGTGACACAGCCTTATAATGACCGCATCTAACGCTGCCTTATATCAAAGCCGAATTAATCTAGTTGGTTGACAATGGCAACTCTTCTCATGATACAAATTAATATTTTTCCTTGACGTACATGGGGTTAAATTGCTAAGATTACATTTGTTCATTCCATCTTGGCATAGAGACATAGGAGAATTCTAACTGTTACTGAAACTTCAACAAGCAAGGAAGGAATATGGACAACCAACATTACAAGTTTATTTGGCACTTACTCCATTTGTCTACTTTTCCTGTCTTAACAATTGTCAAATTGCAAATATCACATGAAGACAATAACTATACAATATCCACCAAATAATATTAATAATGATTTAACTTTCCTATTTGAACCAAAGGGGAAGAAAAGATTATTAGTTCTAGTCTATATTTATCTATGCAAGCAACTTTTATACATTTCTTACTCTAATATTATGTTGAGTTTGAATAGGAGGGAAAAGATAAAATTGTCAGTTTTGCATCTTGGAGCGAAGGGAAGGGGACGCGACAAGCGGGTATGCAACAGCAACCTTTATTGAGAACAGAGTGACTACGATTCAACGTGGCGTGGTTCGCGCCAAACATTTATACCCCCGGGTTTGAACGAGGAGCCAATGGGGCGTCGAATAGCTCGACCAATCGGGGCGAGGATTGAACCGGCTCCGCCCGGGAACCAATCAGAAGGGGAGTCCTTTATCCCCGCGCTTGTATTTCCCGCGCTAGTATTCAACACCCCTCCCCCCTTAGTCAAAGAGTTCCCTTAGGAAGGGCAAACATAGTCTTGTAGATAGGTGGGGCGGCGACGTTCTCGTCCCGACCTTCGTAGTTCCCCGGCGGTTGTCGTCGGGGGGGGGGCGCCGGCGGAGGTGTGTCTGTGGCGGGGCGGTGAATCTGCGATGCGGCCTCGTGAGATGGCGCTGGCCCCGGGCCCCGTGCCCAATGTCCATTTATCCGGGGTGGCGTCTCCGTGGCAACAGGAGTGTCCGGCAGCGGCCCCGCGCAGTCTGGTTGGGGTGTAGGTTCAGAGTCTCGATAAGGGCTTCGAGGAAGGAAGTAGCCGGGTGAGGCGCGTCTGTCCGAAAAGTTTGTATCGGCTGGTCCCCCGTTCCCCGGGTGGAGGCGGTCCGTTGGGGGGGAGGTCATCGAGGGTGGTTCGTGCTGAGAGTGGGTGTCTGAGAGGCTCGGGCCGTCTGTTTCCGTGGGGAGGCGTCGCCTTAATTGGTCCACGTGGCGCCTCCATTGTGTTCCGTCGGCCAGACCGACCCTGAAGGAACAGGGGCCGGTCAGAGCTGTGATGGTTGCGGGAACCCACCGTGGATCCCCAGAAAAGGAGCGGGCCCATACAGGATCCCCTAACTTAAACGCGTGAGAAGGGAGGGCCCCCAGGTTGCTCGGCAGATCCCCTGCGTAAAGTGGATGGAGCCTGTCTAGGGAGGTACGCAGTCTCCTACCCATCAAGAGCTCCGCGGGACTTTTATTAGTCGTTGGGCAGGGTATGGAGTGCTGGCTCAAGAGGTAAGCTGCCACTCTTTCTTGCCAGTCGCCCTGGTCCATGCGGCCCAAGGCTTCTTTGGCTGAGCGAACTGCGCGCTCCGCCCGGCCGTTACTAGCTGGGTGATAAGGGGCTGTGGCTGCGTGTCTGATTCCTTGTTCGGCCAGGAATTCTTGGAACGTGTTGGAGGTAAACTGGGGCCCATTATCTGAGACTATCACATCCGGTAACCCATGGGTGGCGAACATCTTACGAAGGGCCCTCACTGTACTCTCTGCTGTGGTGGAGGTCATGATCACCAGCTCCACCCACTTGGAGTAAGCATCGACTACTATCATGAAGTTTCGGCCGTGGAAGGGGCCGGCGAAGTCAATGTGTAAACGGGACCATGGGCCTCTAGGGATTTCCCACTCCCGGGGGGCAGCTGTGGGGGGATTCGGTCTAGAGTTTTGGCAGATCCTGCAGCGGCCTACGTAGTCTGCAATTTCTGAATCTAGCAAGGGCCACCACACATAGCTACGGGCTAAGGCTTTCATTCGCGCTATGCCTGGGTGGTTTTTGTGGAGTGCGGGCAGGATTCGTGCCCGCAGGGCTGTGGGGATCACTACCCTGTCCCCCCAGACAAGACAACCCCCGTGTAGGGCGAGTTCTGCTTGTCGTGCTTTAAATGGTCGGAATCCTTCCGCTACCTTTTCCGTGGGCCAACCCCTCAAGACCCATGAAGCTACTTGGGATAGGACGGGGTCGGCTTTTGTGCAAGCTGCGACGTCCGCGGCAGAGACGGGGAGGTCGGATTCGGCGATGGACAAAATAGAGAGAGCGGGCACGTGGGCTGTGTCCGTCTCTGGCAAGGGGCAACGGCTCAGGGCGTCTGCGTGCCCTAGCTGCTTACCCGGACGGTATAACAGCGTATACGAATACGCCGTTAGGAACTCCGTCCAGCGTGTCATGCGGGGAGACAAAATGGGGGGGGGTTGGCTTGTCGCCTGCCAGTAGCCCCAGGAGTGGCTTGTGATCCGTGACAAGGGTGAAATTCCTACCATAGAGGTAGTCATGGAACCGCTTGATGCCGGACACTGCAGCCAGGGCTTCTTTATCGATTTGGCTGTAGTTCCGCTCCGTGGAGGAGAGTGTCCGGGAATAGAAGGCTATGGGGGCCTCTGAGCCGTTCGGGAGGGCATGGCTCAGGACCGCCCCTATGCCATAGGGAGAGGCGTCGCAAGTCAGAACTAGGGGCATCCTGTCGCTATATTGAATTAGGACTGCCGACGAGATCAAAATGTCTTTTACAGCCGCGAACGCGTGCGCTTCACGGCTACCCCATTGCCAGGCCGCTGACCGGTCAAGCAGTCGGTGTAGCGGCTCAGCTAGCGACGCCTTGTGGGGAATAAACGGGGCGTAGAAATTTAAAAGCCCCAGGAACGCCTGCAATTCCGCCCTAGAGGTGGGTGCAGGTGCGTTTTTGATGGCGGCGACTTTGGAAGGAGTGGGGTGGATGCCTTGGGCATCAATGAGGAAACCCAAAAATTCTACTTTGGGAACAGCAATTTCGCATTTGCTGCGCTTTAGTTTCAGTCCTGCCTCCCTAAAACGTGTGAGGACCTCCCGCAGTATTTTCAGGAGTTCCGAGTGGCTGGGGGCTGCGACCAGGACGTCGTCGAAGTAGGGCACGACGCCTGGGAGCCCGTGGAGCAACCGCTCCATGAGGCTCTGAAAAATCCCCGGGGCAACCGAAACGCCGAATTGGAGGCGGCGGCAACGGAAGGCCCCGCAGTGGGTGACGATGGTCTGGGCTGTAGCCGCATCGTCGTCTACGGGAAGCTGCTGGTAGGCCTGTGCCATATCTAGCTTGGCGAAAATGCGGCCTTGCCCTAAGGAGTGGAGTAGGTGTTGCACTACGGGGACCGGATATGGATTTGCCTGCAGGGCCAAATTGATGGTCGACTTATAGTCGGCACATATTCTCACCGATCCGTCGGGTTTGACCGGGAGGACTATGGGGGTTTCCCAACGGGCGTGATCTACGGGCTCGATTACCCCCTGCTCTATAAGCTTATCAAGTTCAGCGTCTACCTTTGCTCTCAATGCGAAGGGGACCCTGCGTGCCTTCAGCCTAATGGGAGCGACCTGGGGATCGAGGCAGAGGGAAATGGGGGTGCCCTTATAACAGCCCAATTTCCCATCGAACACATCTGCGAACTCGTCTAGAACGCTATCTACGGTGAGGGGAACTACTCTGTGCACCCCCTCTATGGTGAGGCCCAAGGCGGGAAACCAATCCAACCCAAGGAGAGCGGGCAGATCGTTCCTGACGATTAGAACTGGGAGTTTCCCCTTAAAGTCTCCGTATTCCACTCGGATGTGGAATATTCCTGCCGTGGGAATCCCCTTTCCCTGGTAGTCTAGGAGGGAGACCCCGACGGGGCGCAATTTGCTCTGGGGAACCCCGGGACAAAGGCGGGAAAACAGGGCCCAAGATAGGAGAGAACGGGAAGACCCGGAGTCCACCTCCATTCGACAAAGCTGACCTTCGAGACGGACGGCGGTGCTGATTTTGCGATCGCCGGCGGGAACGTGGGAAGCCTGGTAGACCACGCAGTCGGCGCTGGAGGGCTGGTAGGTTGAGTGGCAGTCCTCAGCTCGCCTTGCGGGACGTGGCTGTTGGCGGCGTTGCGGTGCCTGGCGCTGGTCGCTGGGCTGCATGAACGATGGGGCTGGCACGAGAGCCCGGCAGACCCTGGCGAGGTGTCCTTCTCCTCGGCAGCGGCGGCAGACGGCAGAACGGAACGGGCAGGATGTGCGGCTGTGGCGGCCGCCGCATCCGCGGCAAGGTGCGTTTGAGGCTGGCTGAGCTGGCGTCGGTGGTTGCTGGTGTGGCCTCCGCTTCGGCTGCGTCCTCATTTGTCCGACGGTTTCCTCCTCCTCGTCTTCAGCAGGAGAGAGGTCATCGACGAGGTTCGTCTGGGTGGAAGGTCCCGCGGCGGGTTGCGCGGGGGTTTTCAGCTGGAGGCGTTCGATGTCGGCCGTGGATTGTTCGGAGAGCTCCGCTGCTCGCGCGGTCTCCACGGCTTGCACCAAGGTGATTTTGTGGTTCCGGAGCATTCGGCTGCGCAGATGCGCGTCGCGGACCCCGCATACAAACTGCTCTACGAGGTTCTCCTCCAGGTCTGCAAAATCGCACTGGGCGGCCACGGTGCGCAAAGCTTCTAGGAACTGGCTGATGGATTCGTTGGGCTTCTGCACTCGGCGGCGGAAGGTGAAGCGGCGTGCGATCAGAGAGGGTGAGGGAGCGTAGTGGTTCCTCAGCCTGGACATCAGCTCGTCCCACCCGAGTTTGTAGGCTGGCCTCGGGGCGGCCAGGGCTCTCGCAGAGGCGAACATGGAGGGCTCACAGCAAGACAGGAAGAAACTGCATTTCTCCTCGTCGGTCTGTGCCTGGTTCCTCGATGCGATTAAGTAGCACTCGAAACGCTCCATGAAGCCGTCCCATGATTCTCCGGCGGATCCGAATGGCGCGAAAGGAGGAAGCGCCGATGCCATCGTGGTGTGGAGCCAGAGAGGGGGGAGGAAGAGGGCGGAGAAAATTTTGCGTTCGCTGCCGGAGTTCTCAGCCTGAGATAACGTTCGTGCTGATTCAGACGCGGTGGCAGCTGGCTTGTTCTACTCCGTGGTCGCGGGAATCGGAATCCCACCCTCGTCGCCAGTTTTGCATCTTGGAGCGAAGGGAAGGGGACGCGACAAGCGGGTATGCAACAGCAACCTTTATTGAGAACAGAGTGACTACGATTCAACGTGGCGTGGTTCGCGCCAAACATTTATACCCCCGGGTTTGAACGAGGAGCCAATGGGGCGTCGAATAGCTCGACCAATCGGGGCGAGGATTGAACCGGCTCCGCCCGGGAACCAATCAGAAGGGGAGTCCTTTATCCCCGCGCTTGTATTTCCCGCGCTAGTATTCAACAGTCAGACATTAGAATAATCTCTCATTCTGAAATACAAGCACATCACACCAAATCTGGTCACCTCAGTCAAATCTCATTTAGAATGATACTTTAAGATTATTTCTGTCACTGACTGGCATAAAATAAGGTGCTTTGCATTTATATGCCAAAGAATCTCTCATTACTCCCTCTCCACTGAGCTCTGAAGAGAGGGGAAAAAATCTTTTTGAATTTCTTGCTGGCTCCACAAAAATACAATAGGCCAATCTGTAGTGAAAACTTGGTTTGGTTTTAATTTACTAAATCCCCAATGAAGAGATAAGAAGGCCCTCTTGGGGGAAGAACCTTGGCAATTCAGGAAGGACCCTCTTGCTTGTTAATAAACTTTGCAATTCCCTTTCTTTTCTCTTTTTTTCCTTAATCCCTTTGTCCCTCAAAAATGCTATATTCAAGCCAATACAAAAGGGGAGGTGTTCTTTCATGTAAACCTATCAATTGTAATTCATCTATAAGTCAATTGTGTTTTTTATGAGTTCTCAACATCAGACAAATTGCATGCAGTGTTTCCTGAAGTCTGTTTTTCCTTATATTGCTTCCTTAAGTTAAAATTGTTCCCAATCCTGCTTTTAAATTTCTTTAAGCCTTCTTTTTCTTCATCTTGTCTCTCAGAAGTTGAATAGTACTTGGTTTTACTGTTCTGTTTTCTATATTCACTTCTTTCCAAAAGTATCTAGACAAATGTTTGTTATAAATGCTATAGATTTAGTTTCCTAATCATATATACTGTCAAACTGCAAATGTTATGTTCACCAGCTATTTCATGTTTATTGCCTTTTATGTCTGTTTGTAATTAGAATAGAATAACAGAGTTGGAAGGGACCTTGGAGGTCTTCTAGTCCAATCCTCTGCCTAGGCAGGAAACCCTACACCACTTCCGACAAATGGTTAACCAACATCTTCTTAAAAACTTCCAGTTTTTCAGCATTCACAACTTCTGGAGGCAAATTGTTCCACTGATTAATTGTTCTAACTGTCAGGAAATTTCTTCTTAGTTCTAAATTGTTTCTCTCCTTGATTAGTTTCCACCCGTTGCTTCTTGTTCTACCTTCAAGTGTTTTGGAGAATAGTTTGACTCTCTCTTCTTTGTAGCATCCCCTGAAATATAGGAACACTCTATCATGTCTCCTTTAGCCCTTCTTTTCATTAAACTAGACATACACACTTCCTGCAACCATTCTTAATATGTTTTAGCCTCCAGTCCCCTAATTATCTTTGTTGCTCATCTCTGCACTCTTATTCCCCTTATCTATTACTATCGGTGTATTGTGTAAGTCTGTTTCCCCTCATGTATGTTTTGAATTTGTTTTGGTTCTTCTTAAAAACAAACAAAGTGGTGTACAATTTTCAGATTTTTGTTTGTAAACTTTTGGAACATGAAAAATCATTAAGCATACATAGCTCAAAATCACAACATCATATGAAATACATGTTTATTTAATAGACTTATATGATGCAAACATTTCTAAAATGAGAGGATGACAAATGTAATGTCAAGCCTGCAGCCAGTTCCTTTTAGGATCTTTGGCCTGATACACTCTCTCTTATTTTACTATGCTGTTTCATTGGTGTGGAATTGGGAGGGGGGAATAGTAAAGAGTAGAATGTGTTGTTGTCAAAATAAAAAGAAATCCTTCTAGAAGCCAAGGACACTTCTGACCCTGACCGGAACTGGATGGGTGGAACTGCCAGCGTGGCAGTGGAAGATTGGACCATGTGATGGACTTGTGGGTGTGGGGGCAAGATCATGAACTTTCAACTGGGTGGGGAAACCCAGGAAGCTTTCAGATTCGGGTTTCCCACAGATGTACCAACATGTCTCTATTAATAAATTGGAAGTTTGAGGAAAACTCTGCCTTGGATTCTGATTTAATTTTGGATGATATTTGGAACTCTGACATGTAATTTTCAAAAATGTACCGCTTTTATATTTCCAAATAAATCAAATTCTATTTTTTCATTGTAGTCCAAGCCCTTAAAATAGAAGCAACAATATCATATTAGAAGACAATGGATTGATGATGAGTTAAAAGCAACATAGAAATCCAATATGGTGGTACCCTGCTTCCCTGAAAATGAGACCTCTTTGGATAATAAGCCCAATCGGGCTTTTGAGCGCATGGGCTAAAATAAACCCTCCTTCAAAAATAATCCCTCTCCTAAAATATTTAAACACACGTACAGCTTGTCCCTGCCATTTCCTGGGGGAAAGTGGGGGACATGCCCCATGCTCCCCACATACACCTGACAGCCACGCAGAGGTCGCTCATGCAAACCCTAGCTATCGCAACCCTCCTCTTAGTGGTGGCCACAAAAAGAATGGCAGGCCCAGCAACACTAGGGCTGGCAAGAGAGTGGCAGAAACAGAGACAGAACTTCTGGCCCTCTCTGGATCAGATGATCCATGGGCTGCAGGCTGAGGTTAAGGAGTGTCAGAACCTCTCCATTAGATAATTAGGAAAGAAGACCACGAGACTCCATGAGTAGAAATCAAGTGTACTTTTACTAATTATAAATGATTAAAGGCATAGCGAAGCAAAGTCTGATTATTTAGGTGCGAAAGCGATTGATATATAGAATAACCCATTCCCCACCCCTTGGCATCACAGTTACAGTCCAATCATAATTCTCCCAAGTGTCAGGTGTGAGATAACTTCAAACGGCATCACGAAGATGGAATGTTGGTGCCGTTAGTCCTGGCGGGAATCTCCTATGCATGCGTAGTCCGACAGGCAGCTGAGCTCCAGAACCTTCCTCCAGCACAATGAGTAACCCCTCAAATACCATGCCCTCCCTCCCCGTTTCATGGCAGCCGAAAGCAACAGCAAAGCAGAGGCTGACAAGGAGCCTCCTGCACCTCAAAAATAATAAGACCTCCCTGAAAATAATGTCAAGTGCTTATTTCAGGGGTCAAAAGAAAATAAGATCCTGTCTTATTCTGGGGGATTCTATTCAAAGATTGTATTCAAAGATTCTATTCTATTCAAATATTCCATCCACTGTTGGCTAGATGCGGAAATTGAAAGAGAATCCTGGCAGAGGGGAAACAGCAAACAACTCTCTCAACAGCCTTTTGAAAAACTGCCAGGACAGAGTCATTGCTCAAGGGCTTAGGGAGTCAGTGTCAGAACATATATGTTAAGTGCCATTGTATGCTAATACTTATTATTCTTTATTTTAAGTGTTTGTGTTGAATCATTTTTACAGCTTTTCAACTTTGTTTGTAAACCCCCAGGAATACAAACAATATTGGCAGCAGAACAATGTACTGCAGCAAAGAAAAATCCTTGGAAGCAGGCAGCAAGAATCAAGCTTCACTCAAGGATGTGAGCAAATGTAATGAGCAAACATGAATGTCAATGAGCCAACATTGGAAAAGAACAGAGTCTGTTCCATTTATTGATGCATCTTGTCACTGAGTGACTCCAAAAGAATGAGAGTAAAGACCCAGCGAACATAAAAAATGAACAGGGACAACTGACATCTATAAATAGTATCATACTTACATATATTTTGTGCTAGTGGCCATTAATTACTCTTTCCACATTTTACAAATAGAAGGAAAATATGGACTCCAAAATTATGTTGAAGATATGTACCAACAATCTATATGAGCCAATTTTCCAAAAATGTTAATAGCAAATTTTTATTTTGTTTTATATTTTAGTATAATGAGGTATTTAAGAATAATACTTGTGGAGATTCTAGAGTTTCTGTGTGGATTTTTTTTTAAATTCAGAAAAAAGAAAAACTTCATTCATGGAAGAATTCCATCTAGAAATATTCAGGTTGATTTAGGAACTAACCCAGTGGACCTGAAAAATCTAATACATAAGCTTGAGTTAGATCCAGAAGTATCAATTTAGAACCAGGCCTACTGAGATCAAGAGGAGAAGGTATTGTTGAATAAATTAAGACCTGGTTCTACTTTTAAGGCTGGATCCAACTTTGGCAACATATTTAGGCAATCTTTTTTTCTACAGATCCTTTTGTAGCAGAAAATGAGACAAGACCAGCTCTTTGTCAGAGGGAGAGGTTTATTTGCGCAAAGGTTCAAGAGCGATTGGTCAAGCAAACTCTGAACCCCGAAGGGCAGTTGTTTACAGTCTTTTATACTCTTAACCAACTTATCGATCATCCCCAAATACCTGGCCTTCCTGTGTCATGAAGACACCTTTCCTGTGTCCTCCCAAAACAGAGACATAACATTCATTACTCATTTACCTCCCCACAGGGGGTATTGATACCAATATCCTGTTTCATTTGTTTTAGTTAGGTGAAGCAAACAGAACAACTAATCTTAAGGGTAATCATTCCTTTTTCCCATTCCACATGGTAAAGAAACTTTTAATACCCAAATAATCTGTCTAGTTGTCAAATTCTCTTTTACTTTGATTATTCAGACTGATCCAATTGGTTCCACTAGTCAAAATTTCCAACAGCGTCTATCAGCATTTCATAAGTAAATACTCAAAACATGACATCTAAATTTATATACAGTAAATTACAGTGTGCCTGTGCATGTATATGTATGTGCGTGCACACACACAGACACACAGACACACACACACCAACTAAATGAACTCATTCCAATCTGAACTATACAAAAAAAAAACACATTGGTGCTTGCAGTATAATTTTCCATTAGGCATAATGTTCAAAACTGCTTTTTGTGCATTAAAACAAAATGCTTCAATATTCAGAAGAGATTGAAACACAGAAGCTAATAATATGCAAATTGCAAATAATTTTAAAAGATGAAAGACAACAGAAGTGTCAGTTTTTACTTAGACAATTTTCACTTCCCTTCATTATTCTTAACCCTCACAAAGAGATCCATCAGCTTTTAGATGTTCTGGTCTATGCAGCAGATTTTAAATGCAATGCTGACTTTCTGTCTTTTTATTTAGCTTTTATAAAGTCATCTACTTAATTGCCATTGAATTCACTTGCATTTTATTTGTCAGCTGTACTCTCAGAAACAATAATAGAGCCACCAAACAGTGATAATGGTATCATATACCATTATATTTATATAAATTATTTGTTTGTTTTATTTATTTTTTTACAAACAAATCAAGGCACCAAACATACCTAATATTCCTTCTTATCCTATTTTCCCAACAACAAACCTTGAGTTGGGCTGAGGAAGAGAGGCTGGCTCAATGCTACCCAGCCAGCTTTCATGCTTAAGGTGGGAGTAAGATTCAGTCTCCTGGTTTCTAGCTTTGTGCCTTAACCTCTAAACCCGTGATGGTGAACCTATGGCACATGACCCATCAGCTTGAGCACCCATGCGTGCTCTGGCCAATTGATTTTCAGCCTTCCGGAGGGCTAAGGAAACCGTTTTTGCCCTCCCCCGGCTTCAGGAAAGCCTCCCGAACCCATGGAGGGTGAAAAACAGGCCCAAAGGGCCTATTGGATCATTTCTGAACTTCCAGTAGGCCTGTTGGGCCCATTTTTTACTTTCTTCAGGCTCTGGAGGCTTTCCTGGAGCCTGGGAAGAGTGAAAATGGCCTCCTCCACCTCCTCCGGAGGAAATATCAAGCTCAGCTTGAAAGCAAGCAGTGTGCACATAGGGGTGGAGCATGGTGTGTATGTGCACACTTGTGCATGTGAGGGTGCCAGCACATGCACACACTATCGCACGTGCTTGCTCGCATTTTTGGCACCCATCCAACAACAAAAAGGTTAGCCATCACTGCTCTAGACCAAATGTACTCTCATATATGATGATGCAGAACAATACAGATTCAAAGAATGATAAAAAATAGATGGCAACACATTAAAGAAGATATTTCAGGATTTGTGTGTATGTAATGTAGGTGTGTGGAAGTGTGTTGAATGTTGAATAGAAGCAAAATATATTTTGTTGGATGGGGAAAAGTAAATTGGGTAGGGGAGGAATTATGCTATACTTCCAGATCTCTAGGGTCATAGGTGACACCTAGCGATCAGGTGACACCAAAATTGAAATATAGATGTCAGGTTTCCTAAAAATGCCCTAATTGATTCATGAGTATTGAGCCAAGTTTCAATACAAAACTAGCCATTTATTAGGAGCATCATAGGCAAGATCTTTTCACAGTCAGATCTAAGCTTTGTTTGAGTTATAGCTGAACTTTACCTCTATTCCTTCCCTCCCCCAGTCTGTGTCATAAATCACATTCCTCAATGAGGTGCGCACCTCCGAAGCCTGCTGCAGTAATCTGAGATCTGACTTCAGCCGATAGTATGCATAGAATGTGCTTCCCGCCCCCGCTTCTCTCACTTCGGCAACGTTAGAAGTTGACAATAAGATAGATAGATAGATAGATAGATAGATAGATAGATAGATAGATAGATAGATGATAGTTAGATAGGTAGGTAGGTAGGTAGGTAGGTAGGTAGGTAGGTAGGTAGGTAGATAGATAGATAGATAGATAGATAGATAGATAGATAGATAGATAGATAGATAGATAGATATAAAGGCAGGCAGGCAGATTATAGATATAAAACAGAGATTCATTTTGATGGAGTCTCTTAATTTAAGTGAGTTTAGTACAATTTTGAGTTTTCATATTTTGATGTTTTCTAAATATATCCTAGCAACAATTGCTAGATCAAATGCAGAGGAGGTAAGCTTTTTTTTTTTTTTGCTCAGACCAATGTTATTCTTATATTTGTTTATATATACAAAAGCATTTAGTCTTGCCATTGTAAATCTGCTGAAATATGATATACTTACCTTTAAATTAAATTAGATGAACAGGAACATCTCAGGATGAACATTGTTGTATATATGAAGACTAATGTTGTGCATTCCGCATGTAACTAAGCCTTGGATACAATTTTCAACTCTCCCAAAGGCTGCTACCAAACTGTAATTTGGAATGAGGCAGAATAAGAAAGCCATTATCTAGAGGGACATCTTCATATTAACTTTTCAAATTGATATAATTTGAATTATATGTGAATTAAAATGAGTTTACTTTTTTCCTGCTAGCAACCATTTCTTTATTCTGGCTCAGTCACATTCTGGAAATGTACCTCCTTCAGTATATTATTCAGCAGCCAAGTGTGATCTTCAAGCCTTAAAGACATTTTGCATTTCTGAATTACAGCTCCTCACCACCATGAGATAATTTGGAAAAATTACTATTTGGGAAGAGGAAAAAATCAGGCTTGAATAATAGTTACAACAGTTCATTTAGTTACAGCAGCACTGAAAAAAAGTGACTTATGACCATTTTTCACACTTATGGACATTGCAGCTATCAGGGTTCCAAGCAATACATCCATAGTAAACGAAACTCTGAGGCAGAAAAGAATAGTTTCATTGGATATATCACATTGGTATAGTTCTGGTGAAAACCAACTCTGAAGGCTCCTGTGGTCTTCACCTAATTAAAATTAAATGTTTCTCCCCTTTCCCAAACAATCAGTCAAACAATCTATCCCTCAGGTCCAGTGTGGCAAAACTGAAGCTTCAAAATAGCCTTGGTCAGGTCAGCTTCAGGATTGACAGCAGCATCCCCATGGGATGGGTTGCTGTTGGCATTACTCCTGGTTCGGTGCTTGTGCAATTTTGCGTTTGCGCCAGACGCATGCTCCACACCTGTGCACAGTTGCCTATAAATAGGTCTGTGCATGCACAGAACATTAAAAAATGAAAAAAAAATCCATGCCACACTGACCGGGGAACCAGTTTGGACCCATGGCAGGCCTGGGTTGCTGTCAGTTATGATGACCAAGGCCGGCATACCGCTATCGGTTCAGCCAAACCGGTCCAAACCGGTAGGAACCTACCTCTGGTCACATGATCAAAATTCAGATGCTTGGCAACTTACTCATATTAATGATAGTTGCAGTGACCTGGGGTCATATGAACACTTTTTTGTGACTTTCTGACAAGCAGTCAATAGGGAAGCCAGATTCACTAAACAATAGTGATATTAAACAATAATATCACTAACTGCAGTGATTCACTTAACAACTGTGGCAAGAAAGACCATAAAATGAGTAAAAATTCCCTTAACAACTGTCTCACTTAACAGCATAAATTTGAGACACCTGTAAGGACTATCTGTATTAAGAAATATTATAACCACCTTAAATAATGCAAATAGGACCAACTAAACAAGGTAATTTTGTCTAAAATTCAAAATAAAACAAAGTAATGATTATCATTTAAATCTCTCTTTTTTCAGGCATTTGCAGATTCAAATTTATTATGCTTAATTAGGAAATGCATGATATTCCACATTAGGTGGAAATGAATGTACCTACATCCCCAAGCCCAAAATAAAAATAAAATCCAAAGGCATTGCTATATAAAGCAAACTTCTAGGCTAAAGCTTAAAATAGCACAAAGCTGGAATTCAACCTTGTCCAGAATAATAATTCAAGTAGCATCTAATCATTCTAATTAAAAGTAAGGAGCTACACTTTTGCTACTGATACTACTTAATATATGCATCCAAGACTAAATATATGTGACACTTTCTAAAACTGATTTGTAATCTTTGCTTTTTCTGCTTCTTCTAAATTAGAATAAATTATGATCTATCTGCACAGGCTATATTATATGTTTACACAAGTCAAGTACATTTACTTCTATTTAGAATAGCATTAATTATCCAGGCAATGGACACTTTGAAAGGAATGGGCCTAACATTAGTTTAGTATTAAGTGCTCACTATTTATCATATTACAGCACCTGCTGAATTATTAAAGACGTGCAGTATATAGAATAATATTGAATATTTAGTGGTGATTGTTATCACCCTATTCTTCATTAATCAAATAATAAAAGAAAGAGAGAGACACAGAAATTGGATGGTTATGCCCTTAGCTGACTATGGTGAAAATCTATCATGAACATGGTACAAATGCAGTCCATCATTCTTGTTTCTGTCATTGAATAAGGGTGCTTTGGGACAAGAGACTAATATGATTAAAAATGCAGCTAGTGTTCATTCTTTGACAATTACCTGACATGCATTCATTTTATTTATATAGATTGTGACTGTGAATATGTCGTGGGCCAAGAAAAGACGTTGATAACAGTTAGATGCAGAGTTCTAGAGATAAGAAAGATCAGTTTCATTCATGTAATTAGAAAGCAATGCAAGAAAGTCTCCACTCCCAAATAATTGGTTCTCACATTTATAGTGTAATTCTAATTTCACCCCATTCTGAAGCATCATGCCCTGGATTCCAAGGAAGTGGTTGGATTCATAAATTAAATAAAAGGTCCAGAATGTATTGTTTCACCCACTTAAAAATAAAATCTATGGACAGCACTGACCACTGCCCTTGAGAAAGCATCAGTGGTCCATAAACATGTTGTAGTTAGTTGGCTATGTGCTAAGTTAAAACAGCTGAGGCACAACGAAGCTGACATGTAGTGATTTAGTGTGAACTTTTCCTGAAGATGTCCAAAGTTATTACTTTCTATCAGTGGTGGGATTCAAATAATTTATCAACCGGTTCTCTGCCCTAATGACCAGCTGGGTAGGCGTGGCTTGGTGGTCATGTGACCGTGTGGGCATAGCCAACTCAATGTCACTCAGATCGATGGGTGCTTCACTTTAGCTGTTACAATGTAATAAAGATTAAGGCAGTTTCTATAAGCAGGGCAATAAAGATTAGTCTAGAAACAACACCAGAATGTTTCCTTCCTGACTTCCTTACAGGATTAGCCCTGTAAAGTGGAAAAAAATAAAAAAAATTCTTCCAACAACTGGTTCTCCCAACTGCTTAGAAGGTTAACAACCGGTTCTTCCGGATAGGTGCAAACTGGCTGAATCCCACCACTGCTTTCTATAGTTGCACTTGAAAAATATTCTGCAATATAGGTAGTATTACCATGAGATCACAATGGACACAGTGGCTCAGTGCTGAGCTTGTCGATCAGAAGGTTGGCAGTTCAGCAGTTTGAATCCTTAGTGCCGCATAACAGAGTGAGCTTCTGTTACTTGTCCCAGCTACTGCCAACCTAGCAGTTCAAAGCTCGTAAAAAAAGCAAGTATAAAAATAGGGACCACTTCGGTGGGAAGGTAACAGTGCTCCGTGTGTTTTTGGCATTTAGTCATGCTGACCACATGACCATGGAAATGTCTTTGGAGAGTGCTAGCTCTTTGACTTAGATACAGAGATGAGCACTTCCCCTAGAACCAGAAACAACACGTGAATCGGAACCTTTACCTTGAGATCAAAATTAAAACATATTTAAAAATAAAGTGTTGAAAACAAATTGATCTGAAGTTTGGGATGCTCTCATAAAAGAGATTTTAAAAGAAACTAATGCATGACATCACCAGTTCCAACAAATCTATGATATGTTTATCTGAAATCTCCATTCTATAGTGGATGATTATAAACTTAACATAACTGGTTATGCTATATATTTAAACACATTTGATTTACAGTAATTTTTATGGTTACTTTTTATTTTTAAATTTGCTATGAGCAAATAAAATCCTAGAAGAAATGGGCATACAAATGTTCATACTAATCCATCAAGATTGTGATGATATTCTGTGAGTATCTTTCAAAGGCACCTATTAACTTTGTCTTCAAAACATCTTTGTGACAAAAGGATTTTCAACACTCAAACTAATAAAAAATGCTAAACTTATGTAAATGTTATATGGAATCTATCCATTTATTAAATAGTGGATGCTTTTTTGTTGATTTGATACTCAAGCCATCTGAGAGCAATTAAAAATGCAAATAATAAAACACAAGGGTAAAAACAATTAAAGCAAAGCAAATTTAAAAGCAGTATTATTAAAATAAAAGCTCAACTCTACCAACAATTAAAAGCTTGCTAAAAAAAATTGGGACAATGGGGGCCAATGGACCTCTTCAAAAAGAAGATTCCATAAGACTTTCTTTAATGCATCTCAGTTCACTCCTTTGTATATTGGTTGAGATATCTCAGGTAGACTTCCTGTTGCTATGATGTGAGGCCTCATTTTGTCAACCCTCGAAATGGCGAGTCTCCGGTGTACTGTCTCGGGGTTGCCATTGGGGGCGGGAGGCTTAGAGGGATAATGAAAAACAGTAAATTCGTAGCATGGGAGGTTGACGACGAAGAAGCAGCCAGCTGACAATCAGCTGGTGAGAAAGTCAGCACCAGAAGAAAGAACTAGGCCCAACAGGAAGATTCCTCACCCCTCAGACCTCTCAAGAAGTAAAACAACCATGTGGGTGGGGCAGGCACCCATGGCAGGCAGGGCTATATTGGCAGGGAAAGCAGCAATGGTTAATTGTTGCCTTTGTTTTGGTTTCTATGTGCTGAGGTTTCCAGACCTGCAAGAATTAAAAGCAGTTATTAATTGAATCTTTTATTTCTGTTTTTTGGTTTTGGAGAGTCAGAACAGTGACACATTTTCCAGCCCTATTCCCACTCAGATGACCATGTTAAGGACTACTAGATCCAGGAAGCAGATTGTGTCACTAAATACCAATATACATATACTGTAGATGGGAGTCCATGCTCAAACCTATTCCTTTCAATTCCTTGATTCATTCTGCTTAGGTCTAAATAAATCAAATTTGAGGCAAGAGACATACGTTAAGTTCCCTTTTCTGTCTCTTGATCAGTCCATTTTGCTGCATGAGATTTATCATTGAAAAGAAAGTATTTCTTCTGTTATCTTAGCAGCAGTTCAAACAGTAAGGGTAGATTGGAGAGAAATACTAGAGTTTTGTCTAAATATATTACACTATAAGACTCAGTGACGTGCGGTGAGGTTTATGGCTGGTGAGGCAGCAATTATTTTAGACTTGTGGACTTCAACTCCCAGAATTCCACAGCCAGGCATGCTCAGTTCCGACTTAAAGTGGCAGCATTTGTTTTTCTCCTTTGCTAAATAAATTTCCTTCTTTCTTTTTCTTCTCCCTTCCCCTCCTTCCTCCCTCTCCCTCCCTCCCCCCTCTCTCAAACACACACACACACACACACACACACACACAAAGTTGCACCAGGAGGATGAAGTTTGAATTCCTCCCCTTCCGTCCGACCCACACATACCTTTTCCAGCTGTTTCAGAGAGGATTTCAACTCTGCTCTTGCCTGCATCATGAAAATAAAAAAGATGTAAAAGGAAAAAGGCAAGAGCTGAGGTCAGGCTGAGCTAGTTGCTGCCAGAGTCACCGTGGATGACTTTGCTTAACTGTTTAAAAAAGGCTCTAAAAAGCACCTTCTACAGGAGGAGGCAGGAGAACGACATGCCTCACCTACAGGAATTTTTTGGCTTTTAACCCTTGCTTAACTCTGCTCGAGTGATCATAAAACGCTTAAAGTCAGACTAGATGAGGAACGTTGTTCTCCTGCCTCCTCCTGTAGAGGGTGCTTTTTAGAGGCTTTTTTAAACAGTTAAGCAGAGTCAACCATGGTGACTTTGGCAGCAACTAGCTCAGCCTGACCTCAGCTCTTGCCTTTTTCCTTTTACATTTCTTTTTCTTTTCATGATGACAGTGGTGAGGCTCTGCCTCCCCTGACTGCACATCCCTGATAAGACTATCCTCCAGCAATTTAAGTCATGGGACACACTATAGAATCGGAACTTTGAATTAGTTTTAAACAATAGGTGGCATCCCAGTGAAACCAGTAGGATTTCATTAAATCATAACTAACTTAGATTCCAATAATTTCTGCAGTCTACATACCATTGAGCCTGCATTATTTAGTTAAATCATTTAATAATAGACATGGCACGCTCTAAATACCTTACAACTAATCTCAAAGTAAATAACAATGTACATATGACATATAAAAGCAAATTGCAAATAAAGCAAACCAGAATGACTACAGAGACAAGATAATGTAACCATCTGAAATAAACATTTCATATCGTGTTTTCAGCCTGGAATAGAATCACCCTGGGAAAATAAGAACATGCTTCGTTCTCATTAGCAAACTGGCCACTGCAGGCATTTTCAATTACAGTGCACCAATCTAGAGTTATATATTTAAGATCTGTTCAGAAATTCACCCCGTGAATATGTGATGAAATAGTTTGATTGCTATGCCTACTTGCCAAACATACAGCATACTGTGACCTTGATAGTCTGTGCAGTACCTCAACGTGTAACATTCATTTGAAAGGACTCAGTGTCCTATAATTACACACACATAGGTCTTCTGGCACAATCTGAAACTGTGATTGTCCATTCTGCCTCCCTTCCCAAAACTTTAGTATCCATATAGAGCCTTTCTCAGAATGATAAAGCACACATGATTAGAAATCCTTTCATCTTTGTGTTCCAGTGTCAACTGCAAGAACATAAATTCCAATGTTTTCATTGTGATTAAGGACACACATATTGTTGCTTGATCCACTTTTCGAGCCAAGGTGGCGCAGTGGTTAGGGTGCAGTACTGCAGGCCACTTCAGCTGACTGTTATCTGCAGTTCAGCGGTTCAAATCTCACCGGCTCAAGGTTGACTCAGCCTTCCATCCTTCCCAGGTGGGTGAAATGAGGACACAGATTGTGGGGGCAATATGCTGACTCTATAAACCGCTTAGAGAGGGCTGAAAGCCCTATGAAGCGGTATATAAGTCTAACTGCTATTGCTATTGCTATTCTTCTTCAGATCTCCTGAAGTTCCATGCTATCTTTTCCATGCATTTCATGAACGGGGTAGACGGGGTAGAGAGGAAAGACAAAGTCTTGCAATGCCAAGGAGAAACCTCATTCATGTAGAGTTCAAATGTAGATCAAAAAGAGCCATATACACAGTTCTATCCCCCCTTTAGCCTCTGTGCACAGAGCACATCAGTAAACCTTCCCTTTCCACTTCAGAATTTCCACCAAAATGACTATAGTGTAGTGTTTCTCAATGTTGACAAGTTTAAAAAGACTGGACTTCAATTCCCAGCATGGCTGACTGGGGAATTCTGGGCACTTCTTAAATGCCAACATAGAGAAACATTTTTACATGTAATGCGAAGAGGAAAAAAAGACTAGGACACTGTTTACAGTACCTATTGTCAGGCCTGCAGCCGGTTCCTTTTAGGATCTTTGCCCTGCCACACTCTCTCTCTTTCTTTATTATGCTGATTCATTAGTGGGGAATTGGGAGGGGGAATAGTAAAGTGTAGAATGTGTTGTTTTCAAAATAAAAAAAAATACTTTCTAGAAATCAAGGTCATTCTTTGTCTCTGCACCTCTGCACCTGACCGGAAGTGGATGGGTGAAAATGCCAGCTTGGCAGAGGAAGATTGGACCATATGAGGTGCTTGTGGGTGTGGGGATAAGATCATGAACTTTCAACTGGGTGAGAAACCCAGAAAGCTTTCAGATTTGGGTTTTCACCAACGTCCCAACATGTCTCTCTTAATAAATTGGAAGTTTGAAGAAAGTTCTGCCTTGGACTCTGATTTAATTTTGGATGATATTTGGAACACTGACACTTATATCCACTCACTTTAAGTTCTCAACACAATGGAAATTGCACAAAAAGCTAAGCTGTCTTTGAAGATCAGTAAAGCAAAAAAACCAAAGGGTCATTTTCTGGATCTTGAATGATTCCAGTTGTTTTGGGGGGAAAAATCTAATTTTTTTCTGAGTTAATCCATAGCAAGCAGAACACCCCTGGACTTCAGTGTTTTAAATGGCAATGCCTATAATTTTCCCTATATTATTTTGCAGAATACTCGCTGAAGACTTTTCTTGCTGAAAGTGCAGTTCAGCCACATCTGAAGGATCATAAGTCCTCGGGACCTATTGTTGGGTAACCAGAGGCAATGAGTCTTGAGCTTCTTTTATCTCCATGCATGCACATGAAGATTGTCACTCAAGAGATTAAACAAAAACAGACACTGAAATCTCTTCTTTGGGATCTAACATTCTTCTTTTAAAAAAATAAGCAAGTATAATCCAGGAGAAAATGGAAATCACTAAAATCTTAAAATATAATAGCACAATTATTTGAAAGATCAAAGTAGCAAGATGGTTCCTACTAACAGTTCGAACTATCTATTAGATAAACATGTAATAATTAATGTAGGTATAAATCAAAAATAGATCTGCTGGATCAGGACAAGATTTTGGGGGTATTTAGAAACATATTTCTCTTCCATCAGTATTCCCCTAGAATTTTTGGAGCATGTGCCTCCCCCTCCCAAATCCAGAGACACCATGAAAACTTCAAGACCAATAGCTTTTAATAGAGTTGTCCTATGCAAATGTTTCCAATCTCCTTTCATAGCCCTCTAAATCAGTAGCCATTATTGTAGCCACCATGTTGCAATTATTTCTCTGTTCTAATTGTGCATTATATGAAGAATGCTGGCATTGAGCCCAATTGGAAGAACGTATTTCAATTTTTTGTGTGAAGAGGTCAGTAAGTTCTCATTTGAGGTTTGTTAGGAGTCAAAAATGACCTGATGTCACATAATCGATCAAAACTCTTTCAAGGTATCTAATTATAAAATTCTCAAATTCAAATTATTATGAGGGTGAGTTAATTAGCCCAAGGACACAATAATAAAGTCCTCATTCGTTGATAAACAGAGTAAAAAAGGAATATAATGAAAAGTATCAAAGTAGACTATTGATTACATTTTTTAAAAAAAAAAGTTACTGTGAAACAGAGCTGCTTTTTAACCTTTTCATTTTGACACTTACCTGGCTGTGTTTTCCATTAATCAGAGCATCAATATTGTTGTAATCAAGTAACAGCATACAAACCCCTGGAATCTAATCATCTGAAACTTGGCAATGCTTATCTCCTCGGAAGAGGCAAATGTCCCTGATAACTTTTTTCAACCCCCCCCCCCAAAAAAAAATATTGACAGTTCTCTTTAAAGGAAATACCTTCAATTTGGCATGTGCTGTCTTTTCATAAGAAACTATAATTTCTGCAGATATAGCTCAATTTAAAATTACTTTAGCAGAAAACAGAAAAAAAGAAATCTCTGCATAATCAGAGTGTTTCCTAATTATGATTAATGAGGAAATATGATGGACTTTGAGTTTGAATTGATATGCTTGAGCCTAAACTGAAGATTATGCCATGGCCATTCTCCTTATCATTACAAGCAGCATTTTTGATAGATCTCAATGCAGATTGTGATGGTGATTTGAGGCAAGCTAGGAACATAGACATCCTTCTGTTTACTCAACCTTTACATGGACCTGAGCTTTCTTCTCATCCTAAAGGAGGATCTCTTGTGACTGAGAGGTCATCAAACTGCTTCCTGACTTCTGGCCATCTTCTGCCTTTTAGGAGAGAGGAACTGAGTTGCAGAATTGCATGGAGACAGTGAGCCATGACTTAGAGATCCCAATCCTACATATCTTTCTTTTAAAAATGGCAGAAAGTGCTCCCTGAGGCAGTCAACATTGACTCAGATATTTGTTCTAGATCTTCTGTAACAAAGACACAGACAAAAAATGCATAACTAATCTATATATATATAAGTGAAATACCACTCATGCATCATTACGAAATCTCCAGAACCATAAAGCCTACCAACTTGAAATTTGACATGTATGTTCCTCTTGGCTTCTAGGTGCTCGCCAAGAATGGATTTTTCAAAATGACCATCAGATCATTAGTATGTCTTATAGTATTATTAACACACACTGATGCTAAGGATTAGAAGTGCTACTCTCTCTCCCCACCTGAAAAGAACTCTGTTCCAACTGCCACTTGGGCAAGGGCATAGCCAGTGTGTGACTCCTCCAGCTGTGGGCTGGGAATTTACACATTCTACTCCCTGCTAAGAAGTTAGACTGAGGGAGAGAAGAGGATAAGATAGGAGAGGCCTCCATGGGACAGGCCTGAGGGAAAGAAGGGGAATAGGACAGGAGAGGCTTCTCTGGGTCAGGCCTGAGGGACAGAAGGGGAGATGAGAGGCCAATTATAACTACTCATTCATTTTCAAGCTGTAAGTGTGATCACATAGTTTCATAGCAGAGCATGAGTATCCAGCTAGTATCAAATAAAATACCAGAACTAGATTTGGTGTCCAATGAAAAGTTCGCTTTTCCATCTCAAAAAAATTCCATAATTCATTCCCTTTATAGTTTCCATATTTTGTAAGCAGTATTTATTAAACTCTGTCCGAGAATTCTCTTGAATAAGGTTGTAGACAGCTTTTGACACAGAGTTTTGATTCCACAAAGATTTGACTGAAGAATTTTTGCAAAGCAAAGAATGAATCAATTTGCTCTGCTCTGCAGCTTCTTCTCTGCCTTCTAGGAGAGAGGACAGAAGTGGAAGGTGCTGCTGTGACATGTGGCCATTTTATAATCCCCTCATATCTGAAGAAATCAGAAGAGGCTTCTTCATATCTGCAATGCCTGAACAGAAATCTTTTTCAAGGAGAAAAGAAACAAATTGGAAAGCTTTCAATGAATGCAAAGTGCTTCATCAAGCAAGTCACACTGCTCAAAGAAGAGAGCCATATCACCTCTGAAGTGCAAAACCCTCTGTCTTATCATAGATGTTTTGCTTCAGCCTGAAAACCAATACAAAAGAATATAAAGCAATCTTTCTCCTCCTCCTCCTCCTCCTCCCCCTCCTCCTCCTCCTCCTCCTCCTCCTCCTCCTCTTCCTCCTCTTCTCTCCTCCTGCTCCCTGTTGCAATCTTTAGCTTTTTCACTTGGCAGACAAGGCAAATCAATGTGGGATGGAATTCTGGTTCATGGTAGCCTTCTCTGCATGTCTTCTAACTAGTTCTCCAGCTTCAGAACTGACCTGCCACTAATTAAAGCCCTGAAGAAAATTCCACTCGACGTTGTCTTGTGTCCTCCAAAACTGACTGATTGGTCAATGCTTCTATCTCCCCACCAATGAATGTTTTTAAAAAAGGAGAATATACTTCAGTTCATACAGCGTAAAATTACATTTGAATTTTTGCAACTCTAGGAGACTGCGTTTATTCAACTTTCAGTCTGTAATTAGTACCTATTCCAAACTTTTTCACAAGTACTGTTACCCCAACATTCTAATTCTCAATCTATACCTGAGCATTTCATTTCTAATGTCTAAATATAGAATGTTGCATTTCTCTGTCTTAAACTTCATTCTATTATTATCAGATAATTTTAGCATGCAAAGATTGTTTTAATTATCTCTTCGGCTTTTCAAGTATTACCGATTCACCCAGTTTTGATTCTGTTTCATCCAAGTAATTTATACAAATGTTGAGAAATACATGGACAGGACCTTTCAACATTTATATCAATACCTTATTTTGATAAGGAACTATTCATAATCCCCCTCTCTGGCCACATGAACCTACCTAATTGCCACACCTTAAAAATCACACTTAATTAACTTGCTAATTAGAACATCATGGGAGAATCGGTTAGATACCATGCTCATATGCAACGACAAGATTCCCACAATCTACAAAGTTTTTCAACAGGAAGTTAAGATTTGTTGCTGACAAGTACATGTTGACTCTGATTGTCTTCTCAACAAAATGCTTACAGAACAGCCTTGACTGAACCAATTTAAAGTCATCAATAAATGAACAACTTCATTAATTAATTAGTATCTGCTTTAGAATCTTCCCAGTGGTGGGTTCTAATTTTTTTTACTACCAGTTCTGTGGATGTGGCTCATGTGACTGAGTGGGAGTGGCCAACTTGACATCACTCATGCACACTCAGTCACATGACCCCCACCCCCACCAAGCCACCCCCACCAAAATTGTGGGGAAAATTTTTGGGACTCCAACAGAGAAAAGGGTGGGGAAAGAGAGTGGAAAAACTCCCAAAAATAGACCATGGGAGGGTTTAGGGTGTGGAAAAGCCATAAATTTCTTAGAAGGAATCGAAACATTCATGTTTGCAGCCTGGCCATGCCTGTCTTTATAAATCTGACGGGCAAGTGAGGGGGGGGGAGGAGAACAATGGGAATGAAAGGGTAGGAGATAAGAAAAAATGCAGGTGGAGGCGCTGGACTGTGCAAGTAGGGTGGGAGGGAGGGTGGAAAGTTCACCCAATCCCGGCTCAGGACACGGGGGGAGGAACCGACTGCAAACTCCTAAATCACCCCTAGGCACAGCGGGGGCCTTGGGAAAATGCAGAGCCTGGATTGCACATGCGCGTTTGTGCCCTGCAGTTGCATGTGGCACCCCGACCCCACCCTGGGTTTCTCCTTTTGCATTTTCGTGCCTTCGGGTGGAGCAGAGGAGCTTCATCAAATTCCTGCAATGGGTAAGTTGAGTGGTAGCAATGGGAGGCACCCAGCCAATCAGGGCCTGGGTGGACATTTCCTGCAGACAAACCTGGACACTTCCAGGTGGGAGCGAGCAGAGTGCAAGGGAGGCATCTCTTTCAATTTCTCACTCTGAGCCTTGGGATCCCAAGTCTTCTGCCCCCATTGCCCTCTCCTGCCGCCACCACCCTCTCCAGCATGCTGCCCCTGTCCCTTCCATTGCTGCAATGGGGGCAGCTTCAGGAGATACTGGCCAGTGGTGAGAGGGGGCTAGGCTAGCAAAAATGCTTACCTGTGTGTAGGCAGGAGGAGGCAGTTCCGTGGATGCATGTGGTGAAAGCAAGGCAGGGCAAGCTTCAGAGCACACCAGTTCGGGAATGTGGCCAGGCATCCATCACTACCAGTTTGGTGACCCAGGCCCAATTATCACTACTGGTTCACCTGAACTGGTCCAAACCAGGAGCAACCCACCTCTGAATCTAACTAAGTATTGATGTCAGATTGACAGATCTCTACTTCCTTAAATCCTTCTTTTCTTTTCTTTTTTCCAAACATGGACTCTATGTTCCCTCTTCCACTCCCCTAATTATCCAGGATTATCCAGGATTTCTCAAAGACAATTCATAAATGTCAGTTTATTCCAAGTAAAGGGAATCCTCTTGCTACTGCCTTTATCAGTCCCAAGGTTCAATCTTGCCTTTTCATTCATCTTTTCACAGTTGTCTACTTGAGCACCTGGCTTTCCCTGGAGCCAAGCTTAAGAATGAAGTAGTTTTTTCTCTCTCTTTCTCCCTCTCTCTTTTGGCCACCTGGTAGTATTGTGTTGTTTTCATTATATAGCCAATATAGTAAGTCATTTATCTTGTTCATCCTTCATCAACCTCACTTCCTTCCAAATGTTAACTGCCCTGATACTATTTCTACAGTTCTGGACTACCCGTCTATAGATTTGGGGGGAATCTGTTCCCTTTTTCCATTTCCCTTGAGTTCCTTCTTTTTCTCTTAGTGCTCATTTAAACATCTCTCTCTCTCTCTCTCTCTCTCTCTCCCTCTCCCCCCCTCTCTCTCAGATTCCCACTGAGCTACGCTGTTTGTTTGATCTTGCTTTGCATTGCATGTTTAATTCTCCTGTAATCCTCCAAAGAGCTTTTGTGCCAACTTTCTGATTTCTCACCCAAGCTTCTATCCTCAGCTGGCAAATCGTCTATAGTATTAATAATAACAATCTTGACAAAATACAGAAATTCCACTGAGCACCTTGGACCTAATGAGAGATCTTGCATAAGAAAGGAAGTGGGTTTACCTCCAAGATTTTGCCTTGCATAAAATAAATGGATTTTGTTCTTCTGAATAGAGGATTAAGGACTGCTTGTATAGTTCCAGTTCTTGTCAAGGGAGAGATTTGCTGTGTAGTTAATCAAATGAACCTGGCAAACTCTTTCATGTTTTGCATTTTGATCAGTAGATGCAATGTAGCTCATGATGTTCACTTGTCATTTTGGAGGCTGGATAAGATTCATCAAGAGAATAACTTGTTGAAGTGTGTTGTTGTTCTCTTTCCCAGCTGTAAATTTCTTTTGTGTGGACCTTCTCATTGAAAAATGCCCCTTAAAGTGCAGCACAACATTAGTGGTGTTTGTGCGTTGTTTGCTTTAGAAAATGATTAAAAGGATTATTGCGTGTATGAATCAAAGTTCTATTGTTTCCCCCCCATTATGTTTGGCTTTTAAACTACCAGTCTTCAATAACAGCATACCTTAAGGAATAGTAGATGTGCCAGCTTTCAGGTTTTCTGCTGTAAAAACGTTTTATTAACTTTACTTGTATGGTTTTTGGAATATAATATTGAAAAAATATACTAGTGGAAAAGTTCCTGTTCAGGGAAAAAAGATGCAATTATTACAGGCCATGTTACATAATTGGTATAATTATGTTACATAATTGGTATAATAATTACAGTGGCAATCTCATGGGTGCTCTTCTAATTTGTTGGTATATTTGTCCATCAAACTGAAAGTAGACTGTGAGGCAGAGGTGGAAGAGGTCTACGATTCTGAGTATTTAGATCTTAATCTGTTTTGTTAATTAGGGTTTGTTGTATAGAGCTGCTGCCACAAATTCTTTCTTTTGCTAGTTCTGGGTCAATGGGTTGTAAAGAATACTATGACATTGAGTGAAACCATAATGTCATCTTTCTCTGTTATTAGGTCTTTGATTTTTCTGGAATCACTGTAGAATATTAGATAGAATATTTGCAACCTTCCATGAGATGGCCAAACTTTTTCATAAGTTCTTTAGCTATTTTGTATGTTGGGATCCCTGGTAACAATACAGTTAGATGAAGAGATATGTCAGATCTATGTATTTTGGGGTATCCATAGAAGCATCCATAGAAGCAAAAATATCAGAAAAATACCCATGGAACACTATTCCCAGGACTCAGAGCAGAGACTGTAATGCAGCATCTCAAAACTATAGTACCTGCATGCATACAACCAAAAGTATTATTCTAATATGTACATTACACAATAAAAGAAGAAACAAATAGAGAAGACACTTGCAACAATCAACAACATCTTTGAAGGAATAAACAATTAAAAGGAAAGAAGAAAATAACACACTCTCCTTCCTGAATATCTTCATCAGCAGAGGAAAAGGAAGCAAATTAAAAATGTACATCTACCTAAGTGTCCCACTGCCAAAGTAACAACCCAACTTCCCACAAGAGGAGCTGTATGAAAACCATATTCCGACAAGCACAAATGCATTGCAGTAATCCAGAATACTAGAAAAAGGAAAAAGACCACATGTACAACAGTTTACAATAAAATAGAAACCCATACAAGTTTATCAAGAAATGCCTGACTGCCCCACCCACTACAGCATAACCAATACAAAGTATGAAAAAGACAAGATGATAATATATCATAACCATCTCAGACTATGACAACCACATGATATCACTGTAGCATATAAACCAACCAAACCTCTTCAAATTATACCAGTACAGCAAGGGAGAAAGAGGAGTCATCTACAACAAAGATCTCTTGGCAACTTTACAACTTGTGGATTTCAACTCCCAGAATTCCTCAGCCTGTCATGTAACAGCCACTGTTTAGAGCAGATAGGCAGAAAACTAGCAGAGTGCATCCATGAACACTAAATAGTAATTAGAAGACACAGTGAGACACATAAGTAGACATAACTATAGTTTCATCTGTGAAACTGTGAGCATTCTAGACCAAGCAAAAAAAAAAAGTTAGGAAATTCCTGGAAGCTTGATGCCATCAACAGTCACATAGAGATAAACTATATTTACACACCATTCAAAAGAGACAATAAAAAAATTAAGAAATTATATCCCAGTCAAGGAACTTCCAAGGAGATAGTGACACCCCAGCAACAGCGGCAGGACAAGTTACTACATATAAACAAACAACAAACACCACATTTAGCAGCATTGATGATGTTACATAGTTGGGCAATGAAATATCTGCAAGGATACAACTAAGCTCAGGGAGCACCAAGGATGCCATCTTCTATCTTCTTTTGTCTTCCTTTGAATTGGTTAATATCTGGACATTGGTGTCCTTTAGCATACTAATTTTAGGATGAAATCTCCTTTTGAGTTTAAAGATATTTTGAATGATTTTCTTTATTCTTTCATTTCTTTTCCCTCCTTTATGTCTGCAAATGTTGTTGTAATGCTGCTTTTTGTCTCTTCAAGAAGCTCTCTGAAACTCTTTCTTAAATTCCTTTCTAAGATTTTTGCCTTTTTTGGCTTTGGCTTCTCTTCTCCTTTTGGCAATTTCCACTTTATTCTGAAAAAAAAATTGTTTTCTTCCCTTATTCATTCTCTTTTCATATTCATCTGTAATAACCTTCAAAGTTAAATCCACAATTCTTCTGGTTGTCTATCAATTAAGTTCAGGACTTCAAAGCAGTTCTTGATGTTCTCCTTGAAAATGGTGGGTATATCATTGGTAAAGCTCATGTCATGGAAACTGTCTGAATTTCTTATTATTGTTTAAGTTAACTTAGATCTTAGACCTGAAGAGATCATAATCTGTTCCATAGACAGCACCTCGCCATGTCTCTGATGCTATAATTGAGCTCCTCCCTCTCCTTTCAATCATAATATAGTCATTTTTATTTATGCATACTCCATCTGGTGATGTCCAGGTAGTGAGCTGTCAATCTGATTATTTAAAAACAGTGTTCACTATGAAGAAATCATTGGAGTGGCAGAAATGTGTAAGTCAATCTCCAGTTTCATTTTGCTTTCCAAAACCATGCAATCTAGCTATATTTTTTTCCTTTTTTGTTCCCAACTTTGACACTGTAATTTTCAATCACAAGCAGCACATCTTCTTTGCTTGTTCTCTGAATTTCTAACTGTACTTGATCATAAAACTCCTTCTCCATCAGTAGTTGGAGCATAAATTTGAACATTCATTGTATTAAAGGTTTGTCTGAGAACTCTAATCAGGATCATTCATTTATTAATTGTATTGCAGCCAAGTGCTGTTCTGACTATGCCCTTGCTAACTATAAAAGGAACAATGTACCTTCTTTGTTTTTATCATGTTCTGAGTAATAAACAGTGTGACCTGACTAAAAAGTGTTCCATTCTGGACCATCTCAATTTACTGATGCCTGAGATGCCAATTTCTAATAATTTCATTTCATCTTTCACTATATTGAACTTTCCTGTTCAATTCTTGCTTCTTGTTTCTCACCTTCCATATTCCTACTGCAATTCTATCTTTGCAGCTTTTGATTTTCTTTTTCTGTATGGAAACATCCGCAACTAGATATCCTGAAGGTTTTAATCTAGCCAAGTCATAAACACCATTAACACTCTGAAAGATCCACAGCTCTTCCTCATAGCATGTTGAGTGCCATCTGACCTGAGGGACATACGATTACTGTATTAGTAATTATTTTATATTTATATTATACAGGAATGGTTGCCCATTGCTTTCTTCTGTGCCAAATGAATTCATGTCTTTGCCATTTTTACTAAAGTGATCATCTATCTCTGATGTATTCCTATATTGATACTGCCTAATAAAAGTGCTTGTATACCTTAGATGGACAACTATGATCATCTTATACGGAGAATAGCAACAAAGATGATTAGGGGACTGGAGGCTAAAACATATAAAGAATGGTTGCTGAAATTTTGCATATCTAGTTTAATGAAAAGAAGGGCTAGGGGGTGACATGATAGCAGTGTTCCAATATCTCAGGGGTTGCCACAAAGAAGAGGAGTCAAGCTATTCTCCAAAGCACCTGAAGGCAAGACAAGAATGATTGGATGGAAACTAATCATGGAGAGAAGCAACCTACAACTAAGAAGAAATTTCCTAACAGTTAGAACAATTAATCAGTGGAACAACTTGCCTGCAGAACTTGTGAATGCTCCAACACTGGAAGCTTTTAAGAAGAGGTTGGACAACAATTTGTAGTCCAGGAGTGGGGGAGTGGATCAGTGGGCAAAGACGTGAGGTCATCTCCTTATCAATATAAGATGCACTTTTCTATTCTACTTTATCAATCTTGTTTTTTCCAGAGGAAAAATGCAAATATGTATCACTGTAATTATTGAAATACAGTCATTCATTCATTCATGAATGCTGGAGGCATCTGGAAAATGGCTGGAATTCACATACTGAATTACCCATAATAATCTTTGACTGGTCTTCTCAGCATTTTGCTACTTTTCTAATGCAATTAAAGACTTGCAATGCAACACATCTTTCCCATTTCAGCTCTTCTTTCCTTTTAAAAATTGCAGAATAGCTTCCTGGCTGTCATATCACAGATGAGTTAAGAGCCAAGGAACTGCAGGTTGTTTTAAATGTAAATCTCCCAGAAAACAATTGAATTCTGTTACTTCCATTTTTGCTGTCACTCTCATATCAGCCTACCACAAAATAAGTACCTTGAATTTATATTAATTACCACTCACTGGTCCTCCATAAACTTACTACTATTGAGGAAATCAAATCAATTGGAAAATATCTAAGGAGACAAGGCACTTGTAAGACAATGTTGGGAGGCAACAAAAGTACTATTATGTGCAATATGAAACATTGTCATTTTCTGCTTGATCTTTTACCCTCTCCCTTTTTTCAGGATGCATTACAATCTCCCTTGTCATCTCTATGAAATTAGATTTCTTGCTATGAACATGACTTGAAAATCAATTTAGGTTTATAAAGAGCCCCCCTCCCCCCAAAAAAACCCACCAACCACCAAGAAAATAAAGATAGATAAATAAATTGTATCAAAATAAGTTGAACACTGGTAGTTGAACCAACAAATTTTATTATCTAAATCTGAATTATTTCTGGATCTATGATACCTTTTAGTAGACAGCAATGGGACTGAATCCTCAATCCTTTCTCCACCCAGTAATTTAAAAGACAAGGTCCAATGGTTTACCTATAAAGCCTATTTCTCAACAGTTTGTTTTCACATTTCTTTTAATGCCTTCCAGACCTTCTGTACATTTCTCATAATTTTCTAATCAGAGCTTAACTTTCCTCCAAAGAAAGACATCTTTAATTTTTCTATTGATCCAAAATTATCTGGATGGCCATTAGATGGCACCAAAGGGTTAGGATGTGATAGCTTTCTTTGCTGCCATCTAGTTGGCTTCCAAATATTTGCAGTCCAGATCTGGTAGTCTTATGTTACAAAAACACAGCAATATGAATTGCAGGTTTTACAGAAAAAAGGAAGAAATTAATGGGTCAAATGACTTTGCTAATATATTTTTTTATTCAGACTTTAGTCAAATGTTTGAAGTCCACAGAGAAAAGGCTTTGTTCAATATACTTTGTTCTGTATGTTCAGTATTTTAGTCTACAAAACCAAATCTTTTTTTCAAATATTATTTAGATGTTGATTCTCCAACGCCTTCTTCTTATTCTCCTTCTCCTCCTCCTCCTTCTCCTCCTCCTCCCTTCTTCATTTTTCTACTCCCCCTACTCTTCCTGCAGGAGGAGGAGGAAGAGGACAAGGAGAAGGGAAAGGAGGAGAGGAAGAGGAAGAAGAGGAAGAGGAGGAGGAAGTAGTAGTAGTAGTAGTAAGTAGTAGTAGTAGTAGTAGTCGCCTGGTTCCATGTTCTTAGGAGGTGCATAATCTTTTTCAGAAATAGAGAGACATTTCACTTTGCAAAAAATGAGCCAGGAATAATTATAAAACTAATCCAGAAAGAATTTTAAAAATAGGTGCAAATTAAATGTAAAGTTAAATTTATATTAAATAGTTAACAATTATAATACACGTGGGGAATATGATCAGTAAAAAAGTGTCAATGCTGTGAAAAGAGCAAAGGAATTAACAGCCAACTCGGCAGGTTTTTCCCAAAGCATTGAAGATATGAATGTGCTCCCAGGCCTGAGTTTGGACCCTTGAGAGTTTTTGTTTCTGCCCATTGTTTTGCTTGAATTTATCCTCAGGGATTAATATAATGTTTACTTTAAGGGAGTGAGTGGGAATCCTATTGTTTTTAACTTGTTTTTGCCACCCAGAGTCACAGTCGGCCAGCTATATCAATTGTAAATAAATTGGTGTGTATTTGTGTGCTCAAATATAAGGTGGGAATGTATTCTTTCAGGAAGTGCACCTCAAAAAAATAGAACATATTATTTAAAGGACAATCAAAACAATTTAAGACCTACAGAAGCTTCCTATAAGGAAACTTATAAGCGTTTGCATGCTCTAGAAAAAGTTAGAGAAAGAGAAGGTGATAAAAGTATATAAAATTACGTCACTTGGTGGAAAACTACAATGAAAAGACATTCATTTTCTCAAAATACTAGAATAGGTGATGGAAGATTCAAGAAGATAAAAAATACTTCTTAAAACACATTATAACCAAATTATTAAACTGGGGGATTAGAGAACTTCATAAAGTGTATGATTCTTAATGGCACAGGTAGTTACTGTTATATAATTACAAGACTGAGAGAATGATATTCTGAGCTTCTATAGCAGCTAAAAGAAGGAAATGCTTGATTAGTTTATTCTGTATCCTAATCTAACATTTTATAAGTGCCTGCATAAATTAGGTGTACATAAAGAAGTCTAACTCTATCAGTTAGTAAAAACAGGAGAGAATAAATATTAAGGACAATTTCTATATTTATTTTTTTAATTAGGTTTGCAAGTGTGGGAATAAATTGGTTCTTGCAAATCTAAGAACATGCAATGTATGGAGTTATACATATGTTCCACCAAATTATCCATCTGCCCAGTGTTGGATTGCCAATTTTTTTATTACCCACATATGCGCGATGCAAATATACTAAGAAAGAGTGAAAGGGTTGAGTGGAAAGAGTAGAACAAACAAGTTCAAACTGAATGACATGGATATGCTAAACTTTCTTTAACAGATAAGATTCAAACAATAAAAGACACCATGTGAAGTACATGATGGAAGCAAAAGTCATTTGCAAGGAGATCAGACTTCCACTGATTCCCCTAATATTGCTGGCCTTCCACAGAGATTAAAAAAACACTTGGTTTTCCTGGGGCCCTGATAATGTGGATGATTATTGTCTAGTTATTTTGGTTTCATTCTTCTCAGCTGCTACTTTATCTATGTTTTAATGACTGCTTGTGTTTTTACTTTGTTCTTATATTGTTTTAATTGTTAGCTGCCCAGTGTCTTATAGCAATAACAGCCCTCTTTAAGTGGTTTACAGGGTCAACATATTGCCCCCAATGATCTGGGTCCTCATCTTATCCAGAAGGATGGAAGGCTAAGTCAACCTTGAGCCAGTAAGACCTGAACTACCCAACTGCTGGCAGCCAGTGATCAGCAGTAGTAGCCTGCAGCACTGCATTCTAAGCACTGCACCACCACGGCTCATTATGCATTAACATGAGTGGTGATATAGGATAGATGGATGGGTGGATGGGTGTGTGGGTGGATGGATAGGTAGGTAGGTAGGTAGGTAGGTAGGTAGATAGATAGGTAGATAGGTAGGTAGGTAGGTAGGTAGGTAGGTAGGTAGGTAGGTAGGTAGATGATAGATAAATAGAAAAAATATGACTATAGCGAATGTTGGTATTCTAGCTACATTTCTTTTTTCTTTCTCCTAATTTTTTCTTCTTCCTGTTTCACTGTGCTTTGTACAATGTTGCAGGTGTTGTGTAACATCCCCAAAAGAGAATAATATGGATGCTTCCATGGGGATGTGAGTCCATTTTGCTCTTCTTGTGTCATAACTGATGAGAACTGAAAGCTCAATCGCCCTGCAGAGCCCAAGGAAGACTGAAGAACTAAGATAATTTCATTACCTTTGCTAAGAGACTCTCCTTCAATTGCCATCTAATGGCAACCTTTCCATTAATCAGAGTTGGCTCTCCTTCTACTTAGTTGGCTGTTATAAGGAACTTAATAACTTGTACTCCGGGTGATTTTTATCCTCCTCCTCCCCAATTCTTTTTTTCCCAATGTATATTAAGGAAGGTAAGCCAAAGGACAGGGATAGCTGATCTTTCCAAGTCACACAGCCTAATAAGGAAATGGCAAATAGCAGTAAATGAAATAACCTGCCCACCAAGATAATTCGATCATGTTTGCAAAATCGCTGCCTAGTCAGATATTTTAAATGTAAAGGTCATCTAACTAGTTTTTTTTTGTCAATGCTGATTCCCTGGCCCTGTCATCTGCGTATCTGCTGATCTAGCAGCCATTATGGTACAAGACCAAAGAAGAATCCAGCCCCAGCAAAGAAAGCTTAGCTGGACAATGTGAACTAGGATGAGCATCCCTAAGTACAAGAAAGCTTGCTTTTCTGCCTTGCTAGCCATGTACTGTATTTGTGTGTGTGGTGGTGTGCAAATGTATTGCTGGATTGCCACATATGTGAGGGGAAAAAGAATGAGGGAAAGAGGATGGAGGGCACAGAGACAAAGACTAAATGTTTATGCTTCCTCTATGAGTTGCTATAAAGGGACGCACTGGCTCAGTGGCTAAGATGCTGAGCTTGTCAATCAGAAGATCGGCAGTTCGAATGCCTAGCACTGCATAACGGAATGAGCTCCGTTACTTGTCCCAGCTTCTGCCAACCAGCAGTTCGAAAGTATATAAAAATGCAAGTAGAAAAATAGGGACCACTTTGGTGGGAAGGTGACAGCGTTCCGTGTGCCTTCGGTATTTAGTCATGCTGGCCACATGACCACGGAGACGTCTTTGGACAGCGTTGGCTCTTTGGCTTTGAAACGGAGATGAGCACTGCCCCCTAGAGTTGGCAACAACTAGCACATATATGCAAGGGGAAACTTTACCTTATTAGTTGTTATGGCAAAACATTTTAAGAGTATATATTTGAGTGAGGTTATCAAGATGGTGGCCTCAAATGTGTGACTGAAACTTTAATGTGCGCCACATATAATATGCAACATAACAACAACAAAAACATGAAGAGCTTTGATCACACTGTTGTTGCAACCTTCTTGGCTTTTTAGACCATAATGTATAGACCCCTCTGCATATGTGAAAGATCTTGTCCACATATATAGTTCTCCCTGTGTGCGTAGAGAATAAAAAGCATGAATGATTAGTGCCCTGTGTTTATAGAAAGCAAATTTAGGAATTGGGGATCAGCTATGAAACCTGTTTCATTTTGCTTGACAGTTTGCTTCATTGGAATACTGTTGCTGTTGTTTTAATGCATTCAGAATGTGTTATGCTCTCTCTTCTTATAATTGATTCCAACTGTATTTTGCACAGTAAAATGTAAAAGAACCACCTTTGGGATTCTTCTGAAAGACTTTACCACGAATCCATCTACCCATAATCACTCATCCACTGTTTTGTCATTCCAACTCAGTCTCCGCATGGCCAATGAACTTCCAGTTTCAGTTCTACGTTGTCGTTTTTTGGTTCTAGGTTGCTTCTCTTCTTGATTTAGTTTCAATCCATTGCTTCTTATCTTGCCTTCAAGTTCTTTGGAGAATAGCTTGACTCCCACTTCTTTGTGGCAACCCCTTAGATCCATGATGATAAACCTATGGCATGTGTGACCTAGGTGGCATGTGGAGCCATTTGTTAGGGCATGCAAGGCGTTGCCCTGTCAGCTCCTGTGCGCCAGCTGACTTCAGCCTTCTTTATCAGCTGATTTTTGCCCTCAGGAGGCTTCCCTGACACCTCCTGAGGAAACTGACTTCTGGTTTGGATGTTGGGCCATTTTTCGTGCTCCGGGGCCTTCAGGAGGCTTCCTGAAGCCTCTGGAGGGTGAAAAATGGCTTAGGGGCAAACTGGAAGTTCAGAAACATCAGTTCCGAAACTTCTGGGTTGCCCCTAGGGCCATTTTTTGCCCTCCAGAGGCTTCAGGAAAGCCTCTTGAAGTCTCCGGAGGGCCTCCGGGGGGGGGGGGGGCCGGGGAGGCTGTTTTCACCCTCTGGAGCTTGAATAGGGCTAAAAATGGGTCCATCACACTCTAAACATGGTGAGGAGGGCCTAGGTTGGGCGTAGGTCACAGGCATAGCATCTTGGGTGTGGGCACACCCACCCACGACCCTCCCTGCACTCCCCCCACTTTTGGCACATGATGGGAAAAAGGTTAGCTATCACTGCCTTAGATATTGGAACACTACTATCCAGTGACATGCGGTGAGGTTTATGGCTGGTGAGGCAGCAATTTTTTTAGACTTGTGGACTTAAGCACCCAGAATTCCACAGCCAGGCATGCTCAGTTCCGTTTTAAAGCGACATCATTTGTTTTTCTCCTTTGCTAAATACATTTTCTTCTTTCTTTTTCTTTTTCTTTTCCCTTCCTCCCTTTCTTCCTCCCTGCCTCCTCTCTCAAACACACACGCACGCACACACACACACACACACAAAGTTGCACACACACACACACAAAGTTGCACCACAATTCAGAAAATTTAGGTTTTCCTCCTCAGCCCATGTTAGCAATACCACTAGCAACATTTTGGCTGGCAGAAGTGGAAGTTCATTCTTACTGAAAACATTGTTTTTGCTTATGATTGGATAATTAAAATTTCAGAAGACCCAAAGGCATAGTATTAGAGTGTTACATAGTGCATAAACTAAATAACTGTCTCAACATGCTCCCTCCCACCTCTCTCAAACATACAGACACAGTTGCACCAGGAGGATGAAGTTTGAATTCCTCCCCCTCCCTCCGACCGACACGTACCTTTTCCAGCTGTTTCAGAGAGGATTTCAACTCTGCTCTTGCCTGCCATCATGAACAGAAAAAAAAATGTAAAAGGAAAAAGGCAAGAGCTGAGGTCAGGCTGAGCTAGTGGCTGCCAGAGTCACCATGGATGACTCTGCTTAGTGCTTAACCTTTTTAAAAAGCCTCTAAAAAAGCGCTCTCTACAGGAGGAGGCAAGAGAATGATGTGCTTCATCTACGTCAGGAATTTTTCGGCTTTTAACCCTTGCTTAACTCTGCTCGAGTGATCATAAAACACCAGACTAGATGAGGCATGTCGTTCTCCTGCCGCCTCCTGTAGAGGGCACTTTTTTAGACACTTTTTTAAACAGTTAAGCACTAAGCAGAGTCATCCATGGTGACTCTGGCAGCAACTAGCTCAGCCTGACCGCAGCTCTTGCATTTTTCCTTTTACATTTTTTTTTCTTTTCATGATGACAGTAGTGAGGCTCTGCCTCCCCTGCCTCCCCTGACTGCACATCCCTGCTGCTATCATATCACCCCATGTCCTTTTTTTCATTAAACTAGAGATACCCAATTTCAACAACTCTTCTTTATATTTTAGCCTCCAGTTCCCTTCTCATCTTTGTCACTGTTCTCTGCACTCCTTCTAGAATCTCAAAATCTTTTTTACATTGCAGCAACCAAAACTGGATGCAGTATTCCAAGCATGGTCTTACCAAGGCAATGTGAAGTGGCATTAACAATTTACATGATCTCGATAGGTATAGGTATTTTATTTGTATGCCGCCCTTTTCCCTGGGGGGACTCAGGGCGGCTCACAGTTCAGAGGGAAGGGAGGACAAACCAGATTAAACACATAAGACAATACATCATTAAAAGCACAACATTCATACAATTCAGGTGGGGTTAAGGTCTTTAGCCCCAGGCCTGTCGGGACAGCCAGGTTTCGATCTCGATGCTATCCTTCTATTAATGAACCCTAGGACTGCATCCATTTATGGAAATGAGACTCCTCAACCTGCAGATTGCTTTTTTCTGGAAATGGTTTGATTACTACACATTTGAGATATCTATAGGGCTTGCTTCTTTGCTTGTAAATGTTTCATTTACACCCACAAGCTCAGAGAATGAAACTTCACCCTCCTCCTATACCTGAGCAAAAGATATTTGCCACTATTGCAATGTTTCATTACCCAGCTAGGAAACACTGATGATGCTACCTAGTCAGATAATAAAATGTTCAGAGGACTCCGCAGTTCAATCCTTAGATATGTCTATTGTCTTCTATTGGTATTTCATATTTCAGTTTAGTTGTCAGTTCAGAAAAATAAAACTCTCTCGAAAAATTACTTTCTATTTTGGGGATACAACCCTAAAGATTCTGAGTGCCAGATTTCTGATTAATTCCTCAGAATATTTACATTGCAGATGTCAAGATTTTACAATATTCTTTTTTAAAAGTTGCTGCTTCTGTTGTAAAAAAAAAACCCAGAACCTTATAGAAAAATGTCAAATTGTGTTATTGCTATGTCTTTACTTTCCAAGTCAGAAACTCAATTAGTGATTTTTTTTAAAAAAAATGTAATAAATTGGCAGTAGAATAAGCAGCCAAATTTCACTGAACAGATGTCAAATAGCCTTTAGCATCACACTAGTTAGCATGCTGAAATTGCATGTCATGGATTGAATGCATTAGCCAAAGTGTTAACCTGCTTTGATTTAATTGTTTGTTGGCAATTGATTTCCTAGTTCCAGCTATAAGCAACAAATCACAGATGCTTGTTAAAAAAAAACACCTCACAACTATTCACAGTTCTTTCATGAATACATAACACTGCTTTATAATGTATATGTTATACATTGATCCATTTTGTACTTCGTATATTAGGGCAGGCAAGAGCTCTTGGAATATTAGGGACAGAGATGACAAATAATGGTCATAAATGAGCAGCCTGCCCTCCCCAACCCGTAAAATAAAATAAAAATGCATATTATATTCTATCCTGACCCTTTATAAGACCCAATAATAAGACTGATTTCATTTAGCAATAGAAATGGCAATTAGATTTACAGCATATACTGCTTCACAGTGCTTTATAGCCTCCTCTCTAAGCGGTTGACAGAGCCAACATATTGCCCCCAACAATCTGGGTCCTTATTTACCCACCTTGGAAGGATGGAAGGCTGAGTCAACCTTGAGCCAGTGAGATTTGAACTGCCGAACTGCAGCTAGTAATCAGCTGAAGTAGCCTGCAGTACTGCACTCTAACTACTGCACCACCTCGGCTATTAGGGCTATGATACATTCTCATTTAACTTTTCCCAATCATTCCACATTACTAGCTCCATCCAATCTGATCTACAACTTGCAACAAATATAACCAGACATGTCTGGATTATCTGCACACTGGTCACCTTTGGGGGTATCCATTTGCTCACATTAATTCAGTGGTGGGTTTCAATTTTTTTAGAACCTCTTCTGTAGGTGTGGCCTGCTTTGTGGGAGTGGCTTGCCAGCCATGTGACATGGCCAACTTATAAAATATGGTGAAAATCACTTAACAATGCTCTTGCTTAGCAACCAAAATGTTGGCTCAGAAACTCTGGCATTTGAAGCACGCAAGTCTTAAAGCTGTCAAGTTACAAGACCCTTGCACCGCTAACCCTTTAGAAAAAAAACACCAGGGGTGTTCAAATTTGACAGCTTTAAGACTTGGGGACTTCAACTCCCAGAATTCCTCCTCTCGCTCTTCATCTTAATGATGTGCGGATGGGCGGGGGGAGGTAGCTGGAACCAGTTCTAAACGGCACTGTAGATTTGTGCAACCACTTCTATAGAGGAGGTTAGAACTGGCAGGAACCCACTCCTGCATTAATTGAACCAAGAATGTGTGCCTTCCTGGCCTTTCTCACAACACCAAGGGTCCCATATTAGTTGCAAACAGTTGCCTTGGCTTCCTCTCTAATAAATGGAAAAATTGAGGCATTTTTCCCCTTTAAATCATGATGTCCATGGAGATGCTCAATCATCCAAGGTCATGGTTGTCCCGAAGTTGCTGTTCAAAAGGCAACTGAACTTTCTTGGTTTTTTTTTCCTTAAAAACATTTTGCTTCTCATCCAAGAAGTTTCTTCGGTTCAGTTTAAATCATGTTATTTCCAGTTTTTCCAGGACTGCCTTGCTGCACATCATCAAAATCTAAACTCTCAAAAATGTTCAATTTCTTCTTGCCTCATATACAGTATAGCAATAGCACTCAGACTTATATACCACTTTATAATGTTTTACAACCCTCTCTAAGTGATTTACAGAGTCAGCTTATTGCCCCGAAGTATAGTCCAGAAGCATTTTATGAGAAGAATACTCCACTCCTCTGCTCGCATTAGAATGATTTATGCCACCAGGCTCAAAATTTTGGCCTTGGACAACCTGGAACTATGTCGCCTATGGTCTGACCTAAGCATAGTACACAAAATTGTCTGCTACAACATCCTACCTGTCAAGGACTACTTCAGCTTCAACCACAATACTACTTGGGCAAACAATAGATGCAAACTCAAGGTATACTGCTCCAAACTTGATTGCAGAAAATACGACTTCAGCAACAGAGTGGTCAATGCCTGGAATGCTCTACTTGACTCTGTTGTTCCATTCTCAAACCCCCATAACTTTAACCTTAAGCTGTCTACCATGGACCTTACCCCATTCCTAAGAGGTCTGTAAAGGGGGTATGCATAAGCAAACCAGCAAGCCATCATCCCTGTTATATTTGTCCCCATTTATTTGTCCCCATTTGTTTTGTTCATGTCCATGTTTATACTTATACCTGTTATCTTGACCATGTTTGACAAACTAAATAAAATAAAACTAAATAAAATATTAATGTTTTTAAAATATCTCCTTAATGTTAAAAGTTTAATGAACTGGGCTAAAGCGAAAAGTTGTTTTCATGACTTGTGGTTTTAACTGTTAGCAAATTTAACAGATGTTATTTTTCAGTTAACTCCTCTGATTAACATAAAATAACCATTATGATTCTATTGATTCATTTTCAAAATAATTAGATCTGAAAAAAAATGATAAATCGATCCTTAAATGTTCTTGTAGAGGATGCTGAAATATATCATGTGAAGCCTAGTATTTTGAATAGTTTTTCAAGACCTATACTTGAATACTGCTCACCTGCCTGGAACCCACACTGCATTTTGGACATCAAAACATTAGAGAGGGTCCAGAGGTATTTTACAAGAAGACTACTCAACTCCTCAGCTCATAATAAAATTCCTAATACCACCAGTCTTGAAATTTTAGGCCTGGATAACCATGAACTATGCCATCTACATTCTGACCTGAGATTAGTGCACAAGATAATCTGCTGTAATGTCCTACCTGTTAATGACTACATTTACTTCAACTGCAATGACACAAGGGCTATCAATATATACAACTAAATGTAATCCGTTCTAATCTTGATTGCAGGAGAAATGATTTCAGCAGTAGAGTAGTAAATGTGTGGAACACCCTACCTGATCCTGTTGTTAGTTCCCCTAACCCACATACCTTTTACCTTAAACTGTCTACCGTGGGCCTTACACATTGCTTAAGAGGTCCCTATGGGGGGCAAGCAAAAGTGTAGCAGGGTGCCTACTGACACTGTCCTACTGTCCCCATTTATATGTACTCTTTTTATGTGTTTGTGGCTGTTTTGCTTATTTATATGCATTTATTTGTGCCACTTTTCATGTGTTTTCATACTTGTTTCCTTGTACCATGTTTTCCCCAAAATAAGATAAGGTCTTATTTTCTTTTAACCCACAAAATATGGCTTGGGCCTTATTATCAGGGGAGAGCTAATTGTTTTGGGGTTGCCGGGTGGCTGCTCCCTTGTGAGCGGGCTCCTGAAGAGCCGGGCACAGCCTCAGGGGCTGCCTTGAGGTGACCACGATCACGAGCAGCTGCCCAGCAACCCCCCTCTCCAGCCGGGAAGAGCTCCATGCACTGACCTAAGGGGCATCCTGAATGTGCCAAGCCGCGGGAACTGGAGGGCGGGCAGAGCACCACGTATCTTGGTGCCTTAGGGATACTTTCTAGGTCAGTGAATGGTGCTCTGTCTGGCTGGAGAGGGGGTTTGCCAGGTGGCTGCTTGTCATGGCTGCTTCACCCCTGAGGCTGTGCCCAGCTCTTCGGGAGCCCACTCATAAGGGAGCAGCCACCCAGAAACTCCCCCCTCCAGCCAGGCAGAATGCCACTCACCAACCTAGCGGTATCCCAAAGGGGCTAAGCAACGTGAGTGCCTTTCCCCCCCTCCCCCAGATCCTATGGCTTGCCACCTTCGGGATACCGCTAGGTTGGTGAGCAGTGCTCTGCCTGGCAGTGAGCAGTGAGCAGTGCTCTGCCTGGCTGGAGGAGGGTTTGTCCAGGGGGCTTATTTTCAAGGGGGGCTTATATTTTTGCCCATGCGAAAAATGTGGCAAGGCCTTAGTTTCAGGACAGGTCTTATTTTCGGGAAAATTTTCATGGTACTTGTTGACAAACAAACAAATAAATGAAAAAAAAATTCTAAGAGCTGTGCTGGTCTTTTTTCCCTCAAATGTCCATTGTAGATTTGCCACAACCTCTCCATAAATAGCATTTGTGTTTGTCAAATTTCAGCGTTTTCACTGTAGCCCAGGGCAGGTTTTTTTTTAACTTCCAGTCCAAGCCTCTTTGGACATTGTTTTATCTTTTATTTCATGTGATAAAAACATTTAAATGATAGAATCAAAGCTAACAATGTCCATCATACTGACCAACTAACCAAGCTTTTTTACGCAGAAATACATTTGCAACTTAAATCCCTCTGCATATTAGAATTGTGGTTGAACTGTTGTAGGTTCCATGGATATTTCTGGCTCCATTATTACTATTCTCAACTAACATCAAAGAAAATTTGGCCTGTGTATAGAATATGAGAAAGAAAACTGTATATAGGAAGAAGAGTTTCCTTTGCCTTTCTCAAAACCACTAATTTATTTATTTATGCAAAGGTATTAGTCTCCTTATTCCCACTCCTAAAAAAACATTAATATTAACTGTGGATTTAAAAGGCAGGAAAAATGCATACAGTGACTTCCTAAATCATTTCCGCAAGGCTACTAACTCAGTTTTAGACAGGTTATTTATTGAAATAGGTACACATTTTAAAAAGAATTTCCTCCTGATGAAAACAGGAAATCCCATGGAATAAGGAACATTCTCTTTAAGACAGTCTCGCTAATATCTTTGGGAAATTTAGAGGCAGGGCACAGAATGCTATATCTTTCTCCACCTTGTGATGCACACCTGCAGCAAACTGGATGTTTGTATGTACTGAGCATTTTATGGTCCAAATGGGGACATTTTGCCAATTTGTTAATAAGGAGCTCTCCATTTGGGGCTTAAGAATAAAGAAAAAAATAGCCCAAAAGCTCATCCCCATTGGACTCACACTGTTCATGATAACCTTGATTGAAATAATGAGAGGGAAAAACACTTCACATATTCCCTGTGATTCTCTCTCCTCACATTCCTTTTCGTTCTCCCACAACTCAACATTAAATCAAGCAAGCCAATCAGAGAGGAGAGAAAAGTCCTTGCTGACAATAGACAGAAATCCTCCGCTTTCACAGCCAGCAACACAGTCTTTACCCAGCCTGTCAAAAGCTTCATGGCCAATTTGTTGACTCTTCAGTCCAGTGGTGGGATACGACCAGTATGCCCCGGGACAGGCGCACCTGTGCCTGCTGGGAGCACCAGGTACCCTTCTGGTACAGTGCTCCAGAGGGCCCATCCGCCCGCCTGCCCTCCTTACCTGTATTTGAATCGACCGGAGCATTGTGGGTAGTAAGTACAAATGCGCACACTGCACACATGCATGTAGTGGACCCCCGGCCCCGTTGCACCGTACCAGTTGCAATGGGATCTGGAACCCACTACTGCTTCAGTCATAAGCTGTGAGAGATAGAATAAGACCAATCTATGTTAGTCTGAAAAAAGAAAGACCTTCCTTTTTTTCTTCTGTTCATCGGGAACCAAATTAGTTGAGAAAGAAGAAAGCAATTAGTAACAATACATGTGCTGGTCTACCTTAGGTCTTTCCCTTCTCTGTTTACATAAGATGATGGTGTAACTTTTTCAACACCTGCCTTAACATCTTCTCTATAGTCCTGCTGTGGCTTATGGATCCTGCCAAAATCTGATTGGGGATCTTGATAAAGGTAAAAGGAATCTCACCTTTACATTTAATGGAAATTCGGTTCAATAAAACTGGTTGATACGGCTCTTCTTCATTTATCTGACATGCAGTGTTCTTAATTGTGGGTTAACAGAGTCATTAAAATAATATAATTCTAAGTTACCATGCAATACTTAGCCTTCTAATAGCCTCTGGATTCTAACAATATTGAGAGGTGAACGGTTCAGTTCCTTTTTTCCGCATACAAATTTTCCAACAACCCACTCAAGAAGCTGAAAGAAATGTCAGAGGGAAGATACAACTTTAATAACAAGAGTGTCAATTAGGTAAGCTAATAAATAATAGCAAACCTGTCTCTCTTCAAGACATTAAAATAACATTTATTTATAAAATTCCCTCCCACTGATAAATTTATAAACTAAGTAAGGTGATGCAAATTAACTGCGAATGTTAATAATTACCCTGGTGGCAAACACTAGGAAAAAAATATCATCTATGATAGGTTCTGAAAAGTATGCATGCATGGCTAAGTGTATAATCAAATTAATGCTTTGTTGAGCACAGTCAGGGGATTTAAATATAGAATGTTCTAGGAACTCCCCCACATATGCAACAAACATTGATTTTCATAGAAGAAGAATGTTTGAAAGTTCTGAATTCCCTTCATTAAGTTGTGCAGTATAATAACATTAAAATTTCTTACAATGTTTGTTTTATATATATAGAGAGAGATAGAGATATAGAGATATATAGAGATATAGATAGATAGATAGATAGATAGATAGATAGATAGATGGATGGATGGATGGATGGATGGATGGATGGATGGATGGATGGATGGATGGATGGATGGATAGATGATAGACAGACAGACAGACAGACAGACACAGACAAACACACACACATATATGTTGTATTTGTGCTGATAAATATATATATCTTCTCTGTTTCAATTTCTTATCTCATCATTATCTTAGTTAAAATAATGCTGCATGATTGGGAGCATTTTTAAGCCAGAAAAGGAGGGGAGAAAAGTAGCAAGTTGAAGAAAAGCAGTTGAGTAATAAAATAAACAAGAGCTCTAGTTTATGAATTTGTAATAGACTGTTGCATGAATAATTGCTCTTAGCTCATACAAGCGAGAGGCGCATTGGGAGCCTAGAGGTTTGTAAAGATAAAAGTCAGTCCAGATTCGAGTGGCCTATAAATAAATAAATTCCTTGAGTACAACAACAACTTAGCTGACTGTTTCAACATCTTATGAGAATTGTTATTGCATTATTGTTATTAATATTATAATATGCACTGTGGATGTATGCGCATGCACTTGTGTAATTAGGACTTGTGTAGCGGCACCATTGTGCCCTCAAGCATTTCTTCAGTGGCCACTAGATTTCTGCCCTTTATATCACCTTGGTAGAAATTGTTGTAAAGAAGGAGAACATACAAAATGAAACACCAGCCTCTTTTAGCAAGTTTTTGTGGCTGAGAGTGAACTCTCATTTGAGCATCTTAAACATTACATGTTGGGTCATCATTTCAGATACATTTCCTTATCTAAACAGAAAACAGAATGGCCAACTGTGGGCACAATGGGTGACTTTTGACTTTCTGCCAGCTTTTCCATTTTTGGAAGCCTGCAGGGTGCACTGGAAACCTTTCCTTTCCTTGCCTTCTTCCCTTTCCCTTTCTCTTCCCTTTCTTTTTCTCTCCTCTCCTCTCCACTCCTCCCCTCCCCTCCCAGTGGGTAGAAATGGGAGAGGCACATGAGAAAAATATATATCAAAATTTGGTTATTTGCCCTTTTCTTTTTCTTTTGACAGCCTCAAAACAAAAGTTAATATCCCTAGAGTTGAAGATGAAGAATGATATGGATCGGTGGACTGGGGAAAAAAAACAAACAAAGTGAAATGTTTGAATAGCATTTCATCTTTGGGTGTTCGTAAATAGTTAATTGACTAAGCATCAGCTGACAGAACAAAATCTCCAGAGGTGTTAGGTTTTATGACAGCCAGAAATCCAATACCTCATCTGTTTGTTCTACAGGAGCTGTGCAGCAACTTCCAACTAAAACAAAAGTGAATTAGGGAGATCAGGTAGATCTTTTGTTCCTTAAATAAAGCCATAACAGATTTATTCAGTAATAATATTACTTTCAAATGAGAGAGAGATCAAGGAACCTAAGCAATTTTAAAATTCATTTAATTCATTTAATATGACAGATGAGATAGAAGAGATGGCGCTAGAAGATATATTCTTCAGGCCTGCAACTTCAGGCTCAGCGTCTGTTACAAGGAACATCCTTTGACTATGGTTGTTGAAAATGGACAATTCAGCTTCCCTTCATCCTATCTGAGCCATGAAAAGCCTCCCACAAGCTTCCCTTAAAGGAAGTGCAATGAGGCCATCCCATTTTCCAGTCCTCCTTCCCTCAGAATGAAATATTATGCCACCCAGAGTTACTTCAAGGTAAGATGGGGTGGCCTATGAATGAGTGAGTGAATGAATGAATGAATGAATGTACTGTATGTATGTATGTATGTATGTATGTATGTATGTATGTATGTATGTATGTATGTATGTATGTATGTCTTGGCCACCAAAAGATGTGTAGCCCTGCCTTACCATAGTTGCACTTTATAACACAATCTATTTAGGGAATACTTTGGTTTCTTTTCTATGTGTGAAAGATCTTTTGGAATAAATGCAACATATAATTGTATTCTTTCATTAATTTCCAGTACCTTAAAAGAGGAAACAACCACAATAATGCTATCTGAGGAAAATAAAGTCTGGAAAACCATTTGTTTACCCTTAATGCCAATAGCAGTACACAGTGAGATGCCTTATCATTGTTCTTATAGTGAGTTGATTTAATTTATTCAGGAGGTTGGATTGGATGATCTTCAAGGTCCCTTCCAAGTCTGTTGTTCTGTTATTTCAAAGCAACTTAGTGTTTTGTTTTGTCTTATTTGCACATTCTGTTTCAAAATACATATTAATTTCAGAAATTCTTAATGAGAATGTCATATACATACATACATACATACATACATACATACATACGTGCATGCATACAAACACAGACACACACACACACACACACACACACACACACACACATCATATATTGAAATTATCTCTACAAATTTTCCTAATAATATAACTTACTTCCATGGTCTTAATAATGATCTCTCATATGTATTGTGCACGTTAATCTTTCTGACATTAGGAGCTTGGAACCAATAATTGTGTCTGGCCAAGGTAATTTAAAAGAGAAAAATATATTGTTGGGATAAGTATAATATCCAGTATCCTGAATGGCTTTCCATATTTCATAGTTTGGACTTAGAAGGAAAAAATGATCAAAAAAGGACACTTTTCACTAAGCAAATATTGATATCAAAAGCTGTCATTTTGAGGTATCTTGTCTTCTTTTTCTCAGTTTAATTATTTACTACTTCAGACTAAAAAAGCATTTCTGCACTAAACAGGCACTTTCCACTCTGAATGAAATGTGATTTATTCATGATCAAAGATGGAGCCTTGTCACAAAGCAAAGAGGAGCTGAGAACATGGAAATTAGTTCCTTGTTTCTGAATGAAGATCACCCTATTAAAAATGGTAATATATGCACCACTGTAATAACTAGGGAACTGCCTTGAGAACCAGGCTAATCCATATTTATAAAGCTGCTTCTACTTTTCTGTTATGTATTTAATGAACATTTGAATTATATAAAATTACTCTGCAATAAAAAATGCCCAAATTCCTGACAGTTGCATCTGTATTTTTGTTGTTATTTATATATTACAATAAACACACCAATTCAGAAAATATAAGATGGTAAATCACTAGGCTTTGTTGGAATGTTTTCCTTATGTTACAATAAGTTTAAATTAAGGGCTAATATTGTATAGGCAGTAATAAAGCATTGGTATAGAAAGAAAAAACTGGCTAGAAACAAATTTGCATATCAAATATGCATATCAAGTTAAAAAAAAGACATATATGCATGCAAAAACATATGTGTAATAAAAACAAAATGCCAATTTAAGGAGCCATCTGTTTTGACTCTAGATAAGGAAACATTTGTTTGCAATAAGCTAAAATAGCCATATTGAAAATGGTTGCCTAAATCTTTAAGTAAAAATCCTGTAAAATGGGAGGTAGAGGAGCTGGCCATCACAACCATTACCCAATGTTGACAACTTTGTGTTGAATAAATACGTAGGTAGTCCTTGACTTACAACAGTTTGTTTAATGACCATTCAAAGTTACAACAGCACTGAAAAATGTGGCTTATGACCGTTTTTCAGTTATGACCTTTGCAGTATCCCCATGATCATGCCATCAAAATTCAGATGCTTGGCAACTGGTTCACATTTATGATCATTGCCATATCCAAAAGTCACATTATCACCTTTTGCAACCTTCTCACAAGCAAAGTCAATGGGAAAGCCAGATTCGCTTAACAATCAGATTACGAACTGCAGTGATTCTCTTAATAACTGTGGCAAAAAGGTCGTAAAACAAGGCAAACTCGCTTAACAAATGTCCCACTTAATGACAGAAATTTGGGGTTCAATTGTGGTTGTAAGTTGAGGACTGCATGTATTTTCTTTGACATCTGACATGTTTTATTGGATTCCTGTGTTTGGCACAAACTGCAATGCGCTCATTCAGTTTGTTCCTTAACAAAACAGAATAACCAAGTTGGAAGGGAACTTGGAGGTCTTCTAGTCCAACCTCTTGCTCAGGCAAGAAAACCTATAAACCCAGTGAAAGAAGGCATCTGATCCTTCTGATATATAGCAATTAAGAAAACAATTTAACAGATTGCTGCAAACAGCCAGTGCTGAAAAAAGAAATAGCAATTCAATATGGGGTTGATTACAATGGCATATGGAGTAGGCACTGAGAGAAAAGGTTAGAAATGTCACTTTAATTCAGGACCTGGAGGCAAGGGGCAGAAAAAAAGATGAGAAAGACAGAGAAAAAGAGAGAGACAGAGAGACAGAGACAGAGAGACAGAGAGAGAGAGAGAGAGAGAGAGAGGCAGAGAGGCAGAGAGAAACACAGAGACAGAGACAGAGAGACGAGAGAGAGACAGAGAGAGACAGAGTCAGAGAGAGAGAGACAGAGGCAGAGACAGACAGACAGACAGAGAGGCAGGCAGAGAGACAGACAGACAGACAGACAGACAGAGACACACAGAGAGAGAGAGAGAGAGAGAGAGAGAGAGAGAGGGAGTGAGAGAGAGAGAGAGAGAGAGAGAGAGAGAGAGAGAGAGAGAGAAGCTAGTAGTGATTTTAGTGAGTTCCAGAGAGAGCTTTATGTTTTCCCTGAGGGTCTTGGGGGCATTTTAGTTGAAGGTTTAGTTGCAGCCCAGAATGGGCAGGTGATGGAGGCTTTGGGATGAATTGCTCCTGTACTACCCCTTATTATGCATTAATTCCAGGGTGCCTCTTGGTTTTCCAAAGAGCACCAGAAGTAAAGCGCCTGAAGAGACCCATGGAGCACCGAATCTGACTAGACAAGAATGAGAAGCCATATCTGGAATCATCCCACAGCAATAAGAATAGCAAAATGTCATTTCTTAAAACCTATTGCTTCCACCCTAACTAACTGATGATAGATGGATGGATGGATGGATGGATGGATGGATGGATGGATGGATGGATGGATGGATGGATGGAAAGACAGACAGACAGACAGATGGAAGAACAGACAGATGGACAGACAGACAGATAATCTTGACATTTTTTTGTGTGCTCAGATTTATGAACCTGTAGAGAAGGTAAGTGAATCCCACCGCTGAGTCCAAGGGACTCGCAGGAGTCTTCTCCAGCACCATAGTTCAAAGGCCTCAATTATTTGGCGCTCAGCCTTTCTTATAGCCCAATGTCTAGCATCCCGTAAAGCACTACTGCCACCAAAATGAACGAAAATATTAAGAAAAATTAAAAGAGTGCCCTACTAAGGAAGACCAAATTGTTTGTGCTCAACAACTGGGGCATAGATGGAGGCTTCTGCAGGCTTATAACTTCAGTTAATTTATTTATAAGTCTGCTATAAGAAGAAATTGAGTCAGAGGAAATTGCTGTAAATAAGCACTTAAGTTGTTGTAAATAAACACAGCTTAACCCTGTGGTGCCTTACCTTGTTCATGTTTCCTGCATAAAGGTTATCTCAGTAGCATGCATAATAATATTTTTCAGCCATGGTTTCATAATAAAGTCCATAAAGTAAATTTCTAGCTACCAAGGGCAGAAGAAAGGATGTAGGATGGGATTTATTTATTAAATACTTACGATAGCAAATATGGATTTCTTATATGGCTTTCATGAAAGCAAATTTGTATTCCCCAATGTGCAAGCAAAGAACAAGAAGCAGTTGCTTTACTTTTCTTTTTGTCTTCTAAGGTTTTTTTAAAGACCCAAAATATGTATTCATAGTCAGTCAGTCAATTAAAGGACTCTCTAAAAAGTCTAATGTATGTTAAAGTAACTCATACTGAGTACTAAAAGGCAGAGACATCACCCTGCCAATAAAAATGCGTATAGTCAAGGCTCTGGTTTTCCCAGTTGCAATGTATGGCTGTGAAAGTTGGACCATAAGAAAGGCTGAGCGCCAAAGAATTGAGGCCTTTGAACTATGGTGATGGACTGCAAGGCGATCTCACCGGTCAGTCCTAGAGGAGATCAATCCTGCTTGCTCTTTAGGCCAGATCCTGAAGATGAAATTCAAATACTTTGACCACCTAGTGAGAAGGAAGAACTCACTGGAGAAGAGCCTAATGCTGGGAAAGATTGAGGACAAAAGAAGAACGGAATGACAGACAATGAGATGGCTAGATGAAGTCACAGAAGCAGTAGGTGTGAGCTTTAAATGGACTTCAAGGGATGGTAGAGGACTGGAAAGCCTGGAGGAATGTTGTCCATGGGGTCATGATGGGTCAGATTATGTTGTGCCCAAGACTGAATGATTACCTAAAGAAAGTGTCATAAAATTGTTCCTGGAAGCTACAGTATATAGGTATGATCAAGAAAGTATCCACATATCAAAAATGTACATAAAATCAAAGCAGTGGAGATGCACAAATAGTGTTTCCAAATGTACTGTAATAGAAAGCCACTTACTGCAGAGCAAATTCCTTTGCCTTTAATGGGGGCATCTTAGGTCAATGCATTTGCCAGAAATGATTTTATTTTGATGTGCAAGAGGTTCAGCCTTCCTCCAGATAATTTCACATCTTAGTTCATGTTAAAAAGAGGGGGGAAAGAAACTTTGAGCTCACTTAAGCATGCATTTATCTTCCATTGCTAAGAATGATAATCCAAGCATAAATTTCTGGCATGTTTGGCTACTAGGGAATAGTGGTAACCGAAAAGTTATTGTAAAATGCACTATTTGCTTTTCAATGTACTTCATTTCCAGAGGTGGGGAAATAAGAAGCTAGGAGATCTCAGTAATTATTCAATTAATAATTGCTATTTCAACAAGGGAATCTGATTTATGAACAATGCTTCCTTGAAGATGTTTGACATAGAAGCCTTGTCCCCCCCCAAAAAACCTCAGTTGTTTAATGAAATATAATCCCATTGATTGTCCCCATTGATTGACCAATCCATAATGTACTAATTGAATGACCACTTAAAATCATGAAATCTCTACTAAATTTGGTTAACAGAGACGTTCACGTCTATATTATTTCTTTTTGGTGCCCAAATCATCTGTCTGTGTTTCTGAACTAGAAATTTTCTAGGTTTTGATTTTGATATGTTTATACTGTAAATACTAACTTTGACTGCAGATTTTTGGGAATGAAAGAATTTGTCCAGAATAATGGAAGCCATTCTTAGTTTTATGACGTACACTGCCCTGAGTCACTTGTTGAGATGGGCAGCTATAGAAATCAAAATAAAATAAAATAAGTAGTGCTTCTTTAAAACATATGTTCTTACAATGTTTTATACTTACTAGGTTTTGGGAGAAAGTACTTGATTATATAAATATAGTTCTATGAACAAAATTGGTAGAGGGGATACAGTGGCTCAGTGGCTAAGACGCTGAGCTTTTCAATCAGAAGGTCCTCAGTTCAGCAATTTGAATCCCTAGTGCCGCATAACAGAGTGAGCTCCAGTTACTTGTCGCAGCTTCTGCCAACCTAGCAGTTCGAAAGCATGTAAAAAATGCAAGTAGAAAAATAGGGACCACCTTGAAGGTAACAGTGCTCAGTGCGCCTTCAGCATTTTGGCCACATGACCACGGAGATGTCTTCAGACAGCACTGGCTCTTCAGCTTAAAAATGGAGATGAGCACTGCCCCTAGAGCTGGAAATGACTAGCACACATGTGCAGGGGAACCTTTACCTTTACCATGAAGGGCTTTGAAGCTAACAACCAACACCTTGAAATGCACCTGGAAAAATGCCTGCTACCATACACCTCATACAATAGTGTTACATGTGTTAACTTTCTGACATTGTTCCACAAGACTGGGGTAACAGCAGAAAAGCCACATTTCCATTCACCATACCTTTAGCTTCATGAAAGATAGGGATCAGGGCCGGATTTTCCTATAGGCTAACTAGGCTTCAGCCTAGGGCCTCAAGATCAAGAGGGGCCTACATTCAAATTGTTAGCAAAATTAAAATTACACTATTCTAAAAACAGTGAACACTAAAACACTGAACCGAAAATAAGGAGAAATTCTACGCATATGACTAATAAACAAACATAAACGTATTAGTTAAGATCGTTCCAGCGCCGCGGCAGTTGGGGAGCCCGCCCACGTTCCCGGCACCAGCGGTTGGGCGAGAGGCGGGGCCGCTCCCAGCCTCTCAGCTCCGGCGGTCCTTGGATGAAACCGATTATCTAGATCCCTTTCAGTCTGGATTCAGGCCTGGGTACAGCATGGAAACTGCTTTGGTTGCATTGACCAATGATCTCTGGAGAGCCAGAGACGGGGGTCATGCCTCCGTCCTAGTGCTTCTTGACCTCTCAGCGGCCTTTGATACCATCGACCATGGTATCCTTCTGCGACGGTTGCGAGAGGTGAGGGTGGGAGGCACCGTTCTTTTGTGGTTCTCCTCCTACCTCTCGGACAGGTCGCAGTCGGTGTTGGTTGGAGGGCAGAGGTCAACCGCTAGGCCCCTTAAGTACGGGGTGCCGCAGGGTTCGGTCCTGTCCCCCCTCCTGTTTAACATCTACATGAAGCTGTTGGGTGAGATCATTCGGCGGCACGGGATAAAATATCACCAGTATGTGGACGATACACCGTTGTATCTGTCTGCCCCGTGCCAACTCAGTGAAGCGGTTGACGTGATGTGTCAGTGCCTGGAGGCTGTTAGGGTCTGGATGGGGGTAAACAAGCTTGCACTCAATCCTGACAAGACCGAGTGGCTTGTGTGTTTCCCTCCCAATAATTGGCCAGGTATTCCATCTCTCAGGCTGGGGGGTGAAATTTTACGCCCCTCAGACAGGGTTCGCAATTTGGGAGTCCTCCTGGACCCACAGCTGACTTTAGAACATCATCTGTCAGCTGTGACCAGGGGGGCATTTGCCCAGGTTCGCCTGGTGCACCAATTGCGTCCCTACCTGAACCGGGAGGCTCTCGCAACAGTCACTCATGCACTTGTGACCTCAAGACTGGACTACTGCAATGCGCTCTACATGGGGCAGCCCTTGAAGAGCATTCGGAGACTTCAGCTTGTCCAGAATGCAGCCGCGCGAGTGATTGTGGGTGCACTCTGGTACACCCACGTTACACCTATCCTCCGCGAGCTGCACTGGCTGCCTATTGGTCTCCGGATACGCTTCAAGGTGCTAGTCGTCACTTATAAAGCCCTTCATGGTATTGGACCTGGGTACTTGAGAGACCGCCTGCTGCCAATTACCTCCCAAAGACCCATCAGATCCCACAGGCACAGGCCTCCTCCGAATTCCATCTGCCAGCCAATGCCGATTGGCGACCACCCGGAGGAGGGCCTTCTCTGTGGCTGCTCCAGCCCTTTGGAACAAGCTCCCCATGGAGATCCGGATCCTCACCTCCCTTCAGGCTTTCCATAAAGCCATTAAAACCTGGCTGTTCCGACAGGCCTGGGGTTGACGAGTTCCCTTCCCCGCTCGAATTGTGTGACTGTTGATTGTTTTTAAATTTTCTCTGTATCCTGTTTGTTGTTTTTGCCTTGTTTGTATTACTCCCTCCCCTGGGTTTGTTAGCCGCCCTGAGTCCCTCCGGGAATAGGGCAGCATATAAATGAAATAAACCTATAACCTATAACCTATCTTCCAGTTGCTTTAATCATGAAAGGTGACCTTGATGGGAGTTAAAATTTAACAATCTGCACCCCTAGATTAACCACTCAAATTAATCCAGATGGCAGAAAATGGCCAAATATTTAGAATTACCTCCCTTTAACTATACCTGCTTGTTATGGCATAGCACTAAAAATGTTCTCTTTATCAGTGTGTCCAAATTCAACCAAGTTATTTTAGTACCTAAGGCAGAAAATTCATCCTGTGCTTCTCCTTTCTGATTGTAAAAATGCCTATGAACTCTAACCATTTATTCTCTCTTTGTGCGTAGGTGCAGCCATAGCAAAACCCCTGGGCTTGCATGTAGGAATAAACTATTAAACAGATCAGTCTTGAAGATGGTTCAACTTGTTCAGCATACTAATTTGAAGCCTATTAAATAGTTAGGACAACTTACATTTCTGTAGAATTCTGGATAGTACTTGTGCCTTGGGGCTACTCAGATTCTGTATCATCAGGTCTTATACAACTCTACTTGTATGAACTTCTGGGGCACTAAAGGTCAAGGTTCCCTCTTGTAACTCATGGCCATCATTATGTCTAAGCATGTAGGCAGAGATTTTGACTTTAGTCTTTTAGATTTATAGCTTCCTTTCTGAGAAACAAGGTTTTTACATTCAACAATTCACAAAAGGTAATTTGGATGATTTATATCAATAGGAAGGTAAATCTGTTCTTCTAAATAGCCAATTAAACAGAGATTAAGAAACCTGCTTCTGTTTCAGCAGAGGAAAGCATCTTGACAATCCTGTGCTTTGAAACTGACTGATTAAGCAGAAGATTTAATGACACAATGAAAATATTTAACAAATGAAAATGAATTTTGTCTGGAATGGAAAGCTATTAAATATGGTGTAAAATATCGTGGAAATAATTGTTTTCTCCACGTTAATTTCTGAAATAACCACCAGGCTATCTCACATCTGTGGAGATGGAAAGGGAGACACTCTTATTAATGTCATGGGTAAATCTTTGGGATGGGACAAGTGTCAAATCTGCTCAAAGAAAACAATAAAATAACTAAATATCTTCACAAAGCCTCATTGGTTCAACTTTCAACACCTACTTTTACTATCTCAGAGCATCAAACAAGAGTTTCACTAAATTGAGGGACCTGAGTGGTTTAGAAACATGAAATATAAATAAATATATTTCTATCACTCTCCTTTTCTGAATGAAGATTGTATCCTTACATAGTTGAGAGCCCACTAAAGTAGTCAAGAAAAGCTCAAAAATTAAAAACAAATAGAAAAAAGCCTCTATGCTGTAAGTATGTGTATATTTACATCTGTGTTATACTAGCATTTTAGCCTTTATGCAAATACATCTTGTGAGCCAGTAACATCCATTCCTAAATTATGCTATTTCACTATTCCCAGTCACTCATGTATTAGTCACTTCCTGATTGGACTACTGCAATGCATTCAAGGGCTGATTCTGAAAAGCATTCAGAAATCCCAGCTGGTCAGGAATGTGAAGCCAAATGCAGTGTTGGATGCACCATAGATGTCAACATAACCTTACACTCCATGAACTACATAGCTCTAAAGAGGCTTCTGGATGCCATTCAAGATGCTGGTTGTTATCTTTAAAGCCCCGTGTGACATGATGCCAGGTTTCTTATGCCATGCCTGTCCTTAATGGTTTCTCCCCATTCCACAAGGTCTGGCATCTGAAGTGGATAGGTTCATCCTTAAATGAGGCAAAATTACCTAGAGGGACCTAGGAAGCAGACCTTATCTGTCATTGCACCTGTCCTATGGAAGAACTTCCCTCAGATATACAATTACAGTGTTATTGGTCTTTCAGAAGGCCATGAGTCTCTCTTTTTCTAGGTATCGGGGCCAGGCTGTTAATTTGGCAGCTTCAGCATGGATATATGGTATTGGTGTTTTAATGAGAGGGCTTTCACCTTCTTTGTTTGATTTATTGCTGATGTTTTATATGGTTTGCTTACCACTGAGGGTTCCATTGGATGGGCAGCTTTATAAATAAATATTTTGTTTATAAATAAAGAAAAACATAACCAAATCTTCTGGAGGTTATGATAATAAAACAGGCCTGCATATGCTAATGTGAACAAAATAAAGAGACAATGGTAACATCTTCCTGATCTCTGTTCTGTTTACTTTCTGGTAACATATCTCTGAGAACATATATCTCTGTTATTCAAAACCTTATGTGCATTTTAGAGATCATGACAATGCAGAGTCATGATTGAAAAGCTAGTAGAAATTACAACTCTCTAAAGGAAAAGATTGGATGAGACTAGAAATGAATCCCAACCAAAACTGTCAAAGCTTTTATGAAAATGTTTTTTAAAACTGGAGGTTTTCCATCCTTGGCTCTGGAGGAGTTGGCGTTGCACTCTCCTGCTTGGAGCCAGCCACAGTTTGAGAATTCTCTTGGACTCACATCCCTGGCTTGAAGAACAATTGGCAGCTGCAGACCTTTGCATGCCTTCATCATGTGTAGCAATTGTACAGTTCCTGGATAATAAGAGGCTCTGTTTATTATGGCCATGATTCAATTGCTCCCAGGGGAGCTGTACATTAAGGTGTCCTTGAAGACTAAGTAGAGGCTTAACCTAATCCAGAATGTAGCAGTATAGGCAGTGATGAACACACCTTGATATGCCCATATGGCACTTCTGTTATGTGAGCTGTACTGGATTCTACTTCAGGATGATATTTAAGGTGTCACATATATAGGCATGCATAGCATATGTTATTTGAGGGACCACCTATTTCCCATAGTGTATGCCCAGCTGATATGTAGTAACAGCACTTTGTTAGTACATAACTTTCGGTCTTTGGGTCCCTTCAAAACAGTGCTGACTTTGGGGACCAAGGAAGCACTCCTTCTCCATCATGGTATCTTCCTTCTGGAAGGTAGCTCTGGAACACCCTGATGATCTGGCTTTCCCCCCAGACCTTGGACTAAAGTAGCTGGAACCCCCTGGTGAGTTCTGTTCTATTGGCTGGATTTGCCATGTGCTCTACTTCTTTATTTTTTTTTCTGGTTATGTTTTGGAATTGTGTTGTTTTTTCCCCCTTTTGTTACATGGCGAGCCCCTTGGAGTTGTTTGGAATTAGGCAGTGTCTAAATAAATTATTAAATTCAACGTTCAATTAAATTAAATTCAACATCTTACATGACAAAAGCATTTTATTTGGGCTCATGGTAGGTTTTGCAGCAGCATTTGGTGAATTCATTTCCTGCTTTAAAAGATGGTGAAAAACTGTTGAAGTCTATATTTCCATTGGTCTGAAATTTCTTTCTCCTACTCAAAGGTATTTTGTTTTGCTCCCCCCCCTTTTCCCCTCCTGCTCTCTATTATTTTTAACTCCTTTGATTACTAATCATATATATATATATATATTATATATCTTATAACTCTACACCCTGCATATAAATTTCACTGAAATTCTCTATTCCTGTGGGTTGGAGGAAAACAAAAAGAGTTTTCTTTTCTTTATACTGAAATGAGAACAATTAAAACAGTTAGCATAAAACATTAAGACAGCAATACCTCAGGCATATATTTTTCCCATAGGTGAAGGTAAAAGTTCCTCTCACACATATGTGCTAGTTGTTCCCAACTCTAGGTGGCAGTGATCATCTCTGTTTCAAAGCCGAAGTGCCAGCACTGTCCGAAGATGTCTCCATGGTCATGTGCCTGGCATGACTAAATGCTGAAGGCACAGGAAACCTTCCCACCAAAGATGGTCCCTATTTTTCTACTTGCATTTTTACATTTTTTAACTGCTAGGTTGGCAGAAGCTGGGACAATTAATGGGAGCTCACTCCATTACATGGCGTTAAGGACTTTCCGATCGACAAGCTCAGTGTCTTACCACTGAGCAACAGTGTCCCTATTTCTCCCATATTTATGCTCATATATGCCAGATACAAAGAAAAATAATAGTGGCTGTTCCCAAGTTTCAAAAAAAAATTATTGAAAGAATTGATACATTACAAAAAAGCACACAATATTTAACAAATAATGTGTAATTTAGAAAATTTTCCAAAGTCTCCTGAGACTTGTGTAATAACAACAGTGGAATACCCTTTCTTGAATATTACTTTCCAAATACTTTGCCTCTGGTAGAACTATTTGACATTTAAATGGAAAATGTGGCATCTGCCTTTTTCTTTGAAGACTATTAGATTTCAATTTATATCTTACCATGAGTAATTCTGAATGAAAACTGTAACAGAAAAAGTGGTATTTAATTCCAGTAACCTTTGAATTTTCCACACATTATTACAAATCCAGCAGTGTTGAAACATGGGGATGAAGCTGCATTAGAGAGACCACAAATGGTAATAACAATCCCTGGATGTGTTCAATGGGTGAAAATGACTTTTCTCTTGGGCAAAACAGCACAATCTATAATTCATTTAAAGGTGAATAGAATAATTAACTTCAATCATACGTTCATTCAGATATGCACCAAGTATACTCCTTTTGGATAGACAAGTAATGGAAATGGAAATGTCAACCTAAAAGTAATTTGGTGATTCTAATGTAGTTAGGATGATTGCCTTTCAATTTTACATCCTTGAGAAATAAAGTTTCCATAAAGTCATTTCAACATAATTCAGAGATAAATTAATGCTTGATTCTACAAAAACCCTGGTACCTTATGTCTAAAAAGCATCTCAAGGCTTGAATTACTCTTAAAGACAATACTGAACTGGTGAGTTGAAACCAAACTAGATTTCATAGAAACATAATGTTCTACAAAATCAAAAAATAAGTTTATTTAGTATGAAGTCCAATGTTCCTAACACAGGAGAAAAGCTTTCCCTACTATGTTTTAATATATGAAGAGTCAGATTCATTTAGAATGATCACTCAATAGTTTTTATATTTAGACAGCTATCAAGATAATATTCCAGTGGTGGGATTCAAAATTTTTACAACTGGTTCTGTGGGCATGTTTTGGTGAGCATGGCTTGGTGGCATGGCAGGGAAAGGATACTGTAAAATCTCCATTCCTACCCCACTCCAGGGGAAGGTTACTACAAAATCCCCATTCCCTCCGGATCAGCTGGGACTCGAGAGGCAGAGCATAAATGAGACGGGGGCCAGTCAGAGGTGGTATTTACTGGTTCTCCGAACTAATCAAATTTCCGCTACCGGTTCTCCATAACTGGTCAGAACCTGCTGAATACCACTTCTGTAATGTTCCCCCATTCCTAAAAACCTCTCAGATTTGTGAAACAGGCCCAGAATTCCCCAACTGCATGGACAACAAGCATATATGTAGGGGATCAAGATAGTAAAGGCTAACAACTCCATTTTCCTCAGATTTGAGGTTGTGGGGAAGGTAGACTCACTGATAGAGAAAAGCATTGCTGGCAAGCATGAAATAAATTACAAACCAAGAACTGGGTTATGAAGTTCTCTCCCTAGCAATTATTGTTGGCATAAATTGGCTAAAATATCTCCCTCTTTATCAGATTGTTGTCTAATTTCTGATGTGGCACCATTTCAGATGTTTCTTTCATGCTCATGATGCTGTTTTGAATTTTTAATATCATCAGTTTTCTTCAGCTTTTATTACCCTATTATACCCTGTTTCTGAAAAGTAGGCTATGTTTTTAAATAAATCCATGCAGAAATGAACTGATCTAATGATAAGTATTGGAGAGCAGTATCAAATTTCCAGTTTTCCCTGTCCGTTCTTCCTACTAAAATATTGGAACTTGTCCGTGTCTCTGTGTATTAATTTCATTGATTTTAGCCTAAATTAAATGTATCCAAAAATGTTCTTAGAGTTTTAAAAGCTGTTCCTAGTTTATTTTGAAGACTTCAAAAATATTTTCTTCTTCAGAAAAATTATCAGTGCTTCCTGCCATCTTCAAACAGACTACATCATGCACCAAAATTTGATGATATAGGCAGATGACCTTATTTTATTTATTTCCCTTAATATAATATTAATGCTTCAAGCCCCTCCAAAACCCAAATATTTACTACAGTTCCATGTCTTCAAAAGTTTTCAAAAACACACACACACACACATACACAAACCCACACACACACAAAATCTGATACTGATAAAATAGCCTGTTTTAGCATTCAAGAAGAAGTCAAGCTATTCTCCAAAGCACCTGAAGGCAGGACAAGAAGCAATGTATGGAAACAAATCAAGGAGAGAAGCAACCTAGAATTAAGGAATTTTTTTTTTGACAATTAGAACAATTAATCTGTGGAATGACTTGCCTCCAGAAGTTGTGAGTGCTCCAAGTCCACAACACTAGCTTTAAAGGAGAGATTGGACAACCATTTGTCTGAAATGGTATAGGGTTTCCTGCCTGATGAGTGGGTTGGATTAAAAGACCTCTAAGATCCCTTCCAAATGTTATGTTCTAATAAGAACATACATACCATGAACTCAAATTTAAAACAGCTAGCAATTTATCCTTCTCATTTTTAAAGGTCACCCATCACCAATTGGCATAGGAATCTTTAAATAGGATGTAAAGTTCATTTCTATAGAAATGAACAAATCCCTTTGGATGCCACACTTCATAAAGTATCATTTTGGTATAGATGACATACTCTGTTTAGTTCTCATTTTGAAAGACTCTGATGACATTAATGATGTTGACATTTATCTTGCTTTCAATATGCTTCTACATTCCGAGTGACCTGCTACTGGACAACATCAAGTTATTTGTCAGACTCAATAAATGTCACCAGCACTGGGAGAGTGTGGTGTGCAGATGCCTTCATCAGCACCACAAAAATTGTTTAACATACAGTGCATTCAACATTCAAAAGAACTAAAGCTTTCAAAGGCATCAAACTCATATTGTGGAACAAACCAAGACTGGATACAAATACAATATTTTGCACACAGTTCAATTATTTCCAATTAATTAATCATTTTTCCTCCTATGTTTTTGGGATGGTGTTATAAAATAATGCACCCAAGCTTCCAGAATCCAGATGTGTTTGGAAAATTCAGCAGTATATAAGGTTGATGATGATCTTTTGGGTTCATATGTAACCCAGCTATAGATGTCTAGCTTGAACTTCTAGACAAAGGGAAGGAGGTAAACATGAGAGTAAATAAACCCAGTATGTTGATGTCCATGATGGCTGGAAATTATAGAAACAAGAGTTCTAATCTATCTAGAGGATATTGGCATGGTCCCAGGGAAAAAATCATTACTTCATTTAACTGATCTTAATTCTCAACATAAAATAAGTTATCTGTGAGATCTTATCAGCCTTACCAGCTGATAAGCCTTACCAGAGAAGAAACAAAACAAAACAAGCTAATTTTATTTTATTGTAAAGCTACACTAACATATTAATTTAAATAGTTTTACTACTTAGACATCAACTGGGAGATGAATCCTGCAGCAAGTGGAAGATCAAACTTATTCCTGATATGCTAGCTGATGAATTTCAAAATATGGAGGAAGGAACTAGAAGGTCAGCTATTCTGGACTGAAGTCTCACTAATAGGGATGAAATAATACATGGGGTTGAACTTGTGAGAACTTTGGGGTAGAGTAACCATGTCATACTGGAATTCAACATTATGCAATAGATTAATGTCTAAGACTGTAAGAGCACTGACTACAACAAACTAAGAAAGAATTTGTGAAGCATTCCATGGATGAAATCCCTAAAGGGGAAAACAACTCAAGATGCTTGGGAAACCCTGAAAAATGAGATTATAAAAGTCCAATGAAACTTAATACCACAGAGAAAGTAAAACAAGAGACTCCATCGAAACCAGTATGGTTGCATAATGGACTCTCTTACAAAATGGAGAGAACAAAAGGACAAGTATAAAAAATGGAGAATACCAGCAAATAGCCCAAATGTGCAAGGGCAGAGTTAGGAAAGCTGTGGCTCAGAATGAAGACTTGCAACAAATGCAAAAAATTACCCCCAAAAAAGTTTCTTTCAATATGTAAGAAACAAGAAAAAAGTCAAGAAAAAGGTTTGGTCCACTAATAAGTGAAGATGACAAGAAGGTGATGGGCAGCAGGAAGAAAGGAGAACTACTTAATTCCTTTTTGGGGCATGTCTTTATGCATAGAAAAAAGATAGTCAGGATTTCAAAAGAAGCATTATGGGACAGATAACAGGAATGCAAGTCAAAATAGGCAAGAAATTGGTAAGAGAACACCTATCCACTTTAGATGTATTCAGATCACCATCTTCCAATACTTGAAGGACTATCACAGGAATCCCTTGGTTCTCTAAAGCATCTGAGGCAGGAAAAGAAGCAATAGGTAAAAGCTCATCAGAGGGAGCTCCAGCCTGAACTAAGGAAAAAATTCCTGACAGCAGAAATTAATCAATGGAACACCTTGCCTTCTGGAATTGTGGGTGCTCCATCACTTGAGGTTTTCAAGAAAAGATTGACTGACCATGTGTCAGGGAGTTTGACGAGAAGACCTCCGAGGTCCTATGATTCTATGATAATTCAATGATGATTTTATGATTCAAGACTCTATGATTCTATGACTCTATAATGCTATGACTCTTGCAAGTCTGAAAGTGCAATTGTCCCACTGTTACATTTGCAAGCCAATAACTTAGGAAGAATTCCTTCTGAGCCTCTTGCTCTGCCATTATGCAACTGTGGGCTGTGCTCTCTCTTATCTGACTGCTCCCTAGGCGGCATCTCTTCCCCACTCTGTCTTTCCCACATGCCATTACAAATTATTATTTTTTAGGGATAGAGGGGCAAGCCAAATATCAGTCTTAATATGAAATATTCCTTATCCTAAATATAATATTAAAGTTCCTCATGCCCTGTCTTCCGCCTTTCCAAGTTTTTATCATCAGTGCCTGTGCTATGTACTATGTATTTTTTACTGTCAAAGTACCGAAACATATTTTATTTTCTTCTCTTATCTGTCATATTTGGCTCATTCCATGTGCTGATATTTGCAAACAAGCAGGTCCTGAGATGTCTTTGTTCTTACCCTGAGCTTGCTGCCTGGTGAAGGTTTTACAGTGCATCTTGTTATTCTATCATATCATTGTTAACACCCCTCTGTTCCCATCAATTGGCCTTGGTTTTATTATTCATGTTGTCTTTTTTATGCTTTCAACATTATGCTAGTCTAAACTGATAATGTCTCAACAATTTTCACTTCGTTTCCCTTGCATACAGTAAAACAATGCCATTATAGCCAAACCCTCTGCTAAAGAGCAATACCTAAGTTGCAGCATACACCTAAATATATAAATATAAGAGCCAAGGTGGCGCAGTGGTTAAATGCAGCACTGCAGGCTACTGCTAGATCAGCAGGTCAGCGGTTCAAATCTCACCGGCTCAGGGTTGACTCAGCCTTCCATCCTTCCGAGGTGGGTAAAATGAGGACCCAGATTGTTGGGGGCAATATGCTGACTCTCTGTAAACCGCTTAGAGAGGCCTGAAAGGCCTATGAAGCGGTATATAAGTCTACTGCTATTGCTATTGCTATATCATACATGGGAGTGGACTTGTTGCAACTGTCCAATAGTACAAGGTTAATAAAGGCTGTTATAATGTTTTGAGGGGATATTTCCTTAGGATTTGAATCAGTGGTGGGATTCAAAAAATTTACTACCGGTTCTGTGGGCTTGGCTTGGTGGGCATGGAAATTTTACAGTATACTTCCCCTGCCATGCCCACCAAGCCATGGCAGGGGAATGTTACTGCAAATTCCCCATTTCTTCTGAATCAGCTGGGACTTGGGAGGCAGAGAATAGATCTGGGTGAGGCCAGTGAGAGTTGTTATTTACTGGTTCTCTGGACTACTCAAAATCTCCAATACCACGACCACTTCTCTAGAACTGGTCAGAACCTGCTGAATACCACCTCTGATTTAAATCCCTTCAGACCTGTAATTGTAAGTCATACACAAATATGTTATGGAGGCCAATATTAATTACAATCTGTATAGTGAGAACTGCCTAAGTTGTCCTTAAAAAAAAGCCCATTTCACAGTTCTATACAAATGGTCATCCCACATCCAATAGAATATGCTCATTTAAATAGGATAAATCCTGTTGCATACTGGCATTGAAGGGTATATTCATAGACTAATGAAGTAGCAGTCCCTGCTTAGAGCTTCTATTAAGTTGCCATGGTTTATTTATTTATTTCTGTAATTTCTATGTCCTCTAGTCCAAAGCAGTTCCCTCCAAGCTATTCATCACAAGCTATTCATCAGAAGAGAGAGAGAGAAAGAGAGGGTTCTGTTTGACTCACATGGAAAAGAATCCCTATGGGAAGAATAAAAGTAGACATCACTTCACCCTGGATTTTGATTTTCTTCTGTTTCCTTACTTCAATGCAAACAGTTCCTTCCATGTACTGAACTGCAGTGGTGCAAAAAATTTCCTCCTGCTTAGTTTATGTTGCCAAATAAACACCTCATTCCGGTAAGAAGCACAGTTAAGATCAACAAAGCATTGCCTCCTGGAAGACAATTGAAGATGGAGAAAAGCCTATGCATTTAATCACTTTCTTGTTTTAAAATACAGGAAAAGAAAGAGAAAAGACAAACATAGGCAAGATGGTTTCTCATGAATGCTTTCAGTTCCTTCCACCGTAATTACAAGGGTATACTAACAGGTTGACACAGCAAGGTAAATGATGATGCCACTCTACAATCCCCTATTTTATCATGGTTGGCATTCTCCAATACATTGAAAATTGCCTCTTACCTTAGATGTTGTTCCTGTCAAGGAACACTCAAGAGTGTACTGCCTATCACAGTATGTAAAAGTACAATTGAGCATACGAGCAAATTAAAAGGAATATTAAAATACTGAATATGGGTAGGGCAAATAACCTGTGAGAGCCTGAAATCTTTCCAAGGACATTGTAGCAGGTGTGGAGGTGAAGCAGATGGTTCCCATAACAAAGTAAACTTGTTTACATGGACTACATGAGAGGTTGGGGTTTGGCTGGGGAAATTATGGTTTAATTCTATGAACTGGTGTCTGGAAAACTCAGTCAGTTTTGCATTAACATTACCATGCAGTGCATTCAATAAACAGTAAGAACTTCAGAAACAGAATGAACCTGGAGTTTTATTTGGATAAAAATAAAAAATGGGATTAGACCTTAAAGCAGATGGAGTTACCTACTGCTATTTGCCTACTTTTCCCATTGTCAGATTGCTTGCAAAGGCCTTTTGAAATTTGCAGTGACTACCTTTGACACAGAACATAAAAGCTAAGAAGAGGCAAGACTGCTAGCAAAGTTGAAAAACAGAGAGAGAGAGAGAGAGAGAGAGAGAGAGAGAGAGAGAGGGAGAGAGAGAGAAAGAAAGAAAGAGAAAGAGAGAGAATGTTACTTTTTCCAAAGGGGGTTGATTCATACATGAGACCATGTTGTGTTTATCTTGTTGAAGACTCTAAAATTCTAATGCTTGTAAACTACTGACTTATTTATCAATATTTTAAAGCAATAGGGCAGCCATTCAACAATTGCTCGTGCATTTCAGCACAAATAACTAAATGGAAGATGATAAAAGCTGTCATTTCTCATTGAATTATTAACAAAAAGGGTCTTGTAAGTAACCTTTTGCTACCCTTTCTCCGATGATAAAAATAGACTTACAGAGGAGAATGATTCCATCGTTTCAAGCAATTCAAGAAGGGCAGTCACTTAGCAAAGTGTAATTCATTTTTAGTATAATTTAATAGAAAACCTATCAAAGTCTTTTAGAGATAAATTTTTATAGGCTTGTAGAACTGCTTTTAAACATGCAATTAGATTATTTATTTATTACACAACCCTTATACTCTGCCTGACTTAATAGCTCCAGAATTATTAATCTTGTCATGGGATACATTTAAGGGTTTGAAGGAGTTAATTGAAAGAGACAGTGCAAAACAGCATTGTTTTTTTTTTCCATTCCCTTTGTATTCAAACTGCTCCTGAAACACAGAGTCTAAGTTGTTTCATTTCCAGCTAAGCTTAACAATTACAATTTACAGTTTCTAACTTCTCTGCATATCAAAACAATAGGTCTTCTCCTCTCTTGCCGGTAAGATGGTGTTTCAAAAGTATATAAGTGAGACCATTTTGCCAGTGCAACATTAAGCTCTAGTGAATATTAAATATGTCTATGTGCATATTATGATTCAAAGATCCATGAGTAGTTAAAGCTTCCCCTCGTATATATGTGCTAGTCATTTCTGACTCTAGGGGTCGGTGCTTATCTCCATTTCAAAGCCGAAGAGCCAACTCTGTCCAAAGACGTCTCCGAGGTCATGGGACCAACATGACTAAATACCGAAGGCGCACGGAACGCTGTTACGTTCCTACCAAAGGTGGTTCCTATTTTTGTACTTGCATTTTTACATGTTTTCGAACTGCTATGTTGGCAGAAGCTGGGACAAGTAATGGGATCTCACTCACTTACACAGCACTAAGGATTCGAATAGCCAAACTGCCAACCTTTCTGATTGACAAGCTCAGCATCTTTGCCACTGAGCCAACACATCCCTGGTGTAGCTGAGGGAAATAACTTGTTCAAATTTGAAAGGGGAAAAAACCAGTTTTTTAAAATTGCTGCCTAAATATTTTAATTTCCACCTTATTGGCTGTCACCATGAATGGAGAAATTATGTTTTAACAGTTCTTTGTGACACAAACGCAGACACCAATCTAAGACAGTGAGAAGAAACAAAATAGTGTTGAGGCAGTATCTTAGTTCAAATATATAATGTATTGAGAGTTAAAATATACAGTGCCAGAGAAGGGATCCAAGCTATTCAAGCGGCCTTCAACTGGCAAAGAAACTTTACTAACCAACATTATCTCAGTCTTGATAGGAACCAATCTATGTTTCTTTCTGTGCATCTGGTTCCTGACATGATCCTATCATTTGTACAACAGTTCAACATTTCTGACCCCCCCCCCCCTGGAGAAATGATAAAGGTCATGGGAAATTCAGAAGATTAGAGGACCACACTGAGGAGATATAACCACCATTTAGTCAATGATTGTTGGCTCCCAACTTTACAAGAAAAAGGAATTCTGAACTTAGGGTAAGGAAAGATTTTTATATAAGTTGAAAACTGCAAGATGGGAGATTGTAGAAATCTGATTTGTTGGCAACTTTTGGGGAAGCTAAGCAGGCCCTTGTTGGTGTTCATGGAGTTGATTTGTTGCTCAAAACTGTATTTTAAGGAGGGACAGTAATGCATTGTTAAGGCACTGGTATCTAATCCATTCAAGTACACCCGTGGAGCATGGATGGAGCATGTTGTTAATATGTTGCAATTCCCTTATTAGACCTGCTTTCCAGCTGTATTATGGGTGAATGAATCTTATATTTTGTGGTTTATATGGGATTTGCTGTCCTTGTCTGGAAATAAGGAGAAATCTGATAGGATTAGGAAAAGAATGAAGCTGCTTTTGACTCTGTTCATGTCCAAAAAATGGGGAGGAAGAAGGTACAACCTCCATTTTGTTTCATACATCTATTTTCTTACCACAATATGAAATGGAATATCACCAGAACATTGGTGATATCTAATCTCAAGCCAATAGATAACTTCATAAATGGTGTTTGATAGATTTGGGGAGATAATATATGAATAAATTAACTAAATAAGTAATAAAATGAATTATATCTGCAATATCTAATTTGAAATAAGACCAATCCTAAGTATTGGTTCTAACAAATGGATTTGCACTCAACTAGAAATATATTTCATTTTCTGAAGTCAAGGATAAGCAAAATAAAGGTATTCTGTATTCTGTATTTGAGCATCAGTAGAGAAAAGAAGGATTTTCAAAGGTATTATACTAACACTGCATCCTGGCAGACAAAATAATAATTATTTATTTGGATCTGTCTCTAAAAAAACCTTAAACTTAATAAACTTTATCTCTTCTTAATATGTGCCAAAGACATAGATTTTAAAAAAAAACATCAGTGTCACATCAGTGGATGAAAGACAAAACTCCAGCAAAATTAATTTCATGCTGTTCTAACACATTCAAAATGGAATATTTCTGATGAATCTTGCCCTGTCTTCATCTATCTTGATCAGAAGTCCAATAGTCTGCCATTTAATGATGAACTAGCTATAACTATCTGGGCACCATTGAAAATATAACAAATCATGTTCAATGACAGATGATAATTTCTTTCCTGATCTTGTCTAAGTATTGCAAACAATACTGCTACTATATCATAAAACAATTTAATTTCTTCTTTAACCTACTGAATAAAGTCCTGTTATTAATTGTGCAACTTCCTTGAGTTAAAAATGCGTGGGAATTTTAGAAACAAATCTAGTATTTGACAATTTCAAATTAAAACGGGGGGATGAGGGGAGGGAAGAGGGAGGGAGGGGGAGAGGGAGAGAGAGGGAGGGAGGAAGGGTGGGAGAGAGGGAAAGGGAGAGAGAGAGAGAGGGAGGGAGGGAGGGAGGGAGGGAGGGAGGGAGGGAGAGAGAGAACCCAAGATATGATTAGGCAATTTTTTTACAGGCAGCTACTCACTAGAAATGAAATAAATATATTTAACTTGTACTCCTTAGATTGCAGAATGAATCAATATCTGTATTTAGTTAGAACTTTTCTTTTTCTCTTTCTCTCTTTTTGTGGCAGTGATAATTTCCATTTTGAAATTCTAGCAAAAGATCAAAGATGAGAACAGCCAGCCCTACTCAATTTCCATGTTCATAAGCCAACTAGCACTGACTGCATTTTCTTAAGGACTTGGTGAATTGTTCCAATAATCAACATGGTGATGAGCCTTTTTCCCTTTAGAGTCTACTGGATGAGAAAGGGCTGCAGCAGAGCCATTGCTACTGAGCATAAAGAAATGGGGATGAGGAAGTTTTATTTTTGGGACAAATTATTGGTCAGAAAGTCAAGATGGGCAGACTGAAGAGAATGAGAAAATAAAGAGAGCTACATGAAAGAGACCAAAGTTGGTAACACATCTGAGTTGCAAGATGCGAAAAGAGCTTGTTCTCTCTGGAACCCTCAAAGCACATATCAACCTTGTTACAATATAAGCCCAGGAGGCACAATTTTGGAGATGGGACTTAAATAACATTCCGGGCTTCATATTCCAAGTTATAGCAGGGCAAGAGAGAGCAAAAGAGAAGAAAGAGGAGAGAGAGAGAGAGAGAGAGAGAGAGACAGACAGACAGACAGACAGACAGACAGACAGACACAGAGAGAGACAGAGAGAGACAAAGACACAGAGAGAAATATTTATTTCCCACCTTTACTATTTTTACCAAAAAAATCAAGGCAATATCCAACACACCTTCCTCCTATTTTCTCCACAACAATATCAACCCTATTAGGAAGTTTGAGCTGAGAGGAAATGACTAGTCCAAAGTCACTCAGCTGACTTTCATGAATAAGGTGAGACTTGAAATTATGGTCTCCCAGAGAGATGGGTTCCGGACGGCTTTACTGCCAGTTCGCTTGTCCATGTGCTGCGTGCACATGAGCAATTCAATTAAAATTGTTTCACGCATGCACAGAACTTAAAAACAAGATGGTGCCACTGACAACGCTGACCAGAGAATGGTGTGGGGGCATGGCAGGCCTGGGTTGCTGCTGATTCCAGCGACCCATGCCGCCATACCACTACCGGTTCAGCCGAACCGGGCTGAACCGGTAGGAACCCACCTCTGGTCTCCCAATTTCTAGCCTGGTGCCTTAGACGAAATTAGCTTTTATCTTAAAACGTTGTTAAAATTGTACAGAATTAATGACTGGAGCTCAATCTTGTATTTTCAAAGTTTTCCCTTGATATAACATTAATAATAAAAATTTGGGAAGAACTTTCAGAGCTGTCGGGAGGGATAACCAATGTTTCACATGGCCCCTGCGGCTTCAGGCATTATATCTTCAATTTAGGCACACATTAAAAACACTTTGGCTTGCCTTGACATTTGAGAGCCAATAGAAAGGCTGCCAAATTACAGCCATTCTTATTTTTCATGTTTTATTGCTGCATTTATGGTGTTTTATGAGTTTTTATTATTTTATTCAAATGTATTTTTAATTCTGTGCGCCACCTGCGGATGCACTGCATGACAGGTGGTATATACATTTTTAAACTAAATGATGAATAAATAATAGGAAGAAGGAAGGAGAGCAACAAAAATGGGGACTGAAGAAATAAAGAGGTGGCACTCTCAGTGAGGAAAACAGATGGCCGACAAGGGAGAAAAACAGAAAGGGGGTTTCAGATTTTCTTGGATTTGTTCATTAATTATTTGTGTTTAGTGTCTAGTTAGCATGTTGGGTCTTAGCTGTGGGACAAGGATTAATGCTTCCTTTGAAGTATCACCTCAGCTAACATTTCTAGGAACAGAACCAATATAGGCTGATTTATTTATTGTATTAATCCTTGCTTTAGAATAGAACAGAGTAGAATAACAGAGTTGGAATGCACCTTGGAGGTCTTCTAGTCCAACCCCCTGCCTAGGCAGGAAACTTCGGACAGATGGTTATCCAACATCTTCTTAAAAACTTCCAGTGTTGGAGCATTCACAATTTCTGGAGGCAAGTTGTTCCATTGATTAATTGTTCTAACTGTCAGGAAATTTCTCCTCAGTACTAAGTTGCTTCTCTCCTTGATTAGTTTCCACCCATTGCTTCTTGTTCTACCCTCAGGTGCTTTGGAGAATAGCTTGACTCCCTCTTCTTTGTGGCAACCCCTGAGATATTGGAACACTGCTATCATATCTCCCCTAGTCCTTCTTTCTATTAAACTAGAATACCCAGTTCCTGCAACCGTTCTTCATATGTTTTAGCCTCCAATCCCCTAATCATCTTTGTTGCTCTTCTCTGCACTCTTTCTAGAGTCTGCACATCTTTTTTACATTGTGGCGACCAAAACTGAATGCAGTATTCCAAGTGCATAATGCCTTACCAAGTGGTATTAACACCTCACGTGATCTTGATTCTATCCCTCTGTTTATGCAACCTAGAACTTTACTAAAATGTGAATGGGAAAGAAGTTGCCACAGCAAAACTTTAAATAAGCAGCTGTGTAACCATGTTCTGAATTGGACTTATTTTTAAACTTACCAGAAGTCAGACCATGATTTATGAAATAAGGGGGAGGGGGAACTGACTTGGCAAAAATAGAAATATTGGCTTCCAAAGTTCTCTCAGGTTCAGGGCAGAGAGTGAGCATAGAGCTTTCTTCAATGGATCAACATTATGATAAATTATGGTACAATGTTATACACAGGGTCATGGGGTCAGAATGACCTCCATAGCATTCTACAAAGAGGCTTTAAAGTATAATATTTAAGGAAATGGAAAGAAAAAATAATGTTTTATATATATGAGAACAATATATATGATTTCTATTTCTTATTATGTCTATATCCACATTCCAGAGTTAGGTTCATGAGTGTCAAAATAATATAACTTGTATCATGATGTAATCTGATTTAGCTACATAATTAACATTATTTGATTTATGATTTTATGATGTATGCCATGGCATTTGCTCCTTTATCCTGCCCTTCATCTCCACATATGGACACCAATACGAGATTGTGCAAGTATAACCTTTAGATGTAGATTTAGGCTAAATTGTCCATTTTTCTTTCCTAATTTAAAATATTTCTTCCCACCTTATACAACATTACCCTGCCCAGCTCACAAGTGGCAATTGAAAAGTAAAACAGAAAACACCCACACAGAAACTCCTGGAGCTCCTATCCACAACATATCCCTACAGCTGCAACAACTTTCTGTACTCTATCTTATATTACCTCGTACTGCAAAGCTTGTGGGAAAAGCCAGGTCTTCAAGTCTTTTTGGAAATCTCAGAAGCTATGGGAGTGCTGAATCCTAGTGGCAGGGTGTTCTCAACTACTGAGAATTGTGTTGCCTTGATCTCACTAGTTCAATGTTTAACAGAAAAGATACAGAGCCCATCCATCCTATCTGACTTAGTGGAACTAGCAGCTACCCTCAGTGATAGGCAGTAATATAAATAACTTGACTCTATGCCATTCAGAACTTTAACAATGATAACCAACACCTTGAATTGCACCTGGGAAAATACTGCAAGCAAGAGCAACTCATGAGGCAATTGTGTGATGTGGGTGGACTGTGCAATATGCTGTATTGTACCAGGATCAATAGTAATTTCCAGATGATTTTCTAATGTAGAGTGTGTTTATGTAGGGTGCACGGCATAGTCCAACTGAGATGTGACTAAGGCATAAGTGACCATGAGCAGGGCATCCCCTTCCATGAATGAATGTGATTGGCATGTAAGACATGTCTATGCAAAGGCTCACCTAGCCACAGCTGCCACTTCAGCAGAAGCCATGAGTTCAAGAGGAGTCCCAAATTCACAAGGTCTCTCTGGGGAAGTGCAACATCAGCAAATGTTAAAAGTGATACCTCACCACAACCAAGGAGACAAAAAACACACAACCATTCTGCTTGCTATGGTTGAGTTGAACCCACTTCTTCCTCATCCAAATAGCCCCAGTCTCCAGACACTGGAGCTGTGTCACTTGGTCAACCAAACGTGGATATGTACAGCACATTTTCCATATCTGTAGCAGATTTTCCAACAGCAGAAAAAACTCTAGCAGTCTCAGGTAAATGTTAAGAGAAGACAGGAAAGATTTGAGCCCTGATGCATTTCACATTGCAAGGGCCTACGACATGACTTTTTGTTCCCAACCAACAGCTGGTGGAACCTGCTACAGATAAAAAGGAAGAGAACTAGTACAACCTTGTACTATTCACATCCAATCCTTGGATCTGATCTCAAAAATACACCATAACTGATGGCATTAAATGCTTCCAAGAGATCAAAGAGAGCCAGGATAAGTGCATCCCACCCTCCATCCCAGGCTGCAAATTATGCACAAGCACAACTAATACAGTCTCAGTACTTCCTGAACCCTGACAGAAAAGGATTTAAATAATCCACTTCAGGCAGGGCTCTAAAGTTGAGTGACTTTATCCAAGAATTACGGAGAATAGTCCTTACAGTGGCCAGCAAAAAAAAACAAAACACTTCCTACATTTGCATATCCCCGATATACCAACAAATTCTAATAATGGTGAGCTCTAACCCATCACCATTTTGAAAAAAACATGAAACCAGGATTTTTAATTGACAACCAGCTATCCTTCAGGTAAAAGACATAGTAGGATATACCTATTTGATCATTATCTTCTTCTTCTTTTAATGACCCCATAATCCCTTGTGGGGTGGGGTCTGGGCAACTGAATGCAGCTAGCAGAGTGTTTAATGGCCGGATGCCCTTCCTGTCACCAATGCGGAGTCCTGTTCAGCAGATATATTCTCATTGTGCCCAGAGAGAGAAATATCTGCCTCTACCTAGGATCAAACTCACAGCCTCCTGATTGTGAGGCAGGAGCTCCAATTCTAGGCACCACTCCAATTTACCTATTTGATGCCTGGGGTCAAATTGACTTTCTCTTGATTTTGTAAATCATTTATTGAATTGCTTCAGCTATTTCAGAAGAGGGATTAGTACATTTGGATGTAATGTGTGAACTTGCAAAATTGTTGGGTCAATGCTTTGTCAGAATGAAATCTGTCCTTAAAAATACACAAAGAAATTTATCTCAAAGGAGTTAATGTGACTTTACCATACATTCAATGGCCACTTCTTTTAGTATTGTCAATATTTCATACAGCAATAGAGACACTTCAAAGTGAACATTTTTGATGGAGGAAGAGAATTGAAACAATACTAACATGTGTTACCTAAAGTATGCCAAAATAAATTTACTATAATGATATCTGAGAATTGAAACCTATTGTCTCAAACAGATTACACGCTTAGTTTTATATTATTCTTTTCTGTTGAAACTGTTGCATTGAAAACAACAAGTTTAAAGATCAATACTCTATGAGGGAAAATCGCACAAATACTTTTTGAAGGTCTGCTGTTGTTGTTGTTGTTAACTAAAGCATCATTATTGACCTATATGCATTGTCAAGAGATCCTTTTATTTCTCTCCAGTAATCTACTCAGGATATTTTTTTAAAAAAAATTATACAGTCTGCTTTTTCATTCAGAGTCAACAGTCATACAATATATTCTGTGATATGGATTATAGTAAAAGATGCACTTCTTTTCTTCTTTATTTCCTTCCTTCCTACTGATCTATTTATCCTTAGAAAACTATTGCGAGCCACGTTCAGTGCTGGGAGAACATTATAACCCTGCATGTCAGCCAACAGGTAGCACAAATAACAATTCTTGCATGGATTCATTCTCATGTCCAAATCCTTGCATTATTTTCTCTAACTCTCATTTAAAGGCATAAGCATATTTATTTTAGATGATACCATGTTTCCCTGAAAATAAGACAGGTGGTGCAGGAGGCAGCAAGCGTGGTCACCTCATGGCTGCTGCTGTGTTGCAATATTTTCAGGAAGGGCTTATTTTCAGGGAAGTGCTTATTTTAGCGCATGCGCTCAAAAGTCTGATTGGGCTTATTATCTGGGGAAGACTTATTTTTGGGGAAATAGGGTAGATGATAGATAGATAAATTTATATGGCCTCCCAATTCACTCACAGTAATTCCAGACAGTCTACAGAAACAAAACCCCAAATATAAAATCTCATCCCTTCAGGGAAAAGGGCGGCATATAAATGTAATAAATCAATCAAATCAATCAAATCAATTTATTATTATCCTGCATATACCTCCTTGTTGGTAGGATGTAGGCAACAGGAACTTGGCCTGGTATTTTTTTTATTTTTTTTATTTTTTGGATTACACATTGCTAGCTTGCGTCAAATCAATTGACTATACTTTAGCATAAAACTAGCCTCTGACCTTGTTTGTGCATATTGGCCAAATATGTGAAACCTAAATGCTTCTCTCCTTACGGACACCAGGGAATGCTTCATAGTGCATTTGGTTAAATCTGCTAATCTACTATACCTCTTTTCTACCCTGCTAAAAATCATTTTGTGAAACCCATAATGAATGGCAGATCCCTTCTTAACCATATAAAAGTCAGAGACTTGAAAGATAGGAAGAGTCAAATGTAAATGGCATATATTAACCAATGGAATGTATTAAAAAAGTAAATAAATTGTACATCTCTAAAACTAAAGACTGATCCATCTTCTTGCTTGCCCCACAAGCAGGAGGACATGACATCTATTGTTTCAAGAGGGCAGAAGCAATGTGCCTTCACCCTGCCCCTTGCACAGTGTTTCTCAACCTTGGCAACTTTAAGACATGTGGACTTCAACTCCCAGAATTCCCATGCTGGCTAGGAAATTCTGGGAGTTGAGGTGCACATTTTAAACTTGTCAAGGCTGAGAAACACTGCTGTAGCCAGTGAACCAAGCAAGTTGGCTGGCTGTCAGCACCTCTCCATTTAATAATTAGGAAAGAAAGACCATGAGACTCCATACGTGGAAAATCAAATGTACTTTTACTAATTAAAAATGGTTAAAGAGCGGTTGCATAGCGAAGTCTGATTAATTAGGCGCGAAAGCAGTTGATATATAGAATAGCCCATTCCACACACCCTGGCATCATAGACTTAGTCCAATCATAAGTCCTTCAAGTGTCAGGTGTGAGATAACTTCAAAAGGCATCACGAAGATGGAATGTCGGTGCCGTTAGTCCAGGCGGAAAACACCCACGCATGCGTAGTCTGACCATCCAGAGAACTCCAGAACATTCCTCCAGCACATCGAGTAACCCCACCCAAATACCATGCCCTCCCTCCCCGTTTCATGGCAGCTGAAGCAAGAGCAAAGCAGAAGCTGACACTGGCTCCATATCAAAACTTTCCCGAGTCTCTGCCAGAATAAGTAGGGAAATCAGACCATCCTGCTTACAGAAAGATCTATATCTCAATTAGGTACAGTTTCTTCGGTATGTACTGTATGGCCTCCCTGCTCCTATGCCTACTCACTAGGCCAGTTGGTGAACCTTTTTGGCACCAAGTGCTGGAATGGGAACACGTGCATGTGCACATGCCAGAAACCAGAAGAACAAACACCCGGTGCACATGTACACGCCGGGAAGATGATCTTCTGGTTTCTAGCACATAGATGTGCATTGGCCACCTGGTCTTCCGGTTTCTGGTGTGTATGCACATGTGAAGACTGTACATGCACATGCTGGAAACTTGAACGGCAGCCGCCCTGTGCATGCATGCATACAGGGTGGCTGCTCTTCTGGTTTCCGGCACTCCCGTGCGCATGAAGACCAGCTGGCCGGTGAACCCAAAAGAGCAATGGGTGATGGCTCGCGTGCCCGGAAAAATGGCTCTGCATGCCACTTTCGGCACATGTGCCATAGGTTCAGCATCACAGCACTAGGCACTTGGTATCAGCAGACACTTGGTAACTCAGGTGCTGGGTTGCTTTTCATGAAAGGCTGATTTTTTTAAAGTGAATTTCTTTGTGTCTTTTTTAAACAGGAAGATAAATGTTGAGAAATTGTTTGTTTCTTTTTTTAAAAGTTGGGTGAAATTGAGAGGAAGTCTGCCAAAGTTTCCCTTCTAGCCCAGAAACAGGAAGAACTCTCCCACCTCCCATTCCTTGAAAGACATGACCATAAGGAAAGAGAATATGGGAACTGTTCAGCTCGGAACAAAACATATGTTACAAACACAACAGAATGGTTATGCTCTTAAAATATGTGGAGTTACTCTAATGGAAAAAGAGTCTTGGTGGAGTGATGAAGTGAAGGAGAAAAATGAAGTACATCAGAGAATTATTTCTGAAAAAGAAAAAAGAGGAGAGACAGATAAGTGCATTAATCCGTATAAAGCTGCTTCTTGGCTACACCTGATGCTAAATTTGAAGATCCAACTTCATCTTCATGGAGGAAGATGTAAGCTATAGTCCAAAGAAGAACCAGTGTACTGTTTTTCAGAAAAGAGATGCCAGGAAGAAGCAGAGGACCAACATAGATTGTCATTCTTTAGATTTCTGAACTAGATCATCTTTTAGGGTAGGAGCTTGGGTTAGTCATTTGTAGCAAAAAAAGAGAGGATCTTTTAATGTCAAACAAATTTAGCTTTCGTGTGGTAGAATACATTTGATTGTTATGAGAATAATTATTAAAATTATTACACAACTCCCACACCTCTGGGCAGCTCATAAGTATAATCGTTTTAAAAAATACACAAAAACAAAAATAAAAGAATAAAAGTTGGCAAAGATGAGAAGAACTGGACAGGAACAAAGAAGAGACAAACCTCCAAGGTGGTTTAATTTAGCCCACCAAAAACATGGGTTAAGAACCAGGTCTTTAAGCCCCTTTGAACACCAGCAAGGTGGGAGCCTGCCAGATCTTGGATAAGGACTTTCATTCCAAAAGGCAGGTGCTGCTACAGGGTCCTGATAGATGATGTTGTTTCATTAAAGCAGCCTGGTATTTGCCAATTCTGGCAGGCTGAATTGAAAGAAAGGGAGATGGGCAATCCCTCAAGTCACCAGGTCTTATGCCCTTAAAGGTAGTGACCAGCACCTTGAATTGCACCCCGAAGCAATTAAGTTCCTCCTTTGAACAATGAAATTTCACTAGCACTCTAGTGTAGCTTCCCGTTAATTTTAATTGATCTGGCACAGGAGAAGTGTCTGATAAATTATATATGACATATAGTACATTTGGACCCAGGAGCAACTATCAGTTTGAATAAACTTCTTCATAATATTGGTCAACTATCTGCATGGTTATCTAGCCAGTTCATTCTATCATTAAATATTGTACTTAACCATGAACTGAAAGAAATGTGCACAAACATGCTGTCGTATTATGCTAATGAAGTGTAAGTTGGAAGCGGTAATGTGGCTATATTAGGCTGCAACCTGCCTTGAAATAAGATCATAACATGACTCTTTATGAAAGAAAGAATTAAAAAAACCTTGTCTCCCAATGTCATTTTACATTACAGATAAATACCAAGGTAAATATTTAGAGAGAAGGAAATAGGTCAATTCTTCTGCAAAACTAAACTATGCACTTATAAAAATATACAATTCATTAGAGTCCCAAATTAGTTTAAGATATTAATAGTTACTACCAGGAAATCCAAAATATGTATCATATTTGAACCTACATAAATCTGTAGTCCCAATTTGTTGAGTCTCTCTCTCTCCCTTTCTCCCTCTCTCTCCGTCTCTCTTTCTTTCTCCCTCTCTCTCCCCCCCTCTCTCTCACACACACATTTAAGGGTCAACAGAAGCTGTTATCTGTCAGATACAGATAGAATGTTGAATATTCCCAAATAGAAATTGGAATTTAGAGTTTGATTATGATTCAGGGGAGGGGGGAATCATTTCCCAGGTAAAATAAAACAGGAGCTTAATTTAAAACCTCTCTGGCAATTTATTTATTCCAAAAAGTGTCCAATAAATAAATGATCAATATGATAGGCTGCCCCTTGCCAGAATGAACCTCTAATACTCCTTAGTCTAGGGAATTGGAGAGTTTTTAGTCTTTCCAATTTGGGTCTTTCTTAATCCGCAGAGAATTAGAAAGGAAGATGCTTTTTTATTTTCCTGCCAAATTCCAGAAATACTGAATTTAATAAACCTTGTATGATTGTATCAGCCCTATGATTCTATAAATTCTGAAATCTCAGGAATAGTTATATTGCTGTGGAACTTGTAGGTGGCGAAATGTTTAATAGGAAATTAATTAAAGTCAATGAAATCAAATATCTAGATATAGAAAGGAGTTTATTAGGGAGAGGGAAATATAGAAAACCAGGCAAAAGCAACAATGATACAGAATTTCATATAAAATACATTGAGCTGTGCTAAACTAGTTAATTCTTGATAATGATTGAATGCCAGATTTTGTGGATTCCTAGTGACAAAATAAATGACTTTTCTCCTTAATTATCTGTTCCTAACAAGGACTTTCAGATCTTCCAAAAATGCACTCATTGGCACTGTAATTAAACCTATCCAGATAACCGCTGGTCATCCTCTTCTCTTGATTGCAATTTATTTTTGGAATTAGTTGAAGAGAATAGCTACAGAATCTATGGAATCCAAAGCACCTTTTTAGATTCAGATTTGGACATCATATAGTCTTAGTACTTTCTGCAAAACATGCTTATAAGAGTGATCTGTTCTGCTATTTTCATCACTTTCTTCTAGAGATTATTTGGATAGGCTTTCTTGGAAAAAGGAGACCATGCTGATTTTGCTCCTTTTTCTCAAGAAATTCTGGTGGCAGATGCCTTGTTAGCCTGTGTCCAATCTATTGCAGTTCTTCAGTACTTTCAGTCATCCTGTCGTAACACCTTTTAATTCTTGCAAATACATAGGGTAGGGTAGGATGGGATAACAGAGTTGGAAGGGACCTTGGAGGTCTTCTAGTCCAATCCCCTGCACAGGCAGAAAACCCTATACCATTTCAGACAAATGGTTATCCAACATCTTTTTAAAAACTTCCAGTGTTGGAGCATTCACAACTTCTGGAGGCAAGTTGTTCCATTGATTAATTGTTCTAACTGTCAGAAAATTTCTCATTAGTTCTAAGTTGCTTCTATCCTTGATTAGTTTCCACCCATATGATATATACGTATATATAGAGGTAGAGCTATAGAGATAGAGATGATATACAGATAGATATGAGAGAGGGGGGGAGGGAGGAAGGGATGGAGGGAGGGAGGGAGGGAGGGAGGGAGAGAGAGAGAGAGAGAGAGAGAGAGAGAGAGAGAGAGAGATGATTATGATTCTGAGATTAGAGATAGATGACGGATGATTGATAGATGATAGAGGTACATATGATAGAGGTATATACAATATTCACAATGGCACACATACTTCACAATTCAATCTGTGAAATCATTCCCCCAAAAGGCTAATGTTGATAATGAGATGCCAACAAGTATGTAAGTTCAGAAAAACAAGTAATCAGAGTGGTAGACTTTATTAGGCTTTATTTTTAACAGTTTTTTTAAAGTTATTATTTTTAGAGTGAATAGAACACTTTATGCACTTCTTCAGCACACCTTCTCCATGGGCTTTTTGCTAAACAGTTGGAGGGCACTGTGATATTCTTAGCTACCTAGCTACCTCTGCTTTAAAAGACAAGCAAGTGAGTATTTCAAAAATAAATTGGATAAAAACCCCACTTAAAGTAGCCAGGGCATTTAAAGTCCTTTAAAGGGTCTAGAATTCCTGCTATTTCCATCCTATTCTTCTAAAAAATTCAACAGCTTCAGTCACTTTGCAGTTTTTTCCTTCTAGCTTATGGTATTTTTTTTATCAAATCTAATATTCTTTGAATCATGCCAACTTCAAAGTGCATTTAGCTGATTCAAAAAAGTCCCACAGGCTGGGTTATTCAGTACTTGCTGTTTTTCCTGGTATACCTTCAGTTAAATCTTATTGTATGTATTGTAAATCAAATATTCATTCTTGTTGTTGTTTTTAAAAAGCAGGTTTATTCTATATTAGTCAGATAGCATGCTCTGCAAAATGCAGAATTCCTAATTAGTATTGCCATTCAAATACATTTAGAAAACCCATTGTTTGGGAGTGCCACAATTTAGGCAGGAGTGTTTTGAAACTGGAATTAGACTTTCACACCAAAGCAAAGCACTTCTCTTTACCCAGAGCTGCATTACTTTTCTTGTATTAATTTTCTAGCCAGCAGAAACCTGTCTGTCTGATGGAAATTGCATTTTCAATGCCCAGGTGTGTCAAAAGGTCCACTAAAATATCCTTTGTGACCTTGATGCAGATTTAATCTGTCACAGTGCACACATTTTAGCTATAGTCCTGTCTTTTCTGCCGTCTGGTCCTATAAAAAGTCAAGCAGATATCTTTTCATTCACTTGCAACATATGATGTGACCTTGGCAATGGTCTAATCTATCTTGGCAGATTCAAGATAGAGAAACAAGGAATAGAGACAGATCTGTTAGTTTCTGCTATTAATCAATGTCTTGACTGAAAGCTCATTATGAGCTGAAGGAATGTTTCAGACCCTGGTCCACCTAGAGAGATGCTGAAAGGAAGACCAGGAAACCAGAGCTGCCTTTTTAATTTCAGGAGACAATAAGAATGGGAGACAAAAAGTTCTGAATGATTCTTCAATCTAATGGTCCACGAAAACAAATATAGGCATGAACAGCAAGAACTGCCCAACTTCATGACCAATGCCATTCAAATGAAATATGAAAGTAAAGGTAGTCCTCAAAGTATGACCACAATTGAGCCCAACATTTTCTGTTGTTAAATGAGACATTTGTTAAGTGAGTTTTGCCCCATTTTATGACCTTTCTTGGCACAGATGTTAAATGAATCACTGCAGTTGTTATCTGGTTGTTAACAGAATCTGGCTTCTCCATTGACTTTGCTTGTAAGAAGGTTGCAAAAAGTTATCACATGACCCTGGGACACAGCAAAGGTCATAAATATGAAGCAGTTGCCAAGCATCTGAATTTTGATCACAGGGTCATGGGGATGCTGCAAAGGTCGTAACTGTGAAAAATGGTCATGAATCACATTTTTCAGTGCCGTTATTACTTTGAATGGTCACTAAACAAACTGTTGTATGTTGAGGACTACCTGTACATACTTTCAATTAAAGTGTTAAATGGTTTGAATCAATATTGTACACTAATATTTTACAGAGACTAAAGTTGAACACATATGATGTGACTTAAAGTCTCATTATAGTATGGTGCTATGGACATGAGAAAACAGGCACTGATGGTTATTGTACAAGGTATATTTGTACAAGCTATATTTATTGTACAAGCTATTGTAAGCGTTCCAAATACCATGTAGAATCAAATCAGAATTGAAGGCAAAACTATGCTTAAAGTTCCAATTTAATAAAGCAGGCATGTTGGCACATAGCTCTGGGGATCCCAACTCTGGAAGTTACATCAGAATCCCATCCAGTTAAAAGTTCATGATCTTATCCCCACACCCATAGTCCATCACATAGTCCAATCTTCTCCTTCCACACCGGCGTCCATGCCCAGCTTCTTCCGGTCAAGTGTGAAAGTCCGGAGACAAAGGATGACCTTGACTTCTAGCAAAGAATGAAAAACAACACATTCCAAAATCCTACTCCTTCTAATCCCCCCTCCCATTGACTATACTTAAAGAAACAGCATAATTAAATAAGAGAAAGTGTGGCAGGCCAAAATTTAAAAGGAATATAAATGCAGGCCTGACAGTTATATTTATTCAGCCACAAATCTGGTTTGTACATGTTACAGAATTTTAGTTTCATTCATGATAGTTCATTGAATACATTGGATCTATGCAATGTGCAAATTATCTTCAGTCTGCAGGAGAATCTATGTAGAACATTAATCTTGCAACAATCTTTGGGCTTTTCGGCATTATAATATTAAGTTAGTTGATTCCTATGAGTAAATAAATTAGAAATCAAACTGGCTTAAGAAATGCCTTTCTAAGTGTCATCTCCTTCCTCTGCTTTGGCCATCTGTCAGGATCATGCTTACCACAGCTTATGATTGGTGAATTCCTATTTGTTTACCACTCCTAGGCATTCAGCAGCAGCAGCAATTATAGAGTCATATTACTGTAAGTAAGATTTAGTGATTCTGATGTAAGCCCTCCATTTTTCCAGCATTACTATGATATTGCACACATATTTCAAAGGGGTGGAGCTTCTTATTTGACATTTTAGTGTCAGTTTTAACAGAACAGATTAACAGAGTTGGAAGGGACCTTGTAGGTCATCTAGTTCAACATCCCACCCAAGCAGAAAACCCCACACCATTTTTGACAGATGGCAGTCCAGTCTCTTCTTCAAAGCTTCCAGTGATGAAGCTTGCACATCTTCTGAAGGCAAAGCTGTTCCATTCGTTGATTGCTCTCACTGTCAGAAAATTTCTAATTTCCAGATTTAATCTCTCCTTGTTCAGTTTCCATCCATTATTTCTTGCTGGCATTGAGGTGCTTTGGAAAATAGCTTGCCCCCTTCCCTACTCTCTGTGGCAACCCCTCAAATATTGGAACACTGCTATCATTTCAGTTTATTGGTATTTGTATGCCGCCCACTCCCAGGGGACTCTGGGCAGCTTACAGAAAACAAGGGAATTAAGAATTAAAAATAGAAATAATCATTTTAAAATTACACAACATACATACACTTAAAATGGGGCTGGATGCTGATCAACAGCCCCAGACCTGCTGGAACAGCCAGGTCTTAGTGGCTTTATGGAAGGCCAGAAGAGTAGTGAGAGTCCGGATCTCTATGGGGAGATCGTTCCATAGGGCCAGAGCAGCAACACAAAAGACCCTCCCCTGGGGGGGGGGGGTCACCAGCCGACATTGATCTGCCAATGGTAGCCGGAGGAGGCCCAATCTGTGTGATCTAATTGGTCTTTGGGAGGTAAATGGCAGGAGGCGGTCTCTCAGGTAGCCAGGTCCTAAACCATGTAGGGCTTTAAAAGTAACGACTAGCACCTTGAAGCGTATCCGGAGACCAATGGTAAGCCAGTGCAGCTCGCGCAGGATAGGTGTAACATGGGTGTATTTAGGTACACCCATTATCGCTCGCGCGGCTGCATTCTGGACCAACTGCAGTCTTCGAGTACTCTTCAGGGGCAGCCCCATGTAGAGCGCGTTACAGTAATCCAGTCTTGAGGTGACGAGGGCGTGGGTGACCATCCGAAGGGCCTCCCGGTCCAGATAGGGTTGCAACTGGTGCACCAAGTGAACCTGGGCAAAGGCCCCCCTGGTCACAGCCGACAAATGATGTTCTAACGTCAGCTGTGGGTCCAGGAGGACTCCCAAATAGCGAGCCCTCTCTGAGGGGTGTATAACTTCACCCCCCAGGCTAAGAGATGGAATAACTGGACCATCCTTGGGAGCGAGCATCAATAGCCACTCAGTCTTGTTGGGATTGAGTGCAAGCTTGTTCGCTCCCATCCAGACCCTGACAGCCTCCAGGCACTGGCACATCACTTCTACTGCTTCGCTGAGCTGGCACGGGGTGCACAGATACAGTTGAGCATTGTCCGTGTATTGGTGGTATTTAATCCCGTGCCGGCGAATGATCTCACCCAGCGGCTTCATGTAGATGTTGAATAGGAGGGGGGACAGGACCGACCCCTGCGGCCTAGGGGTCGATCTCTGTCCTCCAACCAACACCGACTGCGACCTATCCAAGAGGTAGGAGGAGAACCACCGTAGGGCGGTGCCTCCCACTCCCACCTCTCGCAACTGTCGCAGAAGGATACCATGGTCGATGGTATTGAAGGCCGCTGAGAGGTCAAGAAGCACTAGGATAGAGGAATGACCCCTATCCCTGGCTCACCAGAGATCATCGATCAGCACGACCAAAGCAGCTTCCATGCCGTAACCAATAGCAGTAGACTTAGCAGTAGACTTAGCAGTAGACTTATATACCGCTTCATAGGGCTTTCAGCCCTCTCTAAGCGGTTTACAGAGAGTCAGCATATTGCCCCCAACAATCCGGGTCCTCATTTTACCCACCTCGGAAGGATGGAAGGCTGAGTCAACCCTGAGCCGGTGAGATTTGAACCGCTGAACTGCTGATCTAGCAGTAGCCTGCAGTGCTGCATTTAACCACTGCGCCACCTCGGCTCTGAAACCCGACTGAAAGGGATTCAGATAATCAGTTTCATCCAAGGTCCATCGGAGTTGAAAGGCCACCACCTTCTCAACAACCTTCCCTACAAAAGGGAGGTTGGAGACTGGACGATAGTTGTTCAAAATGGCTGGGTCCAGAGAAGGTTTCTTCAGGGGGGGTCTCACCACTGCATCCTTTAGGGGGTGTGGGAAGGATACCTCCCGAAGAGAAGTGTTAATAATCATCTGGAGCCAGCCACGTGTCACCTCCCTGCTGGTGGAGACCAGCCAGGAGGGGCACGGGTCCAGTATACAGGTGGAGGCACTCACCACTCCCATGGCCTTGTCCACTTTCTCAGGAGCGACAAGTTGAAACTTGCTCCGTAAAATCTGCTCAAGACTTTCCCCCGGTACCTCGGCTGGTACCGTGCAATTGGAGTCCAGGTCCGTCCGAATCCGAGCGATTTTATCCGACAGAAACTGGACAAATTCCTCAGCTCTATCCTGTAAAGGGTCGTCCACATCCCTCCCTTTCAAGAGGCAGCGGGGTATTCTAAACAGGGTGGCTGGGCGCGATTCTGCAGATGCAATAAGAGTGGAAAAATGTGCACATTTTACCGCCCGTATCGCCACTAGATAAGTCCTAATGAAGGCTCTTAATTGTGTTCAGTCAGATTCAGAGTTACTGGCCCTCCAGCGGCGCTCTAGGCATCTCTTTTGGTGCTTCATCTCCTTGGTGAACCAAGGAGCCCTCCTGGATCCACTAACTCAGAGAGGTCGTAAAGGCGCAATCTGGTTTAGAGCCCCCGCCACCGCTGTATTCCAAGCAGCAACTAAGGACTCTGCCGGACTGTGGACGAGAGCGTCAGGTATTTCACCAAGCGCCATCTGAAATCCCATAGGGTCCATCAGGAGCCTGGGGCGGAACCACCTAATTGGTTCCCCCTCCCTACAGTGGGGGATTGGTTTCCGAAAGTCAAGCCTTGGTAGGAAGTGATCAGACCATGACAAGGGCAAGGTCTTAATGCCCTTCAAATCTAGATCACGTCTCCACTGCTCTGAGAGGAATACGAAGTCAAGCGTGTGACCCGCTGAGTGAGTCGGACCCCAAATTACTTGGGTCAGGTCCATGGCTGTCATGGAAGCCATGAACTCCTGCGCCCCATTAGAGTGTTTGCCAAGCGAAGGCAGGTTGAAATCCCCCAGCACAAGAAGCTTGGGGAACTCTACCGCCAGTTTGGCTACTGACTCGAGGAGCACAGGGAGGGCTGTTGTAATGCTGTTGGGAGGTAGGTACATTAGCAACAAGCCCACTTGACCCCCAAGGTTCAACTTCACCAACAGGGACTCACACCCGACAAGCTCCGGAGCAGGGATCCTACGAGGAACTAATGACCTTCGGATGATGGCTGCCACTCCCCCACCCCTTTCTCTGGTGTCGCGGCTGATGGAGCACCTGAAACCCTTCTGGGCACACTTCAGTGAGGAGGACTCCTCCCTCCTGGCCCAGCCAGGTTTCAGTAATACATGCCAGGTCTGCCCCCTCGTCTAATATTAGGTCCTGGATGAGGGGAGCTTTGTGAACAACAGACCTGGCATTTAGCAACAGCAGCCTGAGACCAGGGCCCTGACAACTCTCGCCATCTGGTCCTGGAGTAGAGCTAACGGGGCTGGAAGGAGGGATCTCTGTGACGTAGTGAACCCTCCTTCTCCGGTAATGGCTAGCCCTGTAGCTCCCGTCAAACCTGCCTCTCCCAACAATGACCGGAATGCCCCAGCCCATCCCCGCAGCCGTAGACCCTATTGCCCCCCCTGTAGCCTCCGTTATCCCCGGCAGGCCATTCTTATCAATCATTCTAGGATGAGAGGTAAGCCTGGGCCCCCTACCGCTTCTGCTACAGCACTCAGCGGAGGAGGCACCAGGCTGCACTCCCAGTCCTCTCATGCATACCACAGTCACCCACTCAAACAGTCCCCACTATAGGCAGTTAAAAGTACAAGGATACAATAGATAATTAAAATAAGGGGCACACGCATCCACAATCATACCATACACACCTCATCCATAGAATTGTGCAAGGCTTAAGCACAATCAATGGGTTTGTGGAGATATAGGGGGTGAGGGTCCAGAGTCAGAGATGAATAGGATAGTTGTAGATGTAGATGGGGAGGCATAAGTACCAAGTTAAGACAGGAGGTAGTCTGAAGCTCGCCCCCCCCCCCCCCCGTTTCTCACTGTTAGTCCAAAGGGGCACAGTCTCGAGGGGGTGTAGGTGAAACAGGGCAGCGTTAAGAACAATGGCAGGAGGGGGGTCTCCCCTGATCCTTCTCTTCACTAGACTAGCCATGCCCAGTTCTCGCAACCATTCATCATATGTTTTAGCCTCTATTCCTCTAATCAACTTGGTTGCTGTACTCTGTACTCTTTCTAAAGTCTCAACATCTTTTTTTTATAATGTGGTGACCAAAACTGGATGTATTCTAGGTGTGGTCTTACAAGGTCCCTTTTATAGAGTGGTATTAGTACCTCACTTGATGTTAATTGTATCTCTCTGTTAATGCATTGGGATTGCATTGGCTTTTTTGGCTGCTGCCGCACACTGTTAGCTCATATTTAGCTGGTTGTTAAGACTCCAAGATCTCTCTGACAGTCACTGCTATTAAGGGTGGTTTCACCCAATCTATACACGTGTACTTTGGGTTTTTATTGCCTAAGTGTAAGACTTTACTTTTTTCTACATTGAATTTCATTTTCTTAAATAGGGCCCAGTGTTCAAGTCTGTCAAGATCCGTCTGGATCTTGGGCGTATTTGATTTTTGTTTTTTTAAGTGGATTTCATTCAGCATAGAGAAGGTCCAGTCATAGACATGTTACACAGTTTCAAAAAGGTACATCTAGGCTTCAGAAACCGGGGGGGGGGGGGGGCGGGAAGAGAGGACATCTAGGAAATGATCTGAAAAGTGTCACAAACACAAAATGATGATCACATCACCTTTCCTAGGATGACAGACTTTTCTTGATCCTCCTTTTATGATCGATTTGATGTTATATTGCCTCTTCGTCCATGGCCATGGCAGAACTGTGAGCAAAGCTGACGTGGCCCTTTGAATGGTGTCGTTTTTTAAAAAAAAAAACTGCCTTTTTCCAGACAAAAGAGGAATAATAGATAAAATTAGTTTAAAAAAACAATCCAGCTCTCAAAAGAACAAGAAATCTCAGATCAGAGCTCTCAGGACAGGTATCAGGCATTGAAGTGAACAGTCATGTACTATCTGAGCAACTGATATATCTTATTAAATGTCAGTTTCATTAAAGGTCACTGGCTGAATTGATTTTGGAAAAGTTTTAACATAACAAACCCTGCCAAGCAATTCCTTGTTGGATCAGAGAACAAAACCATTTTAACACAGATCGGGCAAGCCAGAGGACAGAATTCACAGCTGTTTTATATTGTATAAGTATATTTATAAGATTGTGCCCACATCTGCAAGGATAAGAAAAATGAGAAAAGGTGAAGTCATGTTCTAAACCGATTTTCAAAGTGCCCATGTATACAGCAGATACTTTTCTGTTATTACTCAGGGAGAAAGCTCATAGCTACAGGGTATTTTTTTTCTGTTTGCCATAATCTATTCTAGGTGTCCATCTTCCTTTAGATGATATGTGGAGTGTTAAGACAATATTTCAAAATTTCTTGAGGTTTAGAAACCCAAATAGTGGTAACTCATTTAATAGTGTTCAGGAGTCAAGAGTCCTATTCATTGAACTTTTTTTTTTTTAAAGGAGAAGAAGTGACCCTTGTCCCATTGTGAAAACAGCTGTTGAAAATCTTATGAATAATATTTTACCTATTACCTAAACAAAAACCATCGGGATATAATGACAGTTTCAGTAACATCATGGAAGAAAATTGGCCACTTTTTAAGCTTCAGAGAAAAGTCACGCTATGATCTCGTTAGGCTGAACTTCTTTCTTGTGGTTCTTTCACTTGATCTAGATTCAGACTTAACAATACAGGCAGTCTTCACTTACTGATGGTAATTTGGACTGGGATTTCTATTATTATTATTAACACTGTCATAAAGCACAACATCACATGATCATGCTGACTTATGATTTCAATTTTGCCATCCCTGTTGTTAAGTGAATCCCACACAATCGCAGCATCCCACAGTCACATGACCAAAGGGATTCCACCATAATGGTCCTTAAGATTGGTTCATCTTAAGTCCCCTCATTCAGCACTTTTGTAACTTCAAAAGGTCACTGAATGAGTGGTGGTTAAATGAGGACTACCAGTACATGAATTGAGATGTGATACAGGAAGGCAACTATTTTTGCCCTTCCAACCCCAACTCTAACTCTCTGTATCAAGTAGGTCACTTTATGGAAGAGAAATTGTCAGCCTTACAAGTCTTAGGATTTTGACAACATGTGAATTTGTGGATTTTAATAATTAAATCAACTCCAACTATTATAACAAAGAGTGAGACATCTGCAGGATCTTTCAAAAAATGATGAAACACTATTCTACCATCATGATCAAGCTCTGCTGTTTTCTTAACTGCAGGTGCCCGCACCACCCATATACAAAAGGGACAGAGTTTACATTGCCATACTGTTTTTGTCACTCTCCCCCACTTTTACCTACCTTCAGATAATGTGTATTATGGCATCACACCACAAAGTCCACTCTTGTATATGAAGCACACCTTCACATGGAAGTATATAAGGAGCAATGCATGCATTACAAAATCAGTGCATACATACTATACATTTTGCCATTGCCCATCTCCACTCTTACTTTCCAGTGATGACCCAAAAACGCTCATTAGTACTCTGGTCTCCATGTTAAGCCTTCCAAAACCATTTCATTTTTGAGATGGTTCTATGTAGAACCATATATGTAGAACCATCTCATTTGTAGATATAAAACAAAGCCATATATGGCTATTGTTGTTGTTGTTAAAGTCATGTCTGACCATTGGTGGGTTTCTACCGGTTCAGCTGAACCGGTTGTAGCTTGGCAGCACCCCCAAACTGGTTCCCCTGGTGGCACCATAGGTGCCGCCATCTTGTTTTTGGCTTCTGTGCATGCACAGAAGCATTTTTATAGTACTGTGCACATGGCGCATCTTCTCTGAACAAACAGGCAGCAGTGGCTGCCGGAACCCACCACTGTGTCTGACCCATCGTGACCCCACGGACAGCATTTCTCCAGGCCTTCCTATCATCTACCATCCCTTGGGGTCCATTTAAGCTCACGTTGACTGCTTTGGTGACTCCATCTAGCCACCTCAATATCTCATACAATGAATATTGTATTTTAGGATAATGTGATGGTTACAATTTAAACATCTCTTCTATACTTGCTTCAGAACTATTTCATATCTAGATCATTTACTAAATGAACAGTTGGCAATGAAAAGTGGGAGCAGCTTTACTCAATGGTGCTCTTTAAATATGTTAGACCTCAACAGTTGTCATCCCCAACCATCATATCCACTGCATATTTTCCCAGCCTGATATCCTCCAAATATAAAAATACTGCAATAAGAGTGGATTCTGATATGCCTCTTCTTTTAACTGCCTACCAACAATGACACATGTCTCCAGATTTAATACATTTAGTATAGCAATGCTAGTTCCCCATAGGTTAATAATACATATGATTCATCTCAGAAGGAAAGTGGAAGCATGTGCCCTTCATTTACCATGCCACCTTCACAGTGCTTCTTCTTCCCTTATTCTGAATGTAGTTGCTGCACTTGGAGCAACTGCTCCACTTGTTTTATAGAAGCAAAAGGTTTAAATTAGGGAAGCCTCTTTTGCTACTTCAAATAAAAAGTGTCATTTGGTTGCAAGTCCTCCTTTTGTTTAGATGGACCCATGGTTCCCTCAGCAGGACTCCAGGTCAGTCTCATTATGGGTTCCTCTCCCCATCACACAGGAAAGCCATTTGGTTATGGAAAGGAAGCATTGTGGCTCACCGGCAGCCAGCGGAGTTGGCAGCAGAGGCAGTCAATGAGGAGGTTGGGAAGGAACATGGGCCAGCCCTGGGGGTTGAGGAAAGCTCAGACGTGGGCTCTGCATCAGGAGTTAGACAGCAGGGAGGCAGAAGAACAGCTGGTGCCCGTTCCCAGTGTGCGCATGCACAGAGCTGCCAGAAGACAAGAACAGCTAAGAAAGCAGCGTCGACTTAGGAGTGATTGGCCACTCCCATAGGAAGCAAAAGAGGAACAAATGGGGAGTGGGATTTTGATTAGTTCATTCGGTCATTTCAAGAGTGGAAATGTCTGTTTGTGACTATAAGAGACTCGGTGCCAAGTTTCCTTTGCCCTTCATTTGGAAACTAGTTATCTGGAAGCGCTCCAAATGAGATAAGGTCCGTGTGGATAAACATTCCTCTGAAAGACTGTTCGCTAACCCTTGCTGACTGTGAATGAAAGGAATTCACAGTCGTGTAAATAAAAGAGGTTTTGCCAGGACCAAGACTTTGTGTCTTGCTTTCTAAGAAAGCCTGGGTCAGAAGAGGAAGCAGTTTTTTTTTATCATGCCCACTTTGTAGAGCTTTTATAATTTCATACCTCTAAGTATGATTACTTTGAGATAAATGTCTCCCAGCACTGATGGTATTGCTCATTGCAGATGTGGCTACTGCAAAGGTGAGACATCATTCTCCTGATATAAACGACAGGAAGAAATGGCACCAGAACTTCCAAAAAAAAAGAACCCACTCCATATGGGCTTCCAATGGGAAAACTGTAGATCAGTCAGGAGGGTTCATTGCCTATTTAGAGTCAGTTTGGCCTACTGGTTAAGACATCAGGTTAGAAACTAGGAGGTTTATGAAACCTTTGCCTCTCAATCCAACTCAGCTGACAAGATTGTTATTGTAGGGAAAATGGGAGGAGAAAGGAGCATTGTATGGGTTTGCCACCTTGGGTTATTTATAAAAATAATAAAGATGGGAAATAAATACATAATGAAAATATTTTATGTATTATTTACTTGAGATATAAATATGGGGAGATACTCCCAAGGTGCTTTTTCAGGAGGCAAATGGGCCTTTCTTGTTTTTCTTTGAAGATGATTCGCTTCTCATCCATATAAACTTTTAGCTATGCAGTTTGGGATAAACACCCTTTAAATGGTGTGGAAGTATGAACCGATTTCCAGAAAAATTGCCGACTACAGGAACCATTAGCACTACTCAGGTGACCCTGAGGATCCAGATAAATTTCCAAGTGCTTGAACAACCCTCTAAAACGATGCAAATGACCAGCTGTCTGCAAGGAATATAAATAGTTCCATTTCCCCAACATCCAGTCAGAGCTGAAGAAGCTTCTTGGATGAGAACTGAAATGTCTTCAAAGAAAAAAAACAAGGAAGTCCAGTTGCCTCTTGAAAAAAAGCACCTTCGGGATAACCATGACCTGGATGCCTGAGAATCTCTATAGACTTTTAGACATGGGGTGATACTGATTCTAATCTTTCCTTAGACTCAGTGGTGGGTTCTGGATTCTGGCGTCACCCACATGCACGCGTGTGTGGCGCACTCATGCATTGTAGCAACAAATAACGCTTCCGCAAGCCTCCACAATGCTCCAGCTGCTCAGTGGAGCATCGCGCAGGCGCTGTACATGCCATACGCATGAGCGGAAGTGCCAACAGCTTTAAAACACAGTAAGGAACGCAGGCAGGTGGGTGGGCCTTCCGGAGCACCGTACTGGAACGGTACCCAGTGCTCCGGGCAGGCTCCAGTACGCCCGTACTGGGGTGTACTGCCTGGAACCCACCACTGCTTAGACTGTATAGTAAAACACAGCCCATAAACTTCAGGGAAGAAGCCTTCATCCTGCTGTGAATTGATTCAGGAAAATACACATACACACTTATACATAATCCTAAATCAATTCTCTGGAAGATAATGGCTTTTTCACTGCAGGTTATAGATTGCAACCTACATATGGAAGTTAAAAATTATATGCAGATTCACATGCATACTTACATCAATAGATATGCATGTATATATTTATACATATACATAGACACCTCTTTTTCATTTAAGAACAAAAAGTCCTTTACTAAATTATACTAACGGTCAGCTTTAAAATTAAAGCTATAATTTTATTGGAGTGCTCCTCTCCAGTGGACCTAACTATGATTCTTTACTGCAGTTATATTATTGGATTTCTTAAATCACACTTGAATGGTTTCCAGAAACACATATAAGAAATTGTCAAATGCCAGCAACGACTCAAACAATAATACACGAGATACTGAAGAACTGTAGATAGCAAGTTATTTTCCACAAAACTCTTCTAAATCTATAAGAAAAACCTGTGAAAGTAAGGATACTCTCCTCTCAATGCTATATTCTGATTTTGTAGTTTAACCCCTCACGTTCCATGCAATTATCAACTATTAAGTCAATGGGAAAAAACATTGTAAAAAATATAGGAAACATTAGTTCAGTTACAATATTAATCCTCAGTTTTAGCATTCCATGAGAGGGTAGGGACGAGTATCTATATACCTGTATTTTTCGGAGTATAAGATGCACCTTTTTCCCTCAAAAAGAGGCTGAAAATCTGGGTGCATCTTATACACTGAATACAGCATTTTTGCCTCCAGCTCCCTTCACCAAAATGGCCATTCAGAGCCTGTATGAAGCTTTCAGAGAGCTCCTGGGGGCTGGGAAGGGCAGAAATGAGTGAAAATGGCCCATTTTGCCCCCCCAGACCCCAGGAGCACTCTACAAGCCTCCTAAGGGCTATTCATGCTCCCCTTTTTTAAAAAAAAGCCAGGCCCATTTTAGCGAAAAACAGGTTGTTTTGGGGAGGTTTGCAGAGTGCAAAAACTTTTTTTAAAATTTTCCTCTTCAAAACCTTGCAGGGTCTTATACTCCGGTGCATCTTATACTCCGAAAAATACGGTATTTATTTTCTACCATATTCATTGATTTCACTTGCAGATATTTTCTGATATGCACAGCATAAAAGTGTAAATATCCTTAAGCATGTTTGGACTGTTTCCTCAGATGTAAGTCTTTACCTGGCACCAAATCAAGCTTCTGACATGCAGTCATCTTATTCTATTCCTGTGGTTGGGAGAAAAGCCAGGTCTTCAGTGTGTTTTAGAAGACTAGGAATGTAAACAGGTGTGAGATTCTATTGGTTTGGCCTGGTTTGGGCGTACCAATAGCTCCAAAAATCAGCTGAGAGTGAACAGGTTCACTTGGACCTTCAGATGGTCCCACCTGCCCACCCTTGGGCTATACTCATCTATATAATCTTGTTTTTTAGCCCAACTGATAGGCGGGGCAGTTGTTTTGGTGTGCCTCAGATGCAGTAGAAGGTAAGTTTTTTAGCTTTGTTTTAACCCATTGCACACATGCAAAGCACATGCAACACACACACAAAGCACATGCAAAGCGCACATTCAGCGAACTGGTTATTAGATCGGTTGAATCACACTACTGAATGTAGAGCCTACTGAACATCAGGAGGAAGAGTGCTCCAAAGGGCAAAGGTTGCCAGAGAAAAGGCAGGCTTTTCAGCCTCCACAATATGGCAATGTTTAAGGGAAGGGACTAGAAGCATGCACAGCCTATTTAACATGATGGGATAGGTAGACATAAAGTTAGGTTTCCCTCTCACAGTTACTGTTTTCTTGCCAGATTTTGCCTAATCTTTGGGGTTTTTTTTTTCTTGCCTGAGTGTAAAACCTTGCTTTTCTCCACATTGAAATGCATTTTGTTGAATAGAGTCCATTGGTTACGTCTGTCAAGATCATTTTGGATCATGAACTTGTCTTTTGCGAATTTGATAAATTCCCCCTCTATTCCCTCATCTAAGTCATTTATGAAGATATTGAAGAGTACTGGGACTAAGATGGAACCTTGTGGTACTCTACTTCCCTCCATGTAGCTGTAGTACCATTAAGAACTACTTGTTCAGTATGGTTTGACCGTCAATTACAAATCCATCTGGTGGTGGTGCTGTCCATCCCACATTTTTCTGGGCTTCCGGGGGGGCGGAGCCTGTCGCCGAGGAGGGCTCAACCGAGCTCCTCTCAGAGATCTGGTCTGTATATCTAAATAAGATCATAGATATCACCCCTTTTTGGCTATAAAGGGGCAGGGAGTAGCTCTGTGTGCTAGGGTCTATTCGTAATTCACAGCCTTTCTCTTTTTTTTGGCTGTGGACAGAGATTAGATCCAGCGTGAGCGGAGCTTTTATCTCCAGCCAGTTCTTCTCAGCTGCTTTTTTTTGCAGCCCCAGACAGGCGATCCCCCCCCTCCCAGGACAAAGCAAAGTTGTTTGAAGCTAGGATTAATACGGGCAGGTCCCACTCCTGTGAGATTTATGCTTTTATTACTATCTTAAATACCAGCACCATTTGTCTTAGAGGCTTCTTTGTTTAAACGGACTTCAAAATGGCGATTTCTCTCCGTTGGTGACTGATAGGGGATGTACGTAGCCGGTTTTACCTTCCTGCAGACCGCTCCTTAACAAGATAATTTGTTTTTGTTTTTTTTGGAAACAGAGGGGAGCGAAAGCGCTGTTTATTTGTTTATTTATAATGGCACCCAGGTCAAAACCGAAGCGTCTCTCTACAAATGTGCCTAAAGAATCTATGAATGAACTTAAAGAATTTACACTGGAATCGCAGCCCTTGTCTCCTACGCCCTCTACTGGAGAATTCTTAACACAGGAATTTTTTTTTCAAATGTTTAATGATTTTAAACAAGAAATTAAGGAATTTGTATTGGAGCTATATGGTGATTTAAAGTCTAAAATTGACCAAATGAAGGCGAATACATTTGCAGCCGTGTCTGCCCTGTCAGATTATACCGCTGAAATAGAGAATAAATTGGAAAGCTTGGAGGAGGCTAATTCTAATTTGACTACTAATATTCAAATATTACAACAAAAAATTAGAGACACTCAAGAACAGCTCGTTATGATAAACTTTAATAAGAAGGCATTCGCAATAAGAGTCAGAGGATTCCGCGAAAAGGAGCGAGAGAATCTGAAACAGACCTTTGTTGAAGCCCTCAGCCATGCGGTGGGAAGCCCGGGACTTAACTTTGATTGGCAGATTCTGAAAATCTATCGCCAGAATTCGTTGGTAGCGGAACAGCGACAGCTCCCGAGGGACATAATTATATATTTCTCCACAAAAGAATCCAGAAACGCGATCATGCAAAAATTTTACAATAATAGTTTGAGAGTTGATGGCCAGGACTTGATTGTCTTCAAAGAAATACCATTTCAGATGTTGAGAGCAAGAAGAGACTATGCTTTTTTAACTAAAGAGCTTAGAAATCATCAGATTCAATATAAATGGGAGGCCCCAGCCGGCATTACGGTCACATTTGAGAATCAAAGACTTCGTCTCAATTCTGTTTCGGAGGCTCGAGATTTCTATTACAAGACTTTGAAGGCGGGACTTCCTGATTCACTTGGAAAAGAGGAGAGACAAGCCGAAGGAGAAGGCAAGCAACAGACCACATGGCTGCAAGATGGAGGGGGTAGCTCCCCCTCCCTCAGAGAAGCAGAAAAGCGGAGTTTGAGGATTTAGACATTCTAAAATATTCGCCAAGTTGTGGATTGAATGGGGGTTTGCGACCTCTCTCCGGTAGAAAAAGCGGAATTTATTGGTGGGGTGATACTGAATGTATATATGTAAAATGCATGCAGAATGATTTACGCTGTTTAAATCTTGTTAGAAGGGAAAGTTTGAAGAGATTATTTTAAAATAGAAGGTAAACTGATTCTTGTTGAAACTATTATTTGAATATGTGGAATGATCTATGCTATTTAATTTTTATTAGAAGGGAAAGCTTGGTGAAATTATTTTGAGCTAGATTTTAAACTAATGTCTGCATAAATTTGATAGTGGCAAATATCAGAGAAGCAAGGGATGAGGGTAAAATGCATGCGGAATGATTTACGTATATTGGTGGGGTGATACTGAATGTATATATGTAAAATGAATGCAGAATGATTTATGTTGTTTAAATTCTGTTAGAAGGGAAAGCTGGATGAGATTACTTTAAAACAGAAGGTAAACTGATTCTTGTTGAAAGTATTATTTGAATATGTGGAATGATCTATGCTATTTAATTTTTATTAGAAGGGAAAGCTTGGTGAAATTATTTTGAGCTAAATTTTAAACTAATGTCTGCATAAATTTGATAGTGGTAAATATCAGAGAAGCAAGGGATGAGGGCAAAATGCATGCGGAATGATTTACGTTGTCTAAATCCTATTAGAAGGGAAAGTTGGTCGGGATCATTTTAAGATAGAATGCAAACTGATTTTTGTGTAAAGTAATACTTGATCCACGCTGCTTAAATTTTACTAAGAAGGGAAAGTTTGGTCAGATTATTTTGAATTACTGTTTGAAATTAAGGTTAAGAAAGATTATTTACGCTGTTTAAATCCTATTAGAAGGGAAAGTTTGATTATTCTTCTGTAAAGTAATATTTGAATATGTGGAATGATCCACGCTGCTTAAATTTTACTAGAAGGGATTATTTTTGAGCTAGATTGTATATTGATGTCTATACAAATTTGGATAAATGATTATCTGAATACAAGGTTAAGGAAGAGGAATGGGAGAGTCTACAGGAGGCCGGGGTAAATAACAAAGAAGCAAGAGACGAGAATAAAATATAGATAGAATGACTTATACTATTTAAGCATAGATAAAGATGGGGGGCTGAGCTTAACACAAAGAGTTTCTTTTTTTTTTCTTTTTTCTTTGTTCTTTTCTTTTTTTTTTTTTCCCTTAATATAATATATTACTTTTATTTTTAATCCATACGAACATAAGATACTTTAGATAGAAGGCAGTGCCAGGTGTGGGCCCTGGGAAGTCGGGAGGAGTAGGGATGGGGATTTATGGGGGGTGGGTGGGTGGGTGTTAACATAGTCTCAATAAGAACAAGAATGCACTTATATACGGTTGTTCTTTTTTTTTCCCCTTTTTTTTCTCTTTTCTTTCTTTATATTTTTTTTCCTTGGCTTATTTTACTTTTTATCAGATTAAACAACACTTGAATAAAGGCATACACCAAGGAGGGAGGTAGAGGGAAAGAAGAGGGAGGAGTAAGGAAGGAGTAAGGGGAATGTAAGGAGGGCGTGTTGGGAGTAAGGGGAGAAGGAAGGTTTGGGGGGAAAGGGAAGTAGGAGGGGAGCGTTAGAGGGAGGAAAGGAAAGTTGGAGGGGGTAGATGGGGTGTATGGAGGATGGAAGTGTCAGGTGGGGTTGTGAATGATGAGTTGTGTTTTCTTTTTTAATTTTTTTTTATTTCTTTTTTTTTTTCTTATAGCAAATACCCTGTATATAAGTGATTGTAAAATGGAATGTGAAAATGAATAAAATAAGAATAATCCCATCCCACATTTTTCTAGCTTACCAAAAAGTAGGTTGTGGTTTACTTTGCATTAAATATCTAAACCTAGGGGCACCCATTACCATGCACACTACTGTTTATTGTACTGTTCCACAGGGAAATCAGATATTGGGGTTGCAAATTGATTTGGTTTGTTTCCATTACTTTGTAACGCCCTGACATCTATGGTTCCTAATCTGTCATCATTCCATGGAAGGAATTTGCGTAAGATATCTTCACAAAAATTTAACTTGAGATGTGGACAGCTGAGAAAGATGCAGAGACTGAGAGAGGTTGTTCAAAACAGGATGTCACTGTCGTCTCATTGTTAAGCTAGTACAGCATGCTGAATCCCATCGAGATGAATTTTACAGAAATTTTTCAGAATCCTCTCTCAACTTGCAGTGCCAATCAGGTTACATAGATAAGAATCTGTCTTCCATTCACTTCCTTTGCTTCCTGGGATGCCATCTTATCTTAGTCACTTATGAAGATATTGAAGAGTACTGGGCCTAAGATGGAACCTTGTGTTACTCCACTGCTTACTTACTGAAGTGGAACACTTCAGTTGATGCTCCTGGGCATCTAGCATAGCATTAATTCATAAGAGTTAGGCCCTGGAAAGAATGTGCTGATCTTAGAGATCTTATGCATGCAAATGACCTGACCAGAACTGTATTCTCTGCAAACAAAAGGGAAAAATACCAGGATTTCTAGCAGGAAGGATATCAGGAAGCTATTATGACTCAGCTCAGCTCCTTCTCTGCTCAGCCTCAGCCATGTATTCTCCCACAACTTGACTCACTCTCTCATAGCCTCGGGCAGCTCCTGCTGATTGACTGATGGCACCCCGGCAGCCTTCAGGCAACTATCAATCTTGTATTTAAATCTATGTGCATTCAACAATGGCAGTCATTTAGCTGAAAATTGTGTTTTGGAGTCCTTTGGGAAACAATGAAGCATTACTCTTCCCTGCCAAGCTAATGATCTATCTGGCAGCTAAGAACTGGATCTTTTACCAGGGCATGAATTGTATCTTATATGAAGGCATGAGCAAAAGTTTAGTACTTCCCCATCATTAAATGGGTATATGTCATGTAAATGCCAGCAGAGAAGGGCAAAGTAGTCTTGGCTGGCAGATGGATATGCGGAAATTTGCAGGTAAATTGAGTTTTAAAAGTGACCCTTTCAAGCCCCAGGTTGTTGTTGCTCTTTTCTAAAATGGATCCAATAGAGACAAAATCAATCTCTGAGTAAAATAAAATCTGCTGCATGCAAAGTTGTTTATTTAGCAACCTCCTATAATTATAGAACTGGGTACTTAAAAACCACATAAAATTACACCAGAACACATAAAACAGGAGAGACAAGAGCACAGAGGGCAGCGGCTCATGTTCAGCCAGAACTTGAATGCATGAACAAGCCTTCCAGGCATCGTGATGGTTTTGAAGGCTGTGAGGAGGACGTCTCAAGCACACAAAAACATTTCACAAAGAGCAAGGCACAGCAGAAACCTCCAAATTCACCTACATGGGCTCAAAAGGTGAAAAAATGATAATGGCAATGGAGGCATCTCAAGAAGGAAAGAACAAATGAAAAGGGTAAGAAAAGAGGATAACAGAATTTGATATTTAGTTGAAAGCAATAGCAATAAGACTATTCAAAAGCAACATGCATTTTAAGAAAGGAACAGAATGATTGAAAAATATTACAGGTACAAAAAGAACATAAGCGACCATATCAACAAGGAGTCTCCCCAACATCTCCAGATATAAACTAAGACAAAAACATGAAGAAATGAGTAGCACCTTCTCAATTATTCTGAGAACCAACAGATGCTTTTGAGCAGGAAAAGGAAGGTTTTAGGGAATTGCACGAAGATATCAACTCATCACCTTTTGTGTGTTGAAACATTAGGAAATGTTTTACCTTTCACATGTTGAGTGTGTAACATCCATCATCTTATTACTGGCAATCTGTTAATTCATAAATGCCAAAGAAATAATAATACAACCAACAACTGCAGGACGACTGGAAAAAAAATTGTTGCAAAATCGCCATCAGTCAATGCAAAAGGCACCTTTACTCTTGAATAGCTTACATCTTAAAACCGTTAACACCATCGAACCACAATATCTGCCTATCCTAGGTCCTTGGGAAGCACTCTACAGTTAGATAAACATGCCAAATCCAGTCTACACACCTGGCTGACTGTGTGATGGACCAAGTTAACAATAATTAGAATCTGAGAGAAGCAGCATGATCAGACTATAGGTAAATATATTAAAATATGGATTTTTCTTTTGAAAAAGAAGTGCATAAGAATTGTTGCAAGAAATACATCTGCCGGATTTATTTTTCAAAAGTGCATAGA